>NC_137775.1:114641497-115241497 GCF_963455305.1 Plecotus auritus | reverse complement strand
GGGCCTCCATAGCCCAGAGGCTGCATCTACCTCAGGTCTTTCACTTTGAATGTCCCTGTTCTGAGCTGTTCTCCCCTACCCCATGGAACTGGGTTCTGTGACCTTGCCAGAGTAGTTTAAACAGACTCGTATTGGGGGTAGTGTCTGTAGCTTGTAGGAGGGGGGCAGGCACCTCCTTTTCTTCCCAGGGGTATGCAAGCTGCACTCACTAGGAAACTCAGCTCTGGTTCCCTATAATGCAGCTGAAGGGCTAGAATATGCCCATCTGTCTCCTGGACAGAGCCCATCCCAGAGACATAGTTCTAATGCCTTGGGCTTCCTGTCACCCCCTCGCCACTACACCAAGAAGGATGGGTTAAAAAAAATCAGCCCCACTTTTCACTCTAATCTTTTAGCACAGCCAGCCCTTGCAGGGCGAGTCCTCTGCCCAGGCTCCAACCAGGCCAAATGTCTAAGCCCCCAGTACCATCACACCTGGCCATAAGGGTGCAGATCTCCGGGCCAGAGCCATTCCCCTTTGCCTCAGGTTGCAGCAGGACAGGACAGTTTCACAGGTTGGAGGAGAGGCACTGACTGTGAGCTCTAGGTGGGGAAGATCAATGCTCTTTCCTAGGCCATACTGTCCAGCCCCCATCGTGCTCTCTGCCCAGAGTTTTTCCAGAGAGTAAAAGGTACCTCAGATTCACTGCTGGGTATACTAGTCAAAGCCCTCTGTCAGCCCTGAGGTTTTCTGAGCGGCCCCTCCCACAGACACGGATGGGAACAAACTTCCCAAGCTGGTGCTATAACAAAGAAATTGCTCTTTGCCTGGGATGGTGCAGCCGGGTCTCCCAGATGGACCAGATCATCACTGATTCCCATCACCCAATGCTATGTGGGCTCCCCTTCCCTTCTTAGTTGCTCTGGATTGGGATCCTCCATGGGGCTAAGACCCCACACCCCCAGGGAGGAGGACTCAGCTATTTCACTTTTCCTCTGGACTCAGCTGCTTCCCAGTCACACAGGTGTGCAGGTTGGCTCACCTTCTCTGCATCTCCTCCTGTCCTTTCTCTGTGTTTCCCACTTACAGAATTTCACATCAGCTATACTTCAACTGGTTTTTCAAGCCGAATGTTCTGATGTTGGCAGCAAGCTGATGGAGCTTCCAACTACTCGCAGCCATATTGGAATCTCTCAAGTGTTAAGTTTTGATAGACAAGGCATGGGGTATGTGAAAAACCAAAAAAACCCAGTTTGTTACATAAAAGTTAGTAAAAATTATTCCACAGTATAACTACAAAGATACTGACTGGCCATGATTGTGTTTATAACTTGATACAATAGACCAGGTATAGCCTTCAGGAACACGTGATTTGGAATATGATTGATGTAGAAAACACATACACACTCTCATTCACATCACTTAATGAATAATTGACTTAGGTAGGTATATTAGTTTTCTATTTCTGCTAAAATAAATTACCACAAATTGGTGGCTTAAAAAATACAAATGTATTATGTTACAATTCTGTGGGGTCAGAAATTTTACAAGAATCTCATTAGGCCTAAAAACAAGGTGTCAGCATGATCCGATCTTTTCAGAAGGTCAAGAGAAGAATTTCTTTCTTTGTCTGTTTAGCTTCTGTAGGTGGTTCTCAACCTTTTTAATGCTGCGACCCAGTAATACAGTTCCTCATGTTGTGGTGACCCCCAACCATAAAATTATTTTCGTTGCTACCTCATAACTGTAATTTTGCTACTGTTATGAATCATAATATAAATATCTGTGTTTTCCGATGGTCTTAGGCTCTACAGCAGCGGTTCTCAACTTGTGGGTCATGGCCCACAGGTTGAGAACTGCTAGCAGGGTCACCTAAGACCATCGGAAAACACAGATATTTATATTACGATTTATAACAGTAGCAAAATTACAGTTATGAGGTAGCAACGAAAATAATTTTATGGTTGGGGGTCACCACAACATGAGAAACTGTATTAAAGGGTTGCGGCATTAAAAAGGTTGAGAACCACTGTATCTAGAGCAGGGGTGGGCAAACTTTTTGACTCGAGGGCCACAATGGGTTCTTAAACTGGACCGGAGGGCCGGAACAAAAGCATGGATGGAGTGTTTGTGTGAACTAATGTAAATTCAAAGTAAACATCATTACATAAAAGGGTATGGTCTTTTTTTTTATTTCAATAGTTTTATTCACTTCAAACATTTTAACAAGAAGAATGTAAACACTAATTATTATAATTTGAAACTTCAAAAAATGGAGGAATCATAGCACAATAACATACCTTATATTGAAGATGGCAAAGGCAAAATAAAATTGCCTAACAAAGAAAAGGTACAAAAGCCTTTCAAATTAAACTTAAATATAATAAAATAATTTAAAACTAAAACAAATAGAAAAGAACAAAATGTGTAAACAGTAAATTAAACATTTTCTTTAGTGCAACTTCCAAATTATGCCCGGGACGTAGATGTAGATGGCAATGTAGATTGGGTTGAAAGGTTTTTGGTCTTTAAAACATCAACTTCAGTGGGAACAGTGTTGTTTGTCTCCTTTTTAGCTAATGCTCTGATACTGTGCTCTCCAGGGGCGTGTCTCCCTACATCACCACGATAAGGTGTCTACGCATTCCCAGGGTGATGTCGGGGGACGCGTCCGCGGGCATTACAAGGAGCCTCTGGAAGATGGAGAGGTTGTTCCTTCTACTGAATGGGCAGATATAAATCCGCCCACTCAAAAGAAGGAGCTGCGGCCGTGTTTCCCGACGTTGTCATGTTAACACTACTGCTGGTGAAGGAGCAGCGGGGAGAGCAAGAGAACCCTCTGCTCTTTCGGCTCCGCGGGCCGGATAGAACAGCCGAAGGGGCCGGATCCGGCCCGCGGGCCGTAGTTTGCCCACGGCTGATGAGGCTGCCAGTATTCCTTAGCTCATGACTTCCTGCCCCATCTTCAAAGCTGGTAACTTGGCATATCTCTGTCTGTTTCCATCATTACAGTTCTTTCTCTAACCACAGACAGGAAAGTTTATCTGCTTTTCTTAGAAAGATAATTAGATTGGACTCACCTGGATAAGGACAAGGTTAATGATTGTTAACCTTAATCAAATCTGAAAACTCCTTTTTTGTGTGTAATGTAACATACTCAAAGGTTCTGGGGATTAAGGTGTGGATATTTTTGTTGGGACCTTATTCTCCCTTTCATGGTAGGTATCATTACTGGATTCTAAAACCATTAAGTAAAAGGTTGATGGGGAACACAGATTATATGCAGGTCCCAAAGAGGGGGAGGAAATAGAGAAAAGTTTGTCTCCTCTTTAATCCAGGAATTATATTTACTATCACTAATAGTGGGACTTCAAACATAAAATGCACAATGTTCTACACAGTTTATCACCTAGGAATTATTCTTATTAAAATGTGTAACTTGTCCTAGCTGGTTTGGCTCAGTGGATAGAGCGTCGGCCTGCGGACTGACAGGCCCCGGGTTCGATTCCAGTCAAAGGCACATGCCCAGGTTTCAGGCTTGATAACCAGTAGGGGGCATGCAGGAGGCAGCCAATCAGTGATTCTCTCCAACATTAATGTTTCTATCTCTCTTTCCCTCTCCCTTCCTCTCTGAAATCAATAAAAAATATATATTAAAATAAATAAATAAATAAAAATGTGCAACTTGACTATAATTCAGCCATATAACTCCAGGGTATAAGAAATAGAGAAGCTAGATAATTAATTTAAAGAATACCACAGGAAATGGGCAAACAAATCAAAGATATGTAATATTCTACAAGACAACTTATCCCTTTGAGAAGTCTATATCATGAAAGAAAAAGGAAGAGGCAGTGGAAATTGATTTAGATTAAGAGAGACATAACAACCAAAGACAATGCATCATCCTTAATTAATACTTGGTTTGGAAATAAAAACAGCTATAAAATATGTTTTGGAGACAAATGGCAACATAAATATAAAATGAAAAATAGATGACATTAAGAAGCTTTTTAGATGTGATGACAGTACATTTAATAGACAGGAAAATGCTCTTATTTTCTGAAAATGCATGCTAAAATAGTTTGGTTAAAGCATCATAATGTTTATAATTTATTTTATAATGGTCCAGGAGGAAAAAAAAACTTATATAGAAGAAACAAATATGCCAATATTTTAATTATATAGAAAGTATGTGAGTAATGCTACTTCCACTTCTCTGTTATTAAAATTTGCATTTTAGTAGAATTTTAAAAATCCAATATAAAAGTACATATACATATAACTTAACTTCATTATAACCCGTTGAAGATAATAAAATTGTCATTACAGAATACTGTCTGCAGAAATAATTAGAAAAGGGGACAAAAGTTTAAGAAATAAACTTTTGTTACTTTTTCCTAGTCTCATCTTTCTCATTCCAGGGAACAGACCTATTTCTCCATTTTTATTTTACAAGAAAGAGTTTCTAGAGTCATAATACCACAATGGAATTTAAACACACACACACACACACACACACACACATACACAAACTAGGTTCTTTTCAGTCTGTTTATATTGAGCTTCAGTATGTCCCAAAGAGATAACCAGTCTCAGTTCTTGAAACAAGCAGAGTATGACTTATTCATGTAAAATGTGACAAAGTTGCCAATACAAGAGACTACATGGGGGTCAGTAAACCTCAGACCATGAATCACTTGAAGGACCAGTCAAGAGCATCCAATGAACCATCACTGTTTTTGAAGCACCTGGTCTTCTTGCTCAATCAATGTAACTGCTGGCAAAGCCTTTGTAATAACAGCTAAAAGACTTGTTAAGGGCTCGCTCCCTGACAGACATTGCAGAAGTTGTTGGAGACCCCTGGTGGCAACTTAAAGGCAAAACAGTCCATCAGGAAATTCTGGTCTTTCTATTAAGGAAACAATACAGTGGAACCTCCATTCTCTAACCTCATTTCATTCCAGAAGGCTGTTTGAGAAGCAATTTGTTTGAAAATGGAATCATTTTTTCCCATTAGAAATAATGTTAATTCAATTGATCCATTCCAGACCCCCAAATGATTTCCCATTTTAACCTTTCTTATGTACAGTACAGATCTAATATGCAGTTTAATCTATAAATAAACACCACTTTTCTTAAACTTATCAAACCACCCCCTACTAGCCTTAAACCAATAACTTTTAGCATTTGGTCCATGGATGTCTTTGAGGTCAGTATGCAGCATCTTTGCTTATTCATATATCACTGTCTCCGAAATGGCTGTCACCAGCTAACTGCTTTTTGTTTATCCAAATCAGCAACAGTTTTTCTATCTCTTCAATTACCTGTGATCTTTCCTTCTTTCACACCCTTAGCAACATTAGCACTCTTCATGGCCTCTTTATGTTTTAAAATTGTGCTAATCATAGACTTACCCAGCATCAAAAAGCATCCTCTTCTTTATTGTCTGAGAGACACTTTGTCAATGCTGAGGTATCAGCATGAATAGGTTGATTCTGGTGATTCCTTCTTTTCTTTCATTTTGGGGTTGTTTCTTTGTCTCCCCATTTTTGCTGTTCCTTTGTAATTGTTTCTATGCATGAGATCAAACTGCTTTGCCCTCCAGATTTTTTGAATTGGTCTTATGTAATAGATGCTTTGTGGGACCCAGTGGTGCAATCTTTCAGATCTCCTGAGCTGGGTGTGCTAGGGAGGCCCCCTATCTGAAATATTTGGGTTCTTCTGATGTAGTTGGGTATTGAATATTTTTTAAAATATATTTTATTGATTTTTTACAGAGAGGAAGGAAGAGGGATAGAGAGTTAGAAACATCGATGAGAGAGAAGCATCGATCAGCTGCCTCCTGCACACCCCCCACTGGGGATGTGCCCGCAACCAAGTTACGTGCCCTTGACCGGAATCGAACCTGGGACCTTTCAGTCCCCAGGCCAACGCTCTATCCACTGAGCCAAACCGGTTTTGGCCGGGTATTGAATATTTTTGTCCTGTTCGTGGATGGAGTCTCCTTTCATGGTGTCTGATTATGTGGCTAGATCTCTACCACATTGTGGTGCTGACCGGACAGCAAAAAATACAACACAACAGGACAGGACACAGAAGGAGCAGAACACAAATGTACACAAGACACCTATGAATTAGAAAAGAGAAAAAGTGTAAGAATGACAGTGAGAGAGAGAGAAAAAAGAAAGAATATGGGTGAAAATACAACAAAACAAATCAATAAACCAAAAATCACAAACAAAAAACACCCCCAAAAAAGCAGGGGTATAATCTGTAGATGCAAAGCTTAAATAGATAAAATAAGTGTAAGGGATTGGATGAATAGGGGAAAAACCACAGTTTAGAATAGAGGAGAGAGAAAAGAAATGAGAAGACTAGAAAAAAAATATTTTTGAAAAGGAGAATATAGGAGAGAGCAGATAGGCCTGAATTTAGGAAGTGAACCAATTTAAAAATCAGAAGAAGAAAAGAGCAAGAGAAGGGAGAAAGAAAAAAAAATGAATAGTGAAGAAAGAGGAAAAAAGGGGGGGAAAATGGAGTAGGAGCAGGGAAGATGAAATTAGATATATTAGTAAGTCAAAAGAGACTAGAATGATAACACATCAATAAAGCAGATAAAGAATATCTATTTTTGAAAAGGGGAAAGAAGGAAGAAGAGAGGAAAACTGAGACAGGGAAAGGAAAAGAAAAGTGGGAGGAAAAAAGAGAAGTGAGGGGAAAAAGGGGCAAACATATAAAAAATAAGATAAAATAAATAATTTTTAAAAATAATATAAAATTTTAAAATAATAAAAATTAAAAAGTGAAGTGTGATTCACTTCAACTGAGTTTTTAATGCACCATGTGAGCTAGTTTAGGGCTCCCCTTTTCTGTCTGCTAATTCTGGGCTTCCTGTTAGGTACTTATGTGCTGGCCACTGTCAGGCATTGTCTTTTGGCATTTAGCTCTCTGCTTGAAGCTCCAAGTGATCCACAGGTCCTCTGCTTGTGTCTGTTCCCACAAGCCTTGGCTGCAAGCAGGTGGGGTTTTGCCTGTCTACCAGCTGTCAGTCTTAATCACTCAAGCATCTTTTTCTGATAGGGCTTTAGGTGGGGGTGGTGCTGTTTCACTTTAAGGGAATAAGATGGGTGGTTTTTCCTGACCCAGAGCTACTCCTCTCCGAGTGGCCCAAAATATTACTCTGCTCTTGGCTGAACAGAGATCCTTGTATGAAGACCAATGGGGCTGGCTGGCAACCTGGAGTTTTTATCAGTCTGGTTCCCAGAATAGCAGGATGGACCAGCTCCTCTTCCACTCCAGTCCCTGAGGGCTCTTTGGGACTATTCAGTCCTGTAAGCTTGGCCTCTGCCTTTGTTTCCTCTGTAAAGTTCAAACTGCAGGCCATGGCAGGCTGTATCACCTGTTTTGAGGCTACTGGGAGGGGCTAGCTCTTCTGGGGAGAAATGGCCGCTTAGGTTTGGAAGCTTAAGAATGTCCCAATGCAGGACTCCTGGCCAAGTCTCTCTGCCCTGCTTCTCCCTCCTCCTCCAGCCTCTCCTCAGGCACCTCAAGTCTATGCCTCTCTCCCTGTGACAAAGCCTTGGGTGAGTGTTTGCAATTAAAAATTTCTATGTTCTGGGTTTAGAGAATAAAAACAAAGACAAAACAAAACCAAAACAACAATAAAACTGTGGAGGCCTCTCCCCCAGCACTGCGCTGCTTGGATTGCCTTTCGAGGGGCAGCCTTTCGAGGCTGTGGTCTTGGGTCCAGATTCCCCAGCAGTCAGCAGCCTTGTGGCTTTTCCTTTTCACTGTTGGATGTTATGGCTGTCACCAAGGGGCATAGCTTTGGTGCAATGCAGCTTCCTCCTCACCCTCTCGGCCCGTTGTCTAGCTGCCCCTCTCAAATCCACATCCCCCTTCCTACCAGTCTCCAGGCATTCTCTGCCCTTCCTTGTTGTAAATTGACTCTTCAGCTATGACTAATTCATTAATTCTGGGTGGATGTTCTGCAACTTAGTTGTATTTCTATACTGGTCCTGGGACGAGGTGCCCTGCACGTCTGCCTATTTGGCTGCCATTTTTCCTCCCCTCTATGTCCTTTTTCATGTTAAGTTCTCACTTAGTTCCTTGAGCATCCTTTTAACCATTTTTTTAAAAAACTCTATCTGGTAAATTGCTTGCCTCCATTTTATTTAAATTTTTTTTTTTTTTTTTTTGTCCTGGAGATTTCTCCTGTTCTTTTATTTTGGGCATATTTCTTTGTCTCCTGATTTGGGCTGCCTGATTTTGTGTTTGTTTCTATGTACTAGATAGATCTGTTATGTTTCTCTGTCATGGTAGGTTTGTCTTATGTAATAGGTGGGACTCAGTGGATTACACCTGAGCAGGGTAATCCAGAAATGTCTCTTGAATATCTAATGTGAATCCTTCTGATGTAATTGAGTCTGGATTGCTATTGGCTCATTCGATTGTGGTTTCACACCTCAGGTTGGCTGACTGTGAGGATCTACCCTGACAACAGTGTACAAGGTGTTGTGTAGGTACTGGCCACATGAAATGTAATTTGTCTCAGCATGGTCTGGTGCCTCTCAAGATCTCCCTTTAGATATGCCACTTGTGAATCTAATTGGTTCCTGCTCTGATGCTCTTTGAAGCTGTTTGTCCTGAGGTCTTTTGGGAGGGACTTTAGTGCAGGTCAACGTCAGAAGCTGCCTGTGACTGGCCCTGGGCATCCTGTTTGGAGCTACAAAGCGATCCAAAGTTTGTGGCTACCTCTCTTGGCCTGGATGTGCATAGAAAGACTGAGCTGTACACCAAGGTCAGTTTCCACCAACATTAACCTGGGGCCAAGTCTTCAAAAGACCCAGTTCACCCAGTGAGTCACCAGGTAGGAGCGAGTGGGGGCACGTGGTGTTCACCAGATTGACACAAGTTGCTGGTCTGAGGCTATTCAACAAAAGTACCATTGTATACCAAGTCTAGCAGCCTTCTCCCTTTGCCCCCCTGGATTGGGCGAGGTCTCAGGGAGTCATCAAAGGAAGGCTAGAGGAGTTTATCAGGCCCAAACAGACTAAGATTTGGCCACGTGAAGGGAAGGCTCTACACCAGTCAGATGTGTGAGGGAAAAATGGCCCACCCATCATAGAACCACTTAACTCAGTCTTTTCCAGATTGTGCTGGGCAGCTAAACTCAGCAGGATAGGGTTGCTGGGAGTTGGGAGGGTGGAGCTTGTGGATATCCCAGGAGGAAGCGGTGCTTATCAGGTTTGGGGGGTGTAGCCCCTGCCCCAGATCCACACAACTCAGTCTGTCTTGTATTCTAGCCAGACCTCCTCAGTAGGGTGGAGCCACTGGGAGACTGGGTCTAGTGGATCTCCCATAAAGGGGAGGTGCCAGTCAAGTTAACAGAAAAGTTGGGTGAATGATCTCCTAGCCCAATGCCACACAACTCATTCACCGACATCTCCTGAATCTTCCCAGACCTCTCTCAGCCCAGGCAGCTGAGTCCTCAGCAGGACATGAGCTCCATGTGGTAGGAACATAGGGAGACAGATAGTGGGGTTATTGCATTCCCCCAGGCTAATGCTGTAAGGAGGGGAATGCTCCACCCAAGAAAGATGGCATCTGCTGTGTGGGAGAGGGACTCAGCACAGAGATCCCAGCCGCTGTCCCTTCAGCTCTCTCCCCAGAGCCACAAACACCAGTCTCTCCTCACAGGACTCTAGTGCACTCTGTTCTTGCTCTGCAGAAATGCAGGGCAAGTGATTGCAAACAAGATTTTGTGTGTTGGCCCTTTACGAGAGGACCTGTGTCTCTAGCAGACTTCCATCTCTCCTTGGTGGACAGAATCCCTGCTGATTTTCACAGGCAGATGCTATATGGGCACCTCTTCCTGGCTCTTGTGCTCTTGGCTGGGGGGCCCAGCTTGCAGTTGATGTCCCAAGCTCCTCATTGGGAACTTTTGCAGCTGAGATATCAATCTCAGGCTCTGCCTGTGGGAGTGGGGCAGCCCTTTTTGTGTCTCTGCCTTTCACACTAGTCTCTATGTAGCTTCTTCCATTATATCCTTGGTTATAAGACTTCCATTCAGCTAATCTTCAGTTGATTATTTTAGTTGTAATTCTAGTTTGGTCCTGGGAGAAGGTGAATGTACCTTCCACCTACTCCATTGCCATCTTGGATCCTTGTTCAGACCCTTTTCTGCCACACCCAGGATATTGATAAAAGCAGGAGCAAGAATATATGGATCCCATTCCCATACACAAACTTTGGGAATAGACTTGGGCCCTCTAGAACACCTGGTAATGGGAATGAAGGGATCAGATATTTTTATTTAGAACATTTTAGATAAGTAGAGTGATTTTGATATTTATATAAGTAGAGTGATTTTGTATATTATTATGATTTTCCAGCTTGAATTTCTAGTCAAAATTTAACTTTGTAGAAAGAGGGAGATTTTTTTCAGATGACAAAACACTGCTATAGGAGGTGATAATGGTTGCTGCCTGACATTTTGATGCTGCTAGTGTTTATTAATTCAATTTCAAGTTCTATACATTGCAACCAAATTCATAAAAATAGAAAACATCTGAAATATTACTGGCACATGTAATTGACATATTCTTTGGATTAAATTGGAAAATAAAAGAATGCTCTTTGCTTTAAAAAAATTGAAGGATAATTTTTTCTAACAAGTAAGCCTTTAAATTCAATACACCATGGATCTTGATGTTTATGTAGCCCATTCCTCTGATAGGTAACAATCGAACATTTATATTTCTCTCTCTGTAGTATAATCTGTCAAACATGGTAAGAAGGCACTGAAGACAAGGCTTTAAAATTTAATAGTATGGAAGAGCTTTGCTGCCACCTAATGGAAAAATGAAATATTTTTATTATTCTGCAATAATTTCCTTTTTACCTCGTATACAATTGTAATAATTATTTTAACAAATATATATGGTTTGCAAATAATATTTTCATTTATATTGATTTTACTTTTACTGTTATTGATATGTATGTTGTATGAATGTGTGTTATGATAGTATAATGTGCAAATAAGTTTGATTAATTCGGTCTTAATCTATGAATCAGGATTCATTTTTATAATTTTGTTTAAATTAAATAAAGATTTAAGGATACTACTAGATGGGTTGTGTATACTGATCAATTTTGTTCAGTGAGTTTTAGGCAATTTAGATAAACCAATGAATGAAATTAAGGATAAGCCATAGTACAAATAAACAAAGTTTTATATATATATATATATTTTTATATCAGTTAAATATCATATATATATATATATATATATATACACACACATATACACTGAATGGCCAGATTATTATGATCTCTGAACGCATAATAATCTGGCCACTCAGTGTGTGTGTGTGTGTGTGTATATATATATATATATATATATATATATATATATACACACACATACATATACACTAGAGGCCCGGTGCACGATATTCGTACATGGGAGTGTGTGTCCCTCAGCCCAGCCTGCACCCTCTCCAATCTGGGACCCCTCAAGGGATGTCCGACTGCCCATTTAGGCCCGATCCAGGTAGGATTGGGCCTAAACGGCAGTCAGACATCCCTCTCACAATCCAGAACTGCTGGCTCCCAACTGCTTGCCTGCCTGCCTTCCTGATTGCCTTTAACCACTTCTGCCTGCCAGCCTGATCACCCCCTAACCACTCCCCTGCCAGCCTGATTGATGCCTAACTGCTCCCCTGCCAGCCTATTTGCCCCTAACTGCCCTCCCCTGCAAGCCTGGTCACCCCTAACTGCCCTCCCTTGCAGGCCTGGTTCCCCTCAACTGCTCTCCCCTGCAGGCCTGGGTCCCCCCCAACTGCCCTTCCCTGCAGGCCCAGTCGGCCCCAACTTCCCTCCTCTGCCAGCCTGGTCACCCCTAACTGCCCTCCCCTGCAGGCTTGATCACCCCTAACTGCCCTCCCTTGCAGGCCTGGTCCCTCCCAACTGCCCTCCCCTGCTGGCCATCTTGTGGTGGCCATCTTGTGTCCACATAGGGGCAGCCATCTTGTGTGTTGGAGTGATGGTCAATTTGCATATTACTCTTTTATTAGATAGGATAGAGGCCTGGTGCATGGGTGGGGGTCAGCTGGTTTGCCCTGAATGGTGTCCTGGATCAGGCTGGGGTTCCCTTGGGGCATGGGGCGGCCTGGGCGAGGGGCCTGTGGTGGCTTGTGGGCCGGCCACGCCCCCCAGCGACCCAAGTAGAAGCCCTGGTATCTAGTATTTATTCATCTTCTATAATTGAAACTTTGTAGCCTTGAGCGGAGCCAAGCCTCCTGCTCACTCCGTGGCCGCAGCCATTTTTGTTGGGATTTATTTATCTTCAATAATTGAAACTTTGTAGCCTTGAGTGGAGGCCTGGGCTGGCCAGGGTGTGCAGAAAGCTTGGCTTCCTCCATCGCCGGGGGCAACCCAAGCCTCCTGTTCGCTCCGTGGCCTCAGCCATCTTGGTTGGGTTAATTTGCATACTTGCTTCTGATTGGATGGTGGGCGTGGCTTGTGAGTGTAGCAGAGTGATGGTTAATTTGCATATTACTCTTTTATTAGATAGGCTATTAGAAGCCTGGTGCATGAATTCGTGCATGGGTGGGGTCTGGCCAGCCTGGCCAGGGGGAGGGGACATAGGCGGTTGGCTGGCCTGCCTGCTGGTCGAACTCCTGGTTGAGGGGGCAATTTGCATATTAGCCTTTTATTATATAGGATATACACTGAGTGGCCAGATTATTATGCGATCAGAGATCACAATAATCTGGGCCACTCAGTATATATATATATATATATATATATACTGAGGCCTAGTGCACAAAATTTGTTTATGGGGATGGTCCCTCAGCCCAGCCTGCAATGACGCCAGTGTCCCTCACTCTGACCTCTGGCCAGAGGCCCCTCACCTCCCTCCGCGTGGTTGAGGAGCAGGCACTGGGCTCATGTTGCCGGGGTGACGCAGCCAGCATCCCGCCCTGGCCGCTATGGGCGCTTCCATCTTTGTTGTGGAGTGACAGTTAATTTGCATATTACTCTTTTATTAGATAGGATATATATATATATATCCTATATATATACACACACACACACACACACACACACACACACACACGAAGAGAGAAGTTGTTTACTGAGCTAAAAATATTCAGTTGCTTTTTCTATTTATAATCTACTTTTACATTGTATTTATCTAAGATACAGGAGGCAAGAATTGATTTCTGCCTCTTTTTCTCACTGGTGAAAAATGCCTGGTGCATTCAAAGTGTTAATAACCATTTTTGGATAAATAGTATTTATGTGACTACATAAATGAGAAAATAGAGGAAAGGAAACAAAATGACCTAATCTTGCTCAAAACCTGAACTATATTAGTCTTTTGGTAACACATAACTTCCAGTTCACTAGGCCCCGTTTGCCCCTCCAGTAACCCATGAGGGTCATGGGAAGATTTGTTTGCAAAAATCTCTCATCTACATATCCTCCTGGATTCTTCCTTTGTCCTCCATGAAACCATCACGTGCGATTTTGTAAGAATGTGGGGCTTCTTTATCTTAGGAGGAGGGCAATTTTAGAAAGGTGCTACCCGGTGGAAAGGACCAATGTTCACGTCTTACTTAACTTAAAGTTTCCTTTGACTCCCACATGTCATGTAACCTAAATATCTGGGCTTCCCAGGGATGAGACATTATGGATGACCTTTGCCTGGAAAAGTCGTCTCCCCCACAGCTCCACACAGTCACTTCCTGGATACTCTCCATTCAAACCCCCACTGTCTTACCCTGGAAAAACTGCCACTTCTCACTGAAAGGGCCATCACTCCCTGTATCCACCTGAGTCTGATACACTGGACTTTGGTCTGATGGACAGTGACATTCATCGCTGCCCAGGTTTCCATCTCATAAGGGAGAGTGAATGCAGGTCCTTCCATTAGTTTCCTTTGTAACCCTTTCACAGCAAGAACCCTGGTCTGCTGGTTTCTTTATTACCTAATGTACCTTTCCCCAAAGTAGGCTTGGTCATGGGAGGGAGAACTATACTTTACTATTTAGATATGCCCCAAAAGCAATGTAACCTTTAGTTTTTTTATTTTGATGTCATACTTACAAGCCCCTGTTTTCACTATTGGGAGGCTTGGGGGAAGGTTTAAAAGATCAGTTAAATAGCTCATGCTCTTTTGTTTTAAGTGGACTCCTCCAGTTAAATTCAGTGTCTTTTGTTAAACTCAGTCTTTCATATATTTTCTTCTTTCCTTTATAAAACTCATATTGGGCCAAAGAGGAGCATCTCCTTTATATTTTGTCTCTATGTGTGGCTTCTGTGGACCCTGTATTGGGGTCTTTGGATGTCAAATCCCACTTTCATAACTTAAGTCACATTAGTCTTTTGAAGACACATAAAGATGTAACATGCAGTCTACTAGGGCCTTCACTGAGGACTCCATGTCCGCTGCTGCCACTTCTAATGTATCCTCAGGTGCTATAAACTTGTGCTCTGTTATCTCAGCATTGACATGGTGTGAAAATTACTGCTGGTGAATTTGGGCACCTCCCCTATTTGGCTAAGTCCTCTCTTAACTCCTTCTGACTATCGGTATCCCCTAAAGTTCAGTTATGACCCCAATTAAATCCCTTACATGGAAAGCTGATCTCAAAGCTCTCTACTATAAGTTCACTTCCTACTCTTTCAGACCCCACAGGTAAGCTCACTTCATCTACCTTCTAGCCCCACATGGGACCTTCTATATCACCTCTCTGTTACTTGGGAAGCAAGGGGGAGCTGCAGGAACACCCAGCCCATGACCCTTTCTCTATCTTTGATGCTCTACTGTTCCTCATGGTGTGAACTTGAGCACCAGCTCAGTTGCTGTTAGATTCATTCTCAACTTATTTGGAGTCTCTATCAGAATTTTTATGTATAATTGGGTTGAGGTACTTTTTGGGTACCTGCAGCTTCCTTACCCTGGACTTATTCATTCCTTACTCCCTGAACCTTCTATCCCACTTCTCTCTCCCTACCCCAGCATTCTCCTTCCCAATCATCCATTTGAAACCAATAGGCAGATAGGACCTTCAGGACATTATGTGATATCCCAAATCTTGTATACTTATGCCTTATAGGAAATATTTATAATAATGCTTCCAAGCCTGATATACAAAGGCAGACTTTGAATTTTAGAACCTTCTTTACTCTCTCAACAAAGCCTTATTTTCAAGAGTTTTCTCTTGTTGTGGGCTCAAAAAACAATGATTTTTGTTGTTGTAGGCTCTTATAATTCTTTTTTCCCCCCTAGGACATTAACCCTTTGTGGTAGAAGGAATGGCCTTTAAAAGAATGAGAAAAATAAAATTATTATAAGAGAAAATAGAGTGTCAGACATTTTCAAAATGTTATTTATTTCTTCAAGCACATAATAAACCATATTGAGAAAAGATGCGCTCCACATTAGCAAGGCTCTGGCACACCTTGGATATAAGAAGCTTCTACTAATATGCTGAGAGGATAGGCAAAGTCACAGAAGAGGATCTGTTTGCAGTATTCACTACTGCCGTTATGAGAAATGACAAGGTCTGCACTGCATTGTTTTGCTTGTGAATCACAATCAGACAGAAGATGTGGATAGGGGAGAGGAGTATGGATGTGCAGCTAATTGTCCTTGTTCCTGTTAAAATCATAGAATACATACAATTTTGAATTGGAATGTAAATAACATATTAACAATAACATTTTTATTTGCATAGTACTTGACAAAATATTTTACATTTTATTATGTCATATAGAACATTCAAAACCTTTGAGTTAGGAGTTACAAGTCCTATTTCACAGAAACAGAATCCAGAGGCTATTAAGACACTTCCTCATATGTGTGGATAACAAATGCCAGCTAATGAATGGTGTAAATCCATACACAATTATTGATGTTGTTTAAACAATATCTCTGCTAATAAATGATCCTATATAATAAAAGGCTAATATGCAACTTGTCCCCTCGGGAGTTCTAACAAAGGGAGTTGAACCTCTCACTATGACGTGCACTGACCATCAGGGAGTGGTGTGGAATGAAGGAAAGCCCCAGCCGGCAGCCGGGGGAGGAAGGCCCCGATTGGCCCTGATCGCCAGCCAGGCCTAGGGACCCCACCCATACAGGAATTTCATGCACCAGGCCTCTAGTATCCTATATAATAAAGAGCTAAGTTGCAAATGGTCATCACACCCTCAGGCTGTAACAGCTCAGACACTCATCACTGGAGAGAGAAGAATGGGGACCAGCCATGCTGCTGCCCAGGAGAAGGATAAGCCATCTGTCCCACAGTCCCGGGTGCCAGTGGCTGAGCCTGCGCCTGTGGCCCAGGAGAGGAACAAGCCGCCCACCCCACGGTCCCGGGTGCCTGCAGCTGCAGCCTGGGCAAAGCCACCCGCCCACAGTCCCCTGTGGCTGTGGCCAGCCCAGGCGAAGCTTGCCTGGGTCCTGGGTGCCTGCGGCCGGCCAGAGGGAGGGAAGCCCAGGTCCCGGGTGCCTGTGACCGGCTGGAGGAGGGAATCCTGGGTCCCGGGTGTGGGGTGAGGCAGAGGCTGTTAGGGGTGATCAGGCCAGCAGGGGAGCAGTTAGGGGCAATTATGCAGGCAGGCAGAGATGGTTAGGGGTGATCAAGCAGGCAAAGGTGGTTAGGGGTGATCAGGCAGGCAGGCAGAGGAGTTGGGGAGATCAGGCAGGCAGGCAGGCAGGCAAGTGGTTAGGAGCCAGTGGTCCTGGATTGTGAGAGGCAGTTGGACATCCCCCGAGGGGTCCCGGATTGGAGAGGGTGCAGGCCAGGCTGAGGGACACCCTCCCCCATGCAAGAATTTCATTCACCGGGCCTCTAGTAGTTAATAATAGCTTTATCTCTTTTCTGCATGACAGCCTTTCACCTATTTGAAGGTCTTTATTATGTGTCTGCATCTTCTCGGGTTGTTGGATCTATCTTAGTGTGCTAGATCTATCTTAGTTTTCATAAGAAAGAAAGGAGGTTAAGAAAGCTAGTTGAGAAGTGATATCTAAAGTGAGTGGAAGAATCATCATCAAAGGAAGAAGAATAGAAGTGTGCAAAACCAGGAAGCTGACCCCAAAAGTTCCACTTTGTTGCTTTTTTAATTTAATAAATCTTTATTGTTCAGATTATTACAATTGTTCCTCTTTTTCCCCCCCATAGCTCCCCTCCACCCGGTTCCCACCCTACCCTCTGCCCTTACCTCCCCCCCACTGTCCTCATCCATAGGTGTATGCTTTTTGTCCAGTCTCTTCCCGAACCTTCCACACCCCTTTCCCCCTGAGAATTGTCAGTCCACTCCCTTTCTATGCCCCTAATGCTATTATATTCACCAGTTTATTCTGTTCATCAGATTTTTTATTCACTTGATTTTTAGATTCACTTGTTGATAGATATGTATTTGTTGTTCATAATTTTTATCTTTACCTTTTTCTTCTTCTTACTCTTCTTAAAGAACACCTTTCAGCATTTCATATAATACTGGCTTGGCAGTGATGAATTCCTTTAGCTTTTTCTTATCTGTGAAGCTCTTTATCTGCCCTTCAATTCTGAATGATAGTTTTGCTGGGTAGAGTAATCTTGGTTGTAGGTTCTTGCTCTTCATCACTTTGAATATTTCTTGTCACTCCCTTCTGGCCTGCATAGTTTCTGTTGAGAAATCAGCTGACAATTGTATGAGTACTCCCTTGTAGGTAACTGTTTTTCTCTTGCTGCTTTTAATATTCTCTCTTTGTCTTTTGCTCTTGGCATTTTAATTATGATGTGTCTTGGTGTGGTCCTCTTTGGATTCCTTTTGTTTGGGGTTCTGTGCGCTTCCTGGTCTTACAAGTCTATTTCTTTCACCAGGTCGGGAAAGTTTTTGGTATTATTTCTTCAAATAGGTTTTCAATATCTTGCTCTCTCTCTTCTTCTGGCACCCCCATAATTCAGATGTTGGTACACTTGAGGATGTCCCAGAGGCTCCTTACACTATCTTCAAATTTTTTGATTCTTTTTGCTTTTTGCTTTTCCAGCTGAGTGTTTTTTGCTTCTTTGTATTTCAAAACTTTGACTTGATTCTTGCAGTCCTCTAGTCTGCTGTTAGGTCTCGGTATAATATTTTTTATTTCAGTCAGTGTATGCTTAATTTCTAGTTGGTCCTTTTTCATATCCTTGAGGGTCTCGCTAAATTTATCGGCCTTTTCTAGGAAATTCTTGAAAAACCTTATAACTGTGGTTTTGAACTCTATATCCAGTTGTTTGTTTTCCTCCATTTCTTTCATTTGTGATCTGTTTCTTTGTCTCTGCATTTTGGCTGCTTCCCTGAGTTGGTAGAGTAGCTTTGTGTGGTAGGTGTCCTCTAGGGCCCAGTGGCTCAGCCTCCCCAGTTACCTGAGGTGGACACTCTTGGTGCACCCCTTTGTGAGCTGTGTGCACAGCCTTGTTGTATTTAAGTCTTGATTGTTGTTGGTATCACTGGGAGGAATTGACCTCCAGGCCAATTGGCTGTGAGGATCAGCTGTGTCTACACTGGGAGAACTTCTGTGATGGAGACACTCTTATGAGACAAGACTTGCAAAATTGCAAAAGCCTCTGTGCTCAGCTTAGATGGGGCAGAGTTTCAGGGCGGAGCAGACAGCCTTGGTTTCCCGTCAGCCCTGCCATATGAGGCCCCTGGGTCTCAGTGTCCCTCGGTAATTGCTGCAAGCACCTCTGAGAGAAAGCTGCCCTCGAGTTTCACCTGCTGCCAGACAGTCCAGTTTCTCCCCGAATGAGTCGGGGTTCCCAGAAACTTGCCCGGAACTGGAGTTCAGCACAGTCAGGAACTTCCATCTCCCTCCCACTTTAGAAAGCCAGCTGCGCACTCAGCCTCTTGTGCATTCAGCAGTCAGTCCTCTCTGCGCGCATGCCTCCGGACCTCTGCCTTCTGCAGCTCCTGAGTCTCAGTGTGCTTTCTCTTTTCCTGACAGTCCAGGTTCCCCCCGAATGAGTCTGGTTTCCAAGTGTCTCGCCTGTGATTGGAGTTCAGTGCAGTCGGGAGCTTCCTTCTCCCTCCCGCTTTAGAAAGCCAGCCGCACACTCAGCTGCCAATGCACATAGCCACCCGTCCTCTCTGCGTGCAAGTCTCCATACCTCAGCCTTTTGCAGCTCCTCTGAGTCTCAATGTGCTTTCCTCTTTCCTTCTAGTTGTAGAATTTCCACTCAGCCAGCTTTCCTGTGGTTCTGGATGGTGTTTGTTTTGTCTTTTAGTTGTAGTTTTGATAATTGTTGTGCGAGGCAGCAGTTTAGGTGTTTACCTATGCCGCCATCTTGGTTTCTCCTGTCCAAAAGTTCCACTTTGAAGGCATTTTAGCTTCATTCAAAATTCTCTCTCCTGATTTTTCCCTCCACTAGACCAAGTCAAATAGAATCTTAAATTTCCAGATTTGGGGGTAAAATTGTAAAATCAAACTATTCAGTACTGGAATTCTAGGATACCAAGTAGCATGATAATAAATGTTTGACCACCAGGTCTTAGGGAAAAACAAAGTCCCTTATTTTTAGTGTTAACTGATTTTTGTGATGTAAATACTCCCATGATGGCCAGTTTCAACCTACTTAAATGATATTAGTGAAGAAGTAGTTTGGAAGAGATGATAATAATTACATCTTGTGAGCTAATATAGAAACAGTAGTTTTAACAAACTACTGCTAGGCTGATTGTAACCCTAAAATGCTACTTAGCCTGAGCTTTGAAGAGTCCTAGCATCCAATATTACCATTCTACTGTTTGATAGTTCTAATTATTATTAGCCTTTTCCTGATTGTGCTTCTAAAATTACTTTTGTTTCACTTTGACTCACTGGCCTTATTCTCCCTGTTTACTATCATCTTAAACCTTCCCTTCCTCAGTGTATGTATTCTCTTCTTTAAATCTATATATATGATATTCTTCAGATGTAAAACTATTCTAATAACCCTGCATTGGAGATGTTTTTCATTGCTAATGTTTCTTTACAAACTTTATGTTTATAACTGACCACACAATGTACCTCAATAGAATGCATCTTTCTTTAGTTGGATATTATATTTCCAATATAGACTAAATCTATGTGTCTTTATTTTAAATTAATTAATTAAATTGTTTATTTTTAGCAGTCACATGACTGCTTGGTTACTTTTTAAAAATATTTTTTATTGATTTTAGAGAGGAAGGGAGAGGGGGAGAGAGATAGAAACATCAATGATGAGAGAGAATCATTGATCAGCTACCTCCTGAAGGCCCCCTACTGGGGATTGAGCCCTGCATGTGCCCTTGACTGGAATCGAACCCGGGACCTTTCAGTCCGCAGGCCGATGCTCTTTCCACCAAGCCAAACCAGCTAGGGCTGCTTGGTTACTTTTGAGCTTATGAACCAACCACTGAAAATCCCCTTGGTCTTTTTTATGAAGACAGCTTTTTTTTCTTTCTTTCTTTTTTGTTTGTTTTTGTTTTTACATGTCTTCACTGTTCTAATCAATCAAACAATAGAATGTTAGCACTAAATGATTCACTTGTAGATCATCTAGTCCGATCTCCTCACTTTAGAGATGAGGGAACTAGAGATTCCAGAGGTTAATTTATTTAAATAAGATTACACACTTGTTGGTGGCAGAGTCATATCTAGTCGCAGATCTATGGCTTCTAGTTCTATTTCCCTGTATTCTGTTATTTCTTTTTATTCTTGAACTCTGTGAGATAGGAAGATCAAGTTCCATTAACTCCATTCTACACAGGATGACAGTGTCAGGGATACCAAATGATTTGTCTAAGGTTACATGGCAATAGTGGTAACTGATTTTGTGAACCTAATTCCAAGGCGGTTATGCTTTTGTTATGGCCCTTTACAATAGACTGCAAGACCATTTTAAATTTTGACTCCATAATCCAGCGCTTATACCCTTCCTTCCATCTTCTGTCATTTACAAGTATAATATTATTTGTGTCAGCCAGGGTCCCAGCAGGAAACAGAAGCCAACTCAGATGGTTCAGGAGACATTAACAAGGTATTGTATTAGTATCCAGGGCTTCCATAACAAATTACTACAAAAGAGGCCAGAAGTGCAAAACCACGGTGTAAAAAGAGTTAGTTTCTTCTAGATGCTTTGAAGGAAGAAATGGTCTATGCTTCTTTGCAGCTTCTATTGTTTGCCAGCAATCCTTGGCATTTACTGGCTTATAAAGGCATCGTCACAGAGCCTTTTTTTTGTGTATCTCTCTGTCTTCTTACAAAGATATCTGTCCTTGGATTTCAGGCTTCCTAAATCCAGCATGATTTTATGTCAAGATCTTTAAATAATTAAATCTGCAAAGATCCTATTTCTAAATAAGGTCACATTCTGATGTTCTGGCAGGACATGAATTTTTGGGCAACAGTATTTGACCCACTCCAGGTACCATTTACAAAATTGTGGGTAGAATAAGGAAATAAGCAAGAGTGAGAAGTCTTTGCCAGCTCTAGGCTTGAAGGCGCAAGAAGTGGAAATTGTGTGCTAGGATGCCAGTGAGCTGGAGTAGTGAAGGAGGGACTCTCAACAGGAATTCTGTCTGCAGAGAGATGCTTCCCAAGACAGGGCGTTGGGCTCAGCATAGGTAGAGGACAATCAGGAAAAGCTTTATCTCCTTTCTCCAGTCCCCTTCAGATGATTCCCATTAGCCAAATGCAATCAGAAACCAGGTGAATTAATGTTTTATCACTGCTGTAAAAATGGCCACAAACTTGGTAGCTTAAAACAATTCAAGTTTATTATCTTACCTTTCTATAGGTCAGAAGTTCTACAGAGGTTTCATTGGGTTAAAATCAAGTATGTCAGCAGGGCTTGTTCCTTTCTGGAGGCTCTAGAGGGGAATATTTATTTATTTATTTATTGTCTTTTCCAACTTCTAGATGCCATACACATGCCTTAGCTTCTCTCCTCCATCCAGCTTCAAGCCAGCAATGGCAGATTAAATCCTCTTTTGCTGTGTAAGAACATAAGAACGTATTCACAGGGTCCAGGGGTTAGAATGTGGACATCTTAGGGAGGGATATTTTTCTGGTACCATAATAGTTGACAGCCTGTATGATTCAGCCTCCTAGAAAGGGCTGGATCCAGGTTATGAAGGTATGCAGTTAGGAGTCCCTCTATAGGTAAAAGAAAAAATTGTCTTAGACACAAGACTTGGAAGAGGCAACACCTGAGGGGTCTGAAGCCAAAATTTCATTAGCTCCACAGTAAATCAGCCTCTGCTCCTGGGCAAAGAACAGGGCAAAGCAGGGCAGAGAATGACCTGGGGTAGGATGGGGCAGACAAGCAAGAATCAGAACAGCATGCCTTGTAAGTTCCTCCAAATGGCTGATTGAAAGGTTGACTTGTTTGGAATTTGCTGGCATTTCACTGGTGTCTGTACTTCAGAATGATATCAGCCCTCTTCAACCATAAATCAGCTGATATTTGACCATGTTGTTCATGAGGATAGCATGAGAAATGGCCAACAGCTTAGTGAAATTTATTTATATACTATGCCTTCGTAGAGTTTGGGCTTCACCCATTTTTTTTTCTTATTGCATTTAGGCAAATATGTAGCAACTAGTGGCCTGGTGCACAGATTCGTGCACATTGAAAGGAAATTAATTAGAAGAAATATTTTAATATCACTATTTGCCCTTTCTCTATAATAGAAGTATCAACCAAATTCACAACTGACAATGACAGATTGAAACACATGCATGCAATTGATGCCAGTGAGAGCCTTATATGTATCATGCATGCGTAAGTAAACATTTATTTTTAAATTGCCAGTGCATGTCATATGTCCCTGCCAGATGGTCGGTCAGTTGCTAGTGGCCCGGTGCACAGATTCATGCACATTGAAAGGCAATTAATTAGAAGACAGATTCGTGCAGTAATTACATTACTGCAAAATATTACATGTCAAAAAGTTATGTATAATATAGTATTATAAAATTAAAATACAAAATATTTTTTAAAAATATATTTTATTGATTTTTTACAGAGAGGAAGGGAGAGGGATAGAGTTAGAAACATTGATGAGACAGAAAAACATCAATCAGTTGCCTCCTGCACACCCCCTACTGGGGATGTGCCCGCAACCAAGGTACATGCCCTTGACCAGAATTGAACCTGGGATCCTTCAGTCTGTTGGCCGATGCTCTATCCACTGAGCCAAACCAGTCAAGGCAAAATAAAAAATATTTTAATATGGCTATTCACCCTTTCTCTACCATAGAAGTGTCAGAGATGAAAGAAAATTAGTAAAATGTATATGAAAAAATATATAAAATGATGAATAAATAAAAAATAACAACATGATATAAAAACAACAAAGACATGAAATAAAAAATAACAAAAACATGATATAAAAACAACATTGATAAAAATGATGTCTGATAAATTGATTAAATTTATTCTAATACTAGAGGCCCCATGCACGAAATTCATGCAAGGGGCTCAGCTCTCGCAGCTGCGGCAGCTTGCCTCGGCTCTTGCAGCCACAGCTTCGTCCAGAAGGTCGTTTGGCTGTCTGGTCTAATTAGCATATTATGCTTTTATTATTATAGATCTCCCTGTACACTACATTAAGAGTAAAAACACTTTCAGAGTGCTTGACTTATTTCCCTTGTGATGAAGTATTTACAACTTTAATTTTAACGTCACATGCTTTTTGAACTCGAGAAAAAGCAACATATAACTGACCATGTCCAAAAACAGGTTCAGGTAGGAATATTCCTACTCTGTTTAGAGTTTGTCCTTGTGATTTATGAATAGTCATAGCAAATGCTGGCATCACGGGAAACTGTCTTCAAATTAATTTAAATGGGAGGCCAGTATCAGATGGGGACAAATCAATTCTTGGAATCAGAACAACCTCTCCTTCCGTAGATCCTGTTAATACTACAGCTTTGATTAAGTTAGTTCACAATCTTTTGATAATAAATCTAGTACCATTACAGAGACCCCATTTACTATTAAGATTTCTCAGTAGCATGATGATTGCACCTACTTTCAATTTTAATTTATGACACGGCATTCCCGAAGGAGTAATACTATTAATAAATTTGATGGGAAAATTTTCCTTTTCTGCATCATCTGTTGAATCGATGGAAACATCACTCAAATAGGTGTGAAAATCTCCATTGAGTGTATCCAAAATTTCATCATTTAATTTATGAACGTGCTCATTTTTAGGACAAAGTATCACATGTTGAGATATATTTTTAATATTATCTATAGATATACTATTTCCAAAGGTAGCTTCAATGATAGATGCATTACAAATCATTTCACGGGGGATTTCAATAATATCCATTCCTAAATGAAAACTGCTACCAAGTTTGCCATCTCCAGGTTTTACTAACCATTCGCTATAAGCAGAATCCTCTGATCTAATATTCGTTTTAAGAGACAACTGTCTGAAACATCCCCAAACACTACAGTACTTTAAACTCGTTTGTACTATGGCCGATCACATAGCATGTGGCACAACACTGAGAAACTGTTGAAAATTCCCTCCAAGAAGGAGAACTTTCCAACCAAATGCAACATTCAAATTCATAATTTCTCTTAGTAATCTGTCTATGGCGTTTATAACATGACTGGATGCCATGGTGCATTCATCAATAATGAGAAGTTGGGCCTTTTTAATGGTTTTAGCAACTTAACTCTTTATATCAAGTCTAGAAATTGAAGTTTCATTTAATGGAATTGGTAATTTATATTGGGAATGAAAGGTTCTTCCACAAAGAAGTAAATTTGCAGCAATTCCTGTAGACGCTGTAGGTAAAACAGTACCACCACAACCTCTAATATAATGTATTAAAACTTTATAAAAATATGTTTTCCCACTATTGCCTGGACCATCCAAGAAAAAAGCATTTGAGGTATAGTTTGATCTTTGATGGCTGAAGTTATAGTCTGAAAGGCTTCCAACTGTTCATCATTCAGAGAATTGATCAAAACCTCTGCCTCAGACATATTTTGTTGATGACATAGCTTTCTTTCAGCTTCAGAGGTATGTTGTGCCAGTAGTTGGTCTTTAGATACATTCTGGCATCATGTGCGATTGGCGCCAGCAAGAACTTTATATGTATTGCACATGTGCGAGTCAATGTTTATTTTTAAATTGCCAGTGTGTGTCATATGTACTGGTAGGTCGGTCGGATGGTCAGATGGACATACAGTTGGTCATTAGCCTTTTATATATATAGATGCCATTGGAGTTGGTGCATTGCCACTCAGTTCTATCCCTTAGACCAGCCGTGGGCAAACTATGGCCCGCGGGCTGGATCCGGCCCGTTTGGCTGTTCTATCTGGCCCGCGGAGCCGAAAGAGCGGAGGGTTCTCTTGCTCTCCCCTCCGCTCCTTTACTTTGAATTTATATTAGTTCACACAAACACTCCATCCATGCTTTTGTTCCAGCCCTCCGGTCCAGTTTAAGAACCCATTGTGGCCCTTGAGTCAAAAAGTTTGCCCACCCCTACCTTAGACCTTTTGTTGTTGTTAATCCTCCCCCAAGGATATTTTTCCCATTGATTTTTAGAGAGAGAGGAAGGGATGAGGAGAGACAGAGAAACATCAATTGGTTGCTTCCCACATACACCCTGACTGGGCCTGGGGATTGAGTCTGCAACCAAGGCACGATTCCTTGACTGGAATCGAACCCATGACCCTTCAGTCCATGGGCCAACTCTCTAAACACTTAGTTAAACTTGCGAGGGCTATTCCTTAGCCTTTTAAGGCAATGATTTTATTGGCATATTTCCCTCCAGTCTTCTCTTCAGATGACCTGTAATAAGTGTTCACTCACTAATAATAGAGAAGTTTTACAGAAGTTTCCTTGGAATAAAATCTTATATTTAACTAGAGGCCTGATGCACAAAATTTGTGCAAGGGGCTCGGCCCTTGCAGCCCCAGCTGCCTCTCGGCCCCACAGCCCCACCCATTGGTCATTCTGGAAAGTCGTTCTGGAAGATCATTCTGCCGTTTGGTCTAATTTGCATATTCCATCTTTATTATATAGGATAATTAAAAGTTCAGGCTTATTGTGTCACCTATGGAAATTACATCAAGCCACAGTATATTCAATTCTAAATTTGCATCTTTCTTGTAACTATGTAGTGTATTTGCTAAAGAATTTTTTTTCTGGACCCCTAAGTTCTAGGAACTTTATAGTGCAGTCATATGAGAGTGAATCAGCAATTTAATTCCACTATCTGCCTCACCACTACCAAGGGACTTTTTAACAAAAACTAAGACTATTATTAGTTTGGTTATTACCCGAATTAAAAAGAAACCACACTGACAAGATTAGGAAAGTGAAGAGTACTAATTGTCCATGTCTTAATAGTTTAAAAAGGAGTAAACACCACTGCAGATTTTACTTTTGAAAATAAATCTATTCCCCGAAGAAAGTTTTGTTTTGAGGGTATTTGCTGGCTTTATTTGTTTTATCTTTGTATATCAGATGGATTCTCTGATTGCCATAATTGTACTAACCTTCCAAATAGAAACTGCATTAAAATAGAAAAAGATAATTAAACATAATGACAGACTGAAGAGGCTAGTATACATTTCCTAATGATAGACATTCTGGCTAATGTTCTTTCTCAGTTTAGGTCCATTGAATGAGCACATCACAAGTAATCATAATGAAATTAGGTGTGGGTCATTTCTAAATTCACAGTATGGGATCTATTTCTTATAATTTATCAGCCAAGGTCTTTGCTTGATCTTAGTAACTTAAAAAAACAAAATTTTAATTCTGTAGTGAACATTTTTTAGATTTTTTTCAATCTAGATAAACAAAATATAAAAGGAAATTGATAGGAATGGAATAAAAACAAAGGGAACTCAGGGGAAGGGAACTTAGAAGTGGTGGTTATTTCAAGTGCTGGCCCCTTCCAGAAGCTCATGGTCTGATTTAAATAGTTGAAGGGAGCACAACTTGGTCTGTGATTCAACAGCAGTGCCAATACAAAATGCTACTTAAGACCTCAATTGGCTTTTGGCTCTGTCACTTACTGACTGTGTGATCTTGGGTAAGACACGTAAATTCTTTAAGCCTCTCTTTTTTTAAGATTTAAAATGGAGATCATATGATGTTCCTTAGAGTTTTATAAGAATTAGACATAATGTGTGTAAAATGCCTATTACCAGCTGGGGCAATTATGCTGCAGTATTACTGTTACTGTTGCATAGAAGTTCATAATTATTTTCTGTAACTCTTTTCATGTATATTTACTGTTAAATAAGAACTAACACTTAAAACTAATCTCAAGCTGGGAAATTATATGCATTCATTTGTTTCTAGGAGTGATAATTTTGAGTGAAATAGACAAACACATCTTTCTCAATCTTTCTCAGTCAAAAGGATTTTCCTTTGAGGATATGGTCTGCAGATATTTACTTAAAATGTGTCTCTTCATTAGTAGAAGAAATGGAAGGCTCAAGTACAGCTAAGTTTTACATGGCATATTCTATAATTCTTAGTTTATTAACTCCTGAACCACTAATATTTTTTAAAGTACTATGTGAAATAATACAATTATTTCCAGTAATATTTTTTATAAATACAAAAATATAAATTATTAAGGGAAACAAGTGCATGAATATTGAATCTTTATAGTGAATGATATCAAGGAAAGTCACTCACTGACTTTCCATATTTTTCTGAATAAGCTAAAAGATATCATAAAACTATATTTTAGTTTTTTTCATCTATAAATTGGGGGGGGGCGGGTAAACCCCATAAATCTCTTCCTCTCAAGTCTCACATGTGTAACACTTGTTAACTTTCCTGTGGCAGAGTTTCTTAGATGTCACCAAGATCCATTTCTTATTAAAATAAATCCCGGGTCTCCGCAGGGTGGCTGGCCGCTGGGCTGGCATTGTTTTCCAGTTTCTCTCATAGACTCGTTCTGACCAAAAGGATGGGGGAGAAAGTGATGTGGGCCACGAGAAGGTGATGAAACTAGGACAAACACATTGGCCTAGAGATGGAAGTCCCCTGCCCAGAGTGGCAGAGTACTCACACAGCCCCCACACCTCTTATCTCTGTAAAATTATATGAGGAGCACAAAATAAACTCCCTTGTTTAAGCCACTGTATTTTAGGTCTCTATTGTGGAAGCTTAGCCTATGCCCTGCTAATGCAACCAGATTAAAGGAACACAGCACTAACTAGAAAAAAAGTAGGCAGTTTCTAGATAAACATTGTTGTGGGGTCTTTATCACCCTGAGTGTACACCCCTGACAGCTAGTGGTGGCAGACAGAAACATCAGAGACCTTCTAAAATTCCAGAGATTTGTATTGAGCAGTGGTTTATGGGGCTGAGCTGGTGCTAGCATTAATAGTCTCAGGAATTCTCTGAAGCTATTGGAGCAACTGCTGCCTCCTAGTTGCCTGATCTTAGTAGACTCAGATCAGCCTTAACCTTTCTTCTCTAGTGCTGAACATTGCCCCTGGCTTCTTTGCCCTGGACTACCCAGATTATGCCTCCCTGCCCTCTTCTAAAGTCAGTTCAGTTGACCCCCCAACCAACTTGAACCGACTTTGCCATTGGAAGTGGCTGGGAATATGGTTCCCTGTCTGGGCTATATTCTAAGGAGGTCACTTTTGACTGGCTCAAATTTAATTGAAATTTAGAGAAATGCCATCTGTAGATTGTTTGAGATTTGCACTGGTAATAATTCTGCTAGTCATATGTAACAAGGGGAAATTTTCTCACAATAGAAACCAGCATAATGCAAAATTGCCATAGTAATCTCATGATGTCCTTAGTTTGTCTTCCTACCTGTGAATTATGCTTTATGAAGAATTTGGTTGATTTAGGGGCTTATCTTAGCCTTCTAGGCTGATGTGCCTGTGTACTTCATTGCCTCGTGCTGGCTATTCTTTCCAAATAATTCTTCTGATGTCTGTGGGAATAGGTCCACAGGTTATTATTTTTTATATGTGTTGCCTCTATGGTTTTCTCTTTATCTAGATTATTTTGATTTCCAATCTTCCCAATGAAGACTACTTTTTAAAAAATAATCAACCTTTAGCAAATATTTCCTTCTTCTTCTCCTCCTCACCCTGCTCCTTCATCTTCTTCTCTTTCTTTCTAAGCAGAATCTGGTTTTGTGCATTTCTGAAAACAAAGCTCTTCTTTCTTCCCTTCACATATCAGGAGCTTATTCTTGACATTTATACCCCTGCATGTGCAGCAAATCCCTTGGCTCTTCAGTTTAACTCTCATCATAGTAACATAGTAACATCTGAAGCTCTAAGAATGGCTTCAGAAAGAAAATATGACATATATATCATATTATCTGATATTATATAATATATATATATTATCTGATATTATATAATATATATATTATCTGATATTATATATATATATATATATATATATATATATATATATATATATATATATATAATTGGAACTAGTTGTCTAACCTGGATTATTTTAATAACTTTCCATCTTATCTTCCTGCTTCCATAGTTGGCCCTTCTACAATGTATTCTCCACAAAGCCACCTGGGTGATCCTTTGAAATGCAAGTTAAATCATGTTTCATCTCTGCTCAAAACCTTCTAATGCTTTCTTCTCATTCAGAATAAAATTCATTGCCCATATGATAGTCTACAAGGAAATTGATTCCTCCTCTACTTCTTTGATCTCATCCCTTACATTTATGGTCTTGCTCATATGGCCTCCATGTAAAATGGCTTTTGTGCTGTCCTTCAAATACACTAAAAGCACTCCTGCTTCAGGGCCCTTGCACATTTCTGTGCCCACTGCCTACAATGGTATTCGCTCAAATATCTACATTGTTGAAATCCTCCCCTGAATGTTCTGCTCCAATGTCCTGGACACTTAAACACCCTTTCCTCTCCATCCTTCCACATACAACCTTTGTTTGACACTTTGTTTCCTCCATCACAGAAAACACTTTGTCTACTTTGCTCAATTATTCACTCCTCCAGTGCCTAGAGTGGTACCTGGCATGTGGTAAATGGTTAATAAGTATCTGGCACATAAAAAAAAATAGTTCATCACTTTGATAGCAAAGTATTTTTTGAAAGACATTCTCAATTAAACTATAAACCAAAGTTAGACATCAATTAAATGCTTAAATAATTGGAATATAATTTGCCTTTAATTTCTAAACATTTATTTATTACCCATTGCTTTACTAGATGATTGAGGATTTAGAGAAGAATGGAATATATTCGACCCTCTAGTAAGAGCAAGACATAAAACTTATAAATAATTTTATTTGACATTCAGCTTTATTATATAGACTAGAGGCCTGGTGCATGAAATTCGTGCATTGGGGGGGGGGTGTCCCTCAGCGCAGCCTGCATCCTCTCCAATCTGGGACCCCTTGAGGGATGTCCGGCTGCTCGTTTAAATGGGCAGCCGGACATCCCTTTCACAATCCAGGACTGCTGGCTCCCAACTGCTCGCCTGCCTGCCTGCCTGGTTGCCCCTAACTGCTTCTGCCTGCCAGCCTGATCACCCCCTAACCACTCCCCTGCCAGCCTGATTGATGCCTAACTGCCCTCCCCTGCAGGCCTGGTTCCCCCCAACTGCTCTCCCCTGCAGGCCTGGGTCCCCCCCAACTGCCCTTCCCTGCAGGCCCGGTCGCCCCCAACTTCCCTCCTCTGCCGGCCTGGTCACCCCTAACTGCCCTCCCCTGCAGGCTTGATCACCCCCAACTGCCCTCCCTTGCAGGCCTGGTCCCTCCCAACTGCCCTCCCCTGCTGGCCATCTTGTGGCAGCCATCTTGTGTCCATATGGGGGCAGCCATCTTTGACCACATGGGGGCAGCCATCTTGTGTGTTGGAGTGATGGTCAATCTGCACATTACTCTTTTATTAGATAGGATAGAGGCCTGGTGCATGGGTGGGGCCAGCTGGTTTGCCCTGAAGGGTGTCCTGGATCAGGGTGGGGGTTCCCTTGGTGCATGGGGTGGCCTGGGCGAGAGGCCTGTGGTGGTTTGCAGGCTGGCCACACACCCCTGGCGACCCAAGTGGAGGCCCTGGTATCTGGGATTTATCTTCTATAATTGAAACTTTGTAGCCTGGAGTGGAGGCCAGGCCGGCCAGGCAGTTTGGCTTCCTCCATCCCCGGGGAAACCTAAGTCTCCTGTTTGCTCCATGGCCGCAGCCATTTTTGTTGGGATTTATTTATCTTCTATAATTGAAACTTTGTAGCCTTGAGCAGAGGCCTGGGCTGGCCAGGGTGTCCAGGAAGCTTGGCTTACTCCATCGTCGGGGAAACCCAAGCCTCCTGTTTGCTCCATGGCCGCAGCCATCTTGGTTGGGTTAATTTGCATACTCAATCCTGACTGGCTGGTGAGTGTGGCTTGTGGGTGTAATGGAGGTATGGTAAATTTGCATATTACTCTTTTATTAGATAGGATGGAGAAGCTGTTATTGTCCCCATTTTACAAACAGGAAACTTAAGTTTAGAGTGCTCCAATGACTTGCCCTAAGTAACAAGTTAGTAAGAGGTCTGAGGTTTTTGACTAACTAATTTATGTTTGGACAACTATCCAAATCTCCACACCTTGTCTTGGTGCCACTTTACCATGCTGCTATTCTGAACATCCACTAAAGAGGCAGCATTGCTTACAGGAATGCACTGAGGTTTGTTCTTATACATGTGGATAGTTAATGCTACACTACTTTTGAAAATAGAGTAATTATAATTTCACCCCCAGAATTGGCTATGTTAAACACATAACCTCCAGATCTTAGTAGTTAATAAAATAGTTGATTTTTACTTATGCTATAGCCCAACTTAGGCTATAGGAGGGCTTTGTCCATCAATCACCTGGGGCCCTGGGTTGGTGGACACTTAGTTTGAACACCTGTTTCCATGTTCACCTAGGCACTGGAAATGGAATGTTTGAAACCCTCCCATTTCACTGGCCTATGGACCAGAAGTACTCCCATGGACACTCCTAACCTCAAGTGAGTCAAACAAATAGGAAGATGTAATATGAATGAAAATGGTAAACCTTGGTAATGATCATCACACCCACCCGTTGACACAGGCACAAATGTGTGTGTGTGTGTGTGTGTGTGTGTATATATATATATATATATATATATATATATATATATATATATATATGTTACTTGTCTTTTTCTGGGAAGATAACTCACTTGTCCTGCCAAATCTTTGACTGTAGTGAGCCCAATGTTTCCTACTTGGGTTTATTTGTTGAATTCTCCAGAGGGTTTGTAAAATCTGGGGAAATAGAAACCAGATGATAATGACAGAGAAACCATTAACTTTCTCTTGAGAGCCTTCACCTAACAGTGGCAGTGTTGTCCTCTTATTAGACATTACAATTTGTGCTTGCTTCCTAGTTTTTATCTTAATCACCTCTAACTTTTATTTGTATATAGATAGTTGTTGATAAAATAATAAAATATTTGATAGAGGGGGCAATAAAAATAAAGTAAGCAGGCTGTTTTCTGTAAATGCAAATTGTTAAAATCATGATTTATTAAATTTTATTAGTGAATGCTTGAACATTATAGTCAGAAATGTATGCAATGCCAAAAAGAGAAACTGAATCATTGTTTATATAGCTTAGCCTCCCTTAGAAGTAGAAAATACAGAGAAATAGGAGTAAACAGAATGGAGAGACTGATTCTCACATATTATGTTCCTGAGCCTGACCAAAGGTAATTTTTTCCTTTAAATCATCTACACTAATAAAAGAGAAACATGCAAATTGACCGTCTCTGCTACACCCACCAGCCAATCAGGAGTGAGTATGCAAATTAATGCAACAAAGATGGTGGCTGCCACAGAGCTGGAGCAAGCAGGAGGCTTTGGTTGCCCCTGGTGACAGAGGAAGCCAAGCTTCCAGCCCTCCCTGGCCTCCACTCAAGGAGGGGCTGGGAGCTTGGGTCGCCGGGGGGCATGGCCAGCTTGAAAACGGCCTTCAGCCCCTTACCAAGGCTGGCCACCCCCCCATGGAGTAAGAGTCGCCACTGGGGGGCCTGGCCAGCCTGAAAACAGCCATCAGCCCCTCACCCAGCCTGGCCAGGCATGCCAGTGGGTACCCCCACCATGAAGGGGGTGTGGCCAGCCTAAAAACAGCCCTCAGCCCCTCACCCAGGCTGTCCACAGGATGATGAGCTACCTGGCCAGGGCCTATGGTTCCTTCTTTATTCTTTGGGTTGTTCTTGGATATTAGGCTTTGCACAGTTCCAAGAAAACATTGTAGAGGCATTTTTAGTTTGCAGTGGTCCATTTGAAGATACTGGCTTTCGGTACACCATTATTTCAGGTACCTGTGGGAGGCGAGCCACCTCAGAGACCCAAGTCTCCATGGAACTTGCTACCCTCTTGTCCCACCAAACCTCAAGAAGATTAGGCAGTTTGCTTCTCCATCAACCTTCAGAGGCTTTTCCTTTTCACAGAATCCAGTTTCATGTATTTTAAAATTTGCGGCTTTTAAAAACAAAAGTTTGGTTAATCCCCCAGTACATAAGGGAAGCTGAACCTTAGCCATTTCATTCTAATCCTGAGGTATTATTTTCCTCATTTTATGAATGAGGAGATTGTGGCTAAGAAAAGGTTTAAAAACTTGGGTATGTTTATGTGAATAGTAAATAGGGGCCATAGAATTTGAAAGTAGAACTTGGTATGTGCCAGATGAAGAACTGCATGTACTAAAGGAGACTGGTAATTAGTGGGAAGGAGGACACCTGAAATGCAAATGAATGCCTTTCAGTGTGATTGGTAGTGAAAGTGTGCAATTATATTAGAATATCAGTGAGAAAACAGAGGAGGAAATGAACAATTCAACATGGGGTGCTCAAATATGGCTTCTAAGAAGAAGCAACACTTTTAAGAGCTGAAAAGCCAAACCTTCCCAAAGATGGGAAAAAGTATTTTGAGCATTTTTGCATCTATCATCTCCTAATCACTCACCATCTTATATTTTATTTTCCTTCTGTTTCCTGACTTTCCCCCCAAATACTGTCCATAAACATATTTTGTCACCACATTTTATTAGTTATCACTAATCTGTTTCAGGTGTGGAATATGTTTTTCTTAATGTGTTATTCCATATGCACTGAATATAATATGTATAGTATGCACTACTGTTGAATAAAATTCACTTTGTAATGATATTTGTTCTTATTTGTTCTGAACATCTAGGATCTTCTCACCTGTCATGAGGGACACTATTAAGGGGGAAAAAGAGGAGAAAGTAGGAAAAGTGAGCCAAGAAATACAAGAGAAAAAAAGAGAGGAAAAGGGGAAGGGGAGGAAATTGAGGGATAGAAAGAAAAGGAAAAATAACTGTTTGTTAAGAAATGTAGGCAGCACTATGCTAATTCTTCTATGTGCTTGCAAATCTCTGCATGTGAAATGAAAGCATTCTAAGATAGAACATTTTAAGGAATATGATTAAAAAGGGGAACAATTTGCACTGGTCCAGTGGATTGGTTGATTGGAGCATCATCCCATACACCCTCGGTTGTGGGTTCAATTCAGGTCAGATACCTAGATTTCGGGTTTGATCCTTGGATGGGGTGTTACAGGAGTCAACCTATCAATATTTCTGTCTCATTTATCTCTCTCTCTCTCTCTCTCTTCCTTTCTCCCCCACCTTCCTCTCTCTCTAGAATTAGTAAGTACATATCCTCAGGTGAGGATTAAAAAAAAGGACATGCCGAAACCGGTTTGGCTCAGTGGATAGAGCGTCGGCCTGCGGACTGAAAGGTCCCAGGTTCGATTCCGGTCAAGGGCATGTACCTTGGTTGCGGGCACATCCCCAGTGGGAGCTGTGCAAGAGGCAGCTGATCGATGTTTCTCTCTCATCGATGTTTCTAGCTCTCTATCCCTCTCCCTTCCTCTCTGTGAAATATCAATAAAATATATAAAAAAAAAAAAAAAAAAAGGACATAATTTAAATCAATGAAGATAAAAAAGTATGGTAAAGATCATGAGACACATATTGGAGGCCTGACATAGGAAATAAAAAAAATCTTGCTATGAATAGAAGTCCCAAAATTATTTTTTAAGTGGCCAATTTTAGTTAAAGCTATCCTATCTACACTAATAAAAGAGAAATATGCAAATAGACCATACCTCCGGGATACCCACCATCCAATCAGGAGTGAGTATGCAAATTAACCCAACAAAGATGGCGGGTTAATTTGCATACACAGGAGCCAAGCGGCCAGGGGCAGGGCGGTGCCAAGCGGCCTGGGTCCTGGGGACGGGTGCCATGCCCACAGGCTCCCGGGACCATTGCCAGCCCCAGGAGGCGAGGGCAGCTGCACAGCTTTACAGAAGACAGCAGAGCCTGCTTGGCCGTAGCCACGGTGACCCGCGAGTAGGCAAGCATGGCCCGCAGACAGCACCCAGCAGGGCCTGCTTGTCCATCGCTGTGATGTGGAGCAGGCAGGCCCTGGAGAGAGCAGAGAACCATGGGGAGCAGGCCTAAGCCGTCAGTAGGACATTCCCTGGGGGCTCCTGGATTGGAGAGGGTGCAGGTCAGGCTGTGGGACCCTCCCCCTCATGCACGAATTTTGTGCACTGGGCCTCTAGTATAATATAAGGGTAATATGCAAATTGACCGAATGTCAGAATGACCAGAATGCCCATGGCCCCTTGCCCTGGCCAGCCCCGCCCCCCAGGAGGCACCCCCACCCGGATCAAGGGTGGGGATGGCTGGCCCCACCCCTGACCGGCCCCCACCCCAGCCAGCCCGCTCCCGATGGCCCCCATCAAGTGTGGGCCAGCTGGACCCCACCTGTACACGAATTTGTGCACCGGGCCTCTAGTTTCAAAATAAAGTTTAGTGTTACACACAAAAGAGGAAATGAAAAGAGGGTGCCAGTAAGGCCAAGTTAGGCTAAGTCTTCTATAAGTTCTAACATTTGTATGTGAAGCAGAACCACTTGATCATAGGATGTGAAAACGGAAAAATATGTAAATGACCTCTTAGTCCAAAATCTCCATTTTGGAGATGAGGAGATGAAGACCTAAATACCTTTCTTAAGCACAAAAAGGAGTCATCCAGAGACTTTACCAGATTCCACATCCTGGGTTCTTTTCCAGTTGAATTGAGGACTACTAACATTGATATGGAAGATGTCAGATTTGTGGGCTACAATTAAGAAACATAAAGCTAGCCCTTGACAAATCAAGCAGACATTCTAGAGAATCACAGTACAGAGAGAGCTTCAAAAACATGTGATCCATTCCTATGTGGTCAAACTGTTTTAAAGATTCAAGGCCGAGGATGACTACAGTTATGGTGAAGTCCACATGGAATGAAACATTTCCCTGGTTTGTAATATCTCATTTTCCTATCTTTTTAGTGTCTTTTGCTAATTGTGTGTTGATTGTAATCTTAGAAGTAGGACTGATAAAAAGTTTAAGTAATTTTTAAATAAATTTTTCTTCTTAAGATGTTTTTGAAACCCATGATATATATTTTTAAAAACAAATAATGAGTTTAGAAATGATAGTGTCTAATATTGAAATTTCTTTATGTAACTGTCCTCAATGACCTATCTTTGAATATGCTTTATGAGGATTAATTCTTTCCCCCCCTCTTGCAGTTCTTGTGCGCCCAATGATAAGGAGTCCCAGGGGCAGTGCAGGCAGAGATGCCCCATTCTGCTCCCAGCACAATCTATGATCCCTTCAGGGAATCACAAGAGCTATAGGGGTGGGACTAAGGCAAGAGGAGGAAGTCACTTGTCTCAGGTGCAAATTTAAGGTGATATACCAAAACGCAGAAATCAAGACACAATATTTTAATGTTTGTTTAAAAAAAACCACAAAATTTTAACACAGAAAAACTGCATAATGAACAAAGTACTAAAGGAGCAGTTAAATAACATAGTGCCAGGCCATATTAGAGCCTCCAGCAAAAGAAAAAAAATATCAATAATTCTGATCTAAAAGATGGAGTGGAACAGGAAATTTTATTTTACTGACAAGCTTGATTTGAATTAGGCAACCACTTCTCATGGAATGTTATAAAAAGGTAGAAAGATAGAAGCATTTATTCAGTCATTCAGCCTAATCTTTTTGACATTTCAAGACTCCTGATTAAATGTGTGGCCTGAGGGTGACCAGGTAGGGAATGTGCTTGGAAGATGCTGGTAAAAGAAAATGATGGGTTTTTATGAGCCAGATATTTCTCTCTGGGAATGTTTTAACAGGACTGTGAAGATATTTGAGTTGGTAAAAAGCAAAATATCGTTGAGTTTAATAGGATCATAATAAAGGACAAAACAAATCTTTGAGTTAATCCTCTAAGGTAGAGCCCATGGCAGGCTTGCTATAGGTCAAATGACACAGTGAGAAGCGCAACATGGAAATATATCAACTGTATAGCAAGGAACTGCCTTTTGAAGAGCAGTTCTTCTTTGATATCTTAAATTATGTGATGTTTGACTATGTGGCTGTGGTTGTTTCTCTTTATCTGGCTAACTTCTTTTCATATGCCAGTACTTAGTTCAAACATTAATTCTTTAAGGAAACAGTCTCTGATTCCCCTAGAATTCCCATTATGTATGCTCATTGGACCATGTAGTAGTATTAATCAAAATGAGAGGTGTGTCAGTCAAGGAAACAGTAATTATATCTTTCAAGTAATTAGATCTTTCAAGGAGAGTAAATGTAATAGAATTAGTTACACAAGTGGTGAGAGAGTTGATTCCATATACTGGTTATTTTCCTATTAAACTGGGACCTATAAGATTGATATGGAAAATGTTAGATTTGTAGGCTACACTCAGAAAATGTAAAAGCAAGGTGAAAGGTGAGATAACCCAGATTAGGGGTGTATTTGTGACTCCATAGGGTGCCTTAGCAGGGTGCCAGAACTGCCAAAGAGGACAATTTGGCAGGGCTAATGTAGTTGGGGAAATCAGGGCCAACGATAGGACAGAAGGCCAGAGACACCACCACAAGGCAAAAAGAGAGGAATAAATACCCTACCCGAGAGAGGAAGACCATGACTTCTCTCCTCCTACCATCTTCTAGTATTATATCAATGCTTTTTGTTGGACAGGCCAAACTGGCAGTCAATTGGCAAAGGATTCCTGGAAATAGAGTCTATAGGGGTTTCTGGCCCCCTGTGATATATATAGTGCAAAATGCTGAGGCAAATAATTAATGTTAATATACTAACTGATTATATGTTAATTAAAGCTATTATCATGATAATGCCCTTCTCTCTAGGCAGTCTTTACTTCCCATAAGTCAGGAATGTATCAGCCTTATTTACTAATATATTCCCAGCACATTTCACATTGCCTGGCCCATAGAAAATTTTGAGTGAATGAAAAACTATGTGCAGGAATTTTGTCATTCCCACTGCACTTTCAAAAGTCATGATTACCACTGAAAGTTAGTTATGTGCTCCTTCCAGTGCCAGTGTGAACGGGAACTTTGTTATATACCAAGAGATAAAAAAGCCTCCAGCTGAAGAAAGTGGAGAATAGAGATGAGAGAGAAGAAGGAAAGGAAGTGCATGAGGAAGTGACAGATTTTCAGAGCTTAGAAAATTTTCTTCTGCCTGAGTCTTCACTGCTTTATTCACCTCACCTTCTTACCTCGTAGGCCACTCTGGTACATGTATCAACTTGGGAAGATTTTTGTTGGAAGAGGGAAAACAGACATTATATAAAGAATGGCCAGTGTAGCTCCAATACTCATAAACTAAAATTAAAGGTCAATCTTCTTAATATCTGTTGTAAGATAATGTTCAGTTAACACTGCATTCTTTACCATTATGTTAGGGCAGGATCACTCTTCTCTCCTTATGGTTTTATCTAATCCTCTAGTTCAAGGGATAGGCCACCGACACTACATTTCAAAAACTAAGGACACTTTTCTGTTTCAGTTCTCCTTCTGTGACTGCAATTATATGTACATTAGTCGGCTTGAAGTTGTCTCAGCTCACTGGTATCCTCTTAAATTTTTAGACTTTTCATATGTTTAATTTTTAACAGTTTCTACTGTTATGTTTTTAAGTTCGCTAATAGAGTTGTCAAATATGCTATTTATCTAGTGTATTTTTTTATTTCATTATAAATTTTATTTTGTTTGCTAAAACAATAAACAAAGAGTGTTTGTTTATTTATTTACATATTATTTGCTCAATTATTGCTAACCACTACTGGGGAAGCAAATAAGTAGAGGGGGACATGCAGAACATAAAACAAGTAACTACATCTGTGACATCAAAGAAATAGAAAATAACCATGTCATTATCATCATTGCTTAATTCGCTCAAAGGATAAGGAATGTCAGTGCTATTTGTTCAGCTTCTTCTTTTTTTTTTTTTTTAATATATTTTATTGATATTTCACAGAGAGGAAAGGAGAGGGATAGAGAGCTAGAAACATTGATGAGAGAGAAACATCGATCAGCTGCCTCCTGCACACCTCCCACTGAGGATGTGCCCGCAACCAAGGTACATGCCCTTGACCGGAATCGAACCCGGGACCTTTCAGTCCGCAGGCCGATGCTCTATCCACTGAGCCAAACCGGTTTTGGCTTGTTCAGCTTCTTAATGTTTCCCATGGATGCCAGGTTTTTCAGTTCCCTGGCTAGAATTTATATTATCCAGTGTCATTTTCATTTTAGACATTATATGTTCCTTTTTTAGAATTTAGAATTAGGTTTTTAAAATATCTTTCATGTTTTTCCTTAATAGGCTTATGCTTTCCTCTATCTTCTTGAACATGTGGAGTGTGATTATGGTAGGTGTTTTAATGTGCTTTTTTACTGTTGCTGTCATCTGTGTCATTTGTTGCACAGTTTTCATTGAATAATTTTTCCCACATTATTAGTCATATTTTTCTATTTCTTTGCATGCCTGGTGATTTTAGATCGGATTTCAAGCATTGTGCATGTTGGCATTTGTAGTAATTTTTAGAAACATTTTTTTTTAGCTTTGCTCTGGGATGTACTTAAATTGCTTGGAAATATTTTGACTCTTGGCAACTAGCTTTAATCTTTGCCAGGTGGAATCAGAGTAGTTGCTTGTCTAAGGCTAATTTGTGTCCATTAGTAAGGCATTATCCTTCTGAGTACTGTTTAAAAAAAATCTTTATTGTTCAAAGTATTACATGTCCCCCTTTTTCCCCTTTAACCCCCTCCACCCTGCACCTGCCCTCTGCCCCTTCCCCTCCCCCGCTCACGCCAGGCCTACCACACTATTGTCTGTGTCCATGGGTTATGCATATATGCATATAAATTCTTTGGTTAATCTTTTGATGCATGCCCTGTATTACCAAGTTTATGCCTTTCCTTCTTGGGAACACAAACCATTCCCAACTCTGTGTGATCTTTGGAAATTGTTTCTTCTGCTCCTTTCCAGTAGTTCATGCCCCAGCTAAAAGGTAGTTTGCTTACACATAAGCTTTGATCTGATCTCTGTCGAAGACTCCAAGGGAACCCTCTAGATCTCAGGAGCAGCCTCTCTTTGTAGCTGTGTCTGCTCTGGTACTCTGCCCTGCGAATTTCAGCTGCCTGGCTCCCAAATTCTCCTTTCTGCCTCCTCAATTCACAGAGAACTCTGCGTTCAGTTTGGATTTCCACTCTCTGTGCTGTGGTTTGGAAACATTCTCCTGTAGTAAGCTGAAGCAAACCTAGAACTTCCATAGTTTGTTTCCCTTCTCTCAGAAAACATTGCTCTGTGCTGCCTGTTGTTCAATGTCTGAAAATCACTGTTTTCATATATTTTGTTTGACTTTTTCATTCTTTAAGGTATGATTGTAAACCTGGTCCTTGTTCTTCTATCTTGGCAATTGAAGTTACTGACATTTTTTCAGAACTATAAAGCTCTTGCATACATTCTTCCTAAATGCCATTTTTTTTTTTAACTCAAAATTTAATCTAGGTGTACTTGGAGAAATCTGAGTATTACTCTGGACCATAATTTGAAATGGTTTTAAGACACATTTTTTAGAAAATGACCATGGAGAGATCTACATATAAAAATTATTCTACTGGCCGGCATGGCTCAGTGGTTGAGTGTTGACCTATGAATCAGGAGGTCAGGGCACATGCCTGGGTTGCTGGCTTGATCTCCAGTAGGGGGACGGATTGCTGGCTTGATTTCCAGTAGGGGAACATGCGGGAGGCAGCTGATCAATGACTCTCTCTCATTATTGATGTTTCTATCTCTCTCTCCCTCTCCCTTCCTTTCTGAAATCAATAAAAATATATTAAAAAATTATTCTACTGCCTACACTGGGAAAGAATGAAAAATCTTCCAGGAATTTAATATTTTTTAAGCTTCTAGGAATTTATTGAATTAGCATGGATGTCTCAGTGAACAAAAATTTAAAAACCTGGTGAAATGAACCAATTCAGGTTTTGTTTTATCTAAATGAATCATTTAAATTGGTCTTCTTCATGTTATCTCACACCAGAGATATTCATTTATTCACTATTTCATCCATTAAAAATACATACCTTCCAATTATGGAAATTTATGCAATCATATAAAGAGACACATATATTTGTTCTGCTGGATGAAAGAAAATTCAATTGTAACAAGTTTTCATTCTTAAAAACAACACAGTATTAGGATAGGAGGAAAATTCAACTATAGAGTAAAAAAAGTTCAATTTCAAAAGCTAATATCAAATTCATGTTCAGATTAATGCTAGAAATAATCTATTTTAAATTTAAGATTGAGCAATTAACCTTTCATAAGAATTCAGACTTTTTTTACACACATTCATTTTTATATGCTAATGATGGAGTATATATAATGCTATATACAACTTGCTAAAAGTCCACTGCATTCATTTCAAAGGAGATTAGTGAAAATACTGTAGTTTGAAATAATTATGTTTAAAATTTATAATTTTAAAACCTCAAGTGTTGGTTTTGTATTTGTAAATATATTCATTTAAAAGTGGTGCAAACCAAAATTAGTATTTAGCAAACCAAGCTCTGAGTCAAGACAAAGCCATATATCACAAGGGCTTTGTTTTTATTTTTATTTATTTTTTAAGGGCTTTGTTTTTATATGAACAAATATAAATTGAGTGTGAATCATACTCACATGTCTTCCAATCACCCTTACTCTACCTCTGAGTGCTAATACTAGTATAAGAACACAAAAACTTTCTCAAGTATTTTAAAATGTTAGTTTCACTTCCAGTTAACACAGTATTACAGTAGTATTCCCCTAACTCCACACTTTACGAGAAAGTAATGTGGCAACAGTATAATGAAACATATTCTCTAAACGTGGAGCTGCCAGGGTTGTTGCTGCTGTTTTCTTGAATATCCTTAACCATGTGATATAGTACCATGTGACTGTGGTGGTTTAGTTGTTGAATAGGAAGATGGGTTGTGGATTTTTTTTTTTTCTTTTCTTTTGAGGACATTGATTCACAGCTCTAGTGATTCCAAAATAAAATCCATGACAAGGTGGCCTGGAATCATTACTTGTAGTCAACATTGTATTAGAGGCCCCAGAAAGTATACAATTTATTCCCTGACTTCAAATTTAAAAATAGGTTTAATTCATTTTGTTATTAAAATATTCATGAACATCATTGGAAAAAATATCAAAAATAGAGAGAAATTGAGAATGGCTAGTCATAGTTCCACTACCCAAAGAAAATGAGCTCTAGCAGAACTCATAAGGTCTTCTGACTAACACGAAGCAATTTTAAGTAAGAGAGAGGACATTCACAGCAAAACTATGCAAGCAAACAAAGTGTAACAAAAAGGAAATTTTAGATGAAGTGTGAAAAATGTCTTGGTCTGTTGGAATGTATATTTATTTGGATTTTAAAGGAATAGAAGCAAACTTCTAAATTTCAGAATTAACTTACTTGGTGAGGAGTAAAGATAAGGAGAAGAAGTTTTCTGGTTTGGTCAAATTTCTATTTGGTTGCACATTGGCTATTCTAGAGGAGATTATAATATGGATGCCCTGTTCCCAACAGGCAAGGAAAAATACAGGAGGAGGTATCGGTAAGGGTGAATTGCTGAATTCAGTAGCACTTAATGTCTCCTTTGGAGTTCAGAAACACTTAATGTCTCCCGAGGGCTTAAAAGTTGTCTGAAAAATTGTTTTGTTTAATTGGATGTAGAATGCTGGGGTTGGGAGAATGAGAGACAAGAGTGAATTTTTCTGTTGAAATTTGGAGAAATCACCAAATATATCATCAAATGTAAAAAGGCTCTGTTTATCACTAAAACTGGAGAAATAATGATGCTCAAACTTGTATACCAGTCTCACTCTCTCCTTGGTTATGTTATTCTTACGCAGTGTTATAGTTAAACATTGATCACGGTCTGCCCTCTGTATTTGAGGGTTCTGTATCTTCAGATTCAATCAACTGTGGATCAAAACATTAAAACAATTCCAGGAAGTTGATTCCTAAACAACACAGTATAACAACTATTTACATACCATTTACATTGTATTAGGTATTATAATTAATCTAGAGATGATTTAAAGTATATAAAAGGATGTGGATAGGTTATAGGCAAATACTGTGCCATTTTACATGGGTGTTTGAGCACCTGTGGCTTTTAGTATCTGGGGTAGTCTTGGAACCAATCCCCCCATGGATATTGAGGGAAAACTGTATTTGTAAACTAATTGTTGTCATTGATTTTACTTAGATGCCTGTTTTGAGTAACTGGTTGTTAACTACTCCATGTTCATCATTCAATTTTAGTTCCTCAAACCTTCCTTCTCAGATAATTTTTTTTTTGTAATTCCTTTAGTACATGTTGGTAGCAAACTATTACAATTTTTATTTGTCTGAAAAAATGTTTTTATTTCATTCTTGCTCTGGATAGATTCTTAAAAAACTTTTTTTTTTTGTTTTGCCTTCTTCCCTCAAATCTTCAACACTCTTTCCTCTCAGTTGATGATCTTGCTTTCTACTTCAATGAAAACATTATAGTCATTGGAAGAAAACAGATTCCAAACACCATCCTGCCTTTCTAGTATCATCTGCTTTATTTATTTACTTAAATTTTTTTTATTTTTCTGTATTTTTTTTCTCTCAGAATAACTTTATTTTATTTTATTAAATTTACTGGGGTGACATTGGTTAATATGATCATCTGCATTTACATTCTACTGTCCTGGCTGAAAATTCAGCTGAACTTGCCATGTCCCACCTAAAGTCAAGCTTTGCAAGGAATATCAGATCCCTATCCCTTTGCCAACTCCTCCAGCAATTCTTTCCTCATACTTCTGCACAACCAATCCTTTTTTTTTTTTTTTTTTTCCTACTGGACATTCTCATCAGCATACAGCATGTCCTTATTTCTATAATATATTTCTAAAAAACACACTTTACTCTTATTTGTATGGCCAATTACCATAATAATTTCCTGCTTCACTTTGTAGGAAATCTTGAAATAATTATTATTCAAGGCCTGTTTTCACTTCTCTTGAATAATACAACTATTCAATCAGGTTTGTGTCCCGCCATTCAATCAGGTTTGTGTCCCGCCATTCCACCAAATCACTTTTTTCAAGGTTACATGGCTAAATCCAGTGCTTACTTATAAATTTCCACAATACTCCACAATCAGCATCATCTGACAGAGGCTATCACTCCTTTTTAATATCACTCCTGAACTTGGCATAGGATACCTCTTTTGGTTTTCCTTATATCCCTAACTTTTACTAAGTATTTTGTGCCCATTTTCCCTCATTTTCCTAACCAATTGTAGTTTCCCTGGTCAATCCTTGGTCCATTTCCTTTCCAATGCTCACAATTTGTCTCTTGGTGATCTTGTACCTAGTATTTTGCCTTTAATTACCATCCATATGGCAATGATTCTCAAATTCGCATCTCTATTGAAGACTTTTCTCCTGAACTCCAGACTAAATCCCCAACTTTCTTCCAACAGTTCCATATTTATGCCTAAGAGATGTTTCAAAGTCAACATGTCTAAGCCAAATTTCTGATATCCTCCATCTTCCTACCAAAGCTACCTGCACCATAGTCACAACATTGATTGAGGACCCCTTATTTTTTTTTTTTTTTTTTAGTAACTCAGGAAATATACTTCCATTATCTTGATTTCTCTCTTGCCCAATCTGTCAGGAAATTCTGCTGATCCTATATTCAAAATAAATCCAGAATCTAACACTTTTCAGTACTTCACTTGCTCGCACTCTGTTCTGAGTTATCCCTATCTTGTACCTGGATTACTTAAAAGTCTCCTGATTGATTTCCTTACTTGGACCCCTACCTTACCCCCACCTCACCCACAGTATAGTTTCACAATAGTTGGTATGATCCTGTGAAAACCTATTATACCACTCTTCACCCACTCCTCATCCTTCATTTCCTGTTTCACTGAGAAAAAGATCAAGGTCCTTACAGTGGCTTTTTGTGGTCACAGCCACACTGGTGTTCTGGTTCTGGCATTCTCCCACTAAAGGGTTTTGGACTGTCTATCTTCTTTTTTGAAACACTCCCTCTTGCTAGAGATCCCTTATATCCTTCATTTATTTGCTTGAATTTCACCTTTTATTTTCCTTCTTCTTTTATTTATTGTTGACAGTATAAAGATGTCCCCCATTTTCCACCTCTTTCCCCCTTCACCCAGCCCCTGGCCTATCTCAGGCCTTCCCCACACTATTGTCTGTGTCCATGGGTTATGCATGTGTGCATGTATGTTATTTGGTTAATCTCTTCTCACCGCCTCCAGACTCCTCCCCACTGACATCTATCATTCTGTTCACATCCTTAATGAACTTATAAATATCTGCCTTCTCAATCCCAATTCCCTTACCTTGGCCCATTGTTTTCACGTAATATTTTAATTGTTTACTATGGTTATTGTTTATTGAATCTTTCTTTTTTATTTTTTTATATCATACTAGAGGTCCAGTTCAGGAAATTCGTACACAGGTAAGGTCCCTAGAGACTACCGGCTGCCGGCCAGGGCCTCCCTTCCCCGGCTGCTGGCTGCCAGCCTGGGCCTTCCTTTGTTCCACGCCACCTTTTGGTGGTCAGTGCACATCATAAGGAGCAGTCGAGCTCCCAGTCGGTCGAACTCCCACCTGAGGGGACAGTTTGTATATTAGGCTTTTATATACATAGATGATTTTATTTATAAAAAGTTTAGAAATAAAACTGATGTATGGAGTTAGAAGTCAGGACAGTGATTACCTTTGGAAGTTAGGAGCCAGAATGCACATGAAGATGGCTTTTGGAATGTCACCGGTTTTCTATTTGATGGTTCCTTGTTTATATTCTGTGTGATGGTTCCTTGTTTATATTCACTTTGTGAAAATTTATTAAGCTTCATACTTATGAATTGTGCAAAATTCTATATGCATGTTATATCTCCATAAAATTTTAATTTAAAAAGTCAACTTGGAAGGCAGAAGCCCCTTTGTTATTATTCATATTCATAGAACACCAGGAGGAATATCCTGGTAGATGGATCCTGTGGGGTCAATGAAAGGCTGCAAATAAGTGAGTGGAGAAGTAGAGTGCATGTGAATATGGTGGTCAGAAAGTGCCAATATTGAAAACAGATTCAAATCTTCCTCTTTCCTTGAATTTCTTTTTTTGTTAGTTTGTTTTATTTTGTTAACCCTCACCTGAGTGTGGGAAGCCACCTCTTTGCAATACTATCATAAGAGTGCACCAATGAATGCGGAAGGCTGATGGAACTTGAGCAATAGCAGGGCTGATGCTAAGCACCAATTGTTCGTGCTGAGATAGTGGTGGCTCAAAGAAATTTCCTGACCTGATAGCCTCCAAGTAAATGTTTACTGGACCTTACTGATCTTTACTGATCTTTATTGACCTTAGAGACGGTTGGTCTGCTACCTGTTTGCTGTGCTTTACTGAGGGCAAGATGAGTATTTAAAACTGAATAAAAGCAGACAGGACCCAGTTTTGGTGTGTCTCTTCAAGAAAGAGGCTCCACCTGGCCCCCACCGCTTAATAATTCATATTCGTGTCTAGTATTTTCATTTGTGGGTCGACCTCCCTTCATATCTTGAACCCAGCCACGAAGGTCGTGGTACCTGAGGACATTTTCCATTAATTTTTAGGGAGAGTGGAAGAAAGAAGGCAAGATAGAGAGAAACATAGTTGTGAGAGAAACACATCGATTGCCTCCTGCAGGAGCTCCAACCAGGCCTGGGCCGGGGAGAAGCTTGCAACCAAGGTATGTGCCCTTGACTAGAATTGAACCCAGGACCCTTTGGTCCTCAGGCTGACGGTCTATCCATTGAGCAAAACCAGCTAGGGCTTTTTATTAAATTTTATTAAATTTTTTAAATTTTATTATTTTTATTGCTGTCTCCCCTTTTTCATCTCCCCTTTGTCCCCCACCACCTGGTTCCTGTCTCATTCCAGGCATTTATCATTCTATTGTTTGTGTTCATGGGTAATGCATAGAAGCATAAAAAGTTCTTTGGTTAATCTCTTTCCATTCCCACCCTTCTTCCCTTTGAGATTTGTCAGTCTGTTCCATGTTTCCATTCCTCTGGTTCTATTTTATTCATCAGTTTATTGTGTTCACTAGAATCCACATATAAGTGAAATTATGTGATATTTCTCTTTCTCTGACTGGCTTATTTTGCTTGGCATAATACTCTCCAGGTCCTTCCATGCTGTCTCAAAGGGTAATAGATCCTCTTTTACTGCTGTATAGTATTCTATTGTATAAATGTACCACAACTTTTTTTTCCTGATTTATTTATTTTTTAATTTTTCTTTATTGTTGAAAATGTTACAGATGTCCCCCCCCCCCCTTTCCTTTCCCATTGACCCCTTCTACCCTGCATCCACCCCTCTCAGGCCTTCACCATACTATTTTTTTTTTAATATGACATACACACTCTAGCTTATTTTTGTGTCTTGGTGTGGATTTACAAATTTGTTATAGGTATCCTGAACCAGGTTTCAGGCCAGTTTGATACTGGCTATTCTTTTTTTTTTTTATTTTTTTTTTTCATTAATTTTAGAGAGGAAGGGAGATGGACAGAGATAGAAACATCAATGATGAGAGAGAATCATTGATTGGCTGACTCCTGCATGCCCCCTACTAGGGATTGAGCCGCAACCTGGGCATTAAACCGTGACCTTCTGTCATAGGTCGACACTCAACCACTGAGCCATGCCATCCGGGCTTTCACCACACTATTGACTGCATCCATGGGCTATCCATATATGCATATAAGTTCCCCTGGTAATCTCTGTCCCCCACCTCCCACCCCTACTTTCCCTCTGAGATTCGACAGTGTGTTCCATGCTTTTGTCTCTGGATCTATTCTGTTCATCAGTTTATTTTGTTCACTAGATTCCACATGTGAGTGAGATCATATAAAACTTCTCTTTCTCTGACTGGCTTATTTTACTTAGCATTATACTCTCCAGGTCCCACTATGCTGTCTCAAATGGTAAGATATCTTTTTTTTTTAACAGCTGCCTAGTATTCCATGATATAAATGTACCACAGCTTTTTATCCATTTCATCTACTGATAGGCACTTGGGCTATTTCCAGATCTCACCTATTGTAAATTGTGCTGCTATGTACATAGGGGTATAAATATTTTTTCTGATTTGTGTTTTGGGATTCTTTGGTTATATTCCTAGAAGTGATATCACTGGGTAAAATGTGACCTCCATTTTTAACTTTTTTAGGAAACACCACACTGTTTTCCATGGGGGCTGCACCAGTCTGCATTCCCACCAGAAGTGTACTAAGGTTCTTTTTTCTCCACATCCTCTCCAGAACTTGTTGTATATTGATTTATATTTGGTAGCCATTCTGACAAGTATGAGGTGATTCCTCATTGCCATTTTAATTTGCATCTCTCTGATGATTAGTGATATTGAGCATTTTTCCATATGCCTCTTGGCCATTTGTATGTCATCTTTGGAGAAGTGTCTATTCAGGTTCTCCGCTGATTTTGGAGAAGTGTCTATTCAGGTTCTCTGCTGATTTTTAAATTGGATTTTTTGTTTTCCTTTTGTTGAGTTGTATGAGTACTTTATACATTTTGGAAATTGACCCCTTATCAGATGTATCATTGGCAAATATGTTCTCCCATACAGTGGGTTCCCTTTTCATTTTGATGCTGGTTTCTTGAGAAAGAAGAATAAAGTTGGAGGCATCATAATACAGGATATCAAGTTATACTATAAAGCTACTGTAATCAAAACAGCCTGGTACTGGCACAAGAACAGGCATATAGATCAATGGATTAGGACAGAGAACGCAGAAATTGACCCAAGTCAATTAATAATTAATTACTCAATAAATAAAAATAAATAAATAATAATATACTCAATTAATATTTGACAAAGGGCAAAAGCATATAATGGGGTAAAGACAGTCTTTTCAATAAATGGTGTTGGGTAAAGTGGACAGGTACATGTCAAAAAATGAAACTAGATCACCAACTTATACCATGCAAAAAAATAAACTCAAAATGGATAATAGACTTAAATGTAAGTCGTGAAACAATAAAAATCCTAGAAGAAAATGTAGGCAGCAAAATATCAGACATCTCATGTAGCAGAATTTTCACCGATATATCACCAAGGGGCAGGAGAAACAAAGGAAAAATAAACAAATGGGACTATATCTAACTAAAAAGCTTCTGCACAACAAAAGAAACCACCATCAGAATATTGACTATTTCTTTACAGTGGGATATATATTCCAAAAGAGCATGAATTTTGAGGGATTCATTTTATTCACTGATGGATCCTAATCATGGTCTAATGTATAGTAAATGCATAATACAGTTTTGTTAAATGAACTGAATAATTGAATAGGCAATACTTTCACGGAGTGTAGTATTCTAGGTTGATAGCTATTTTTTCTCAGTACTTTGAAATTATCATTTTCTAATCTTTTGGCTTTTATTATTGTCTATTAAGAAGTCAGCCTCTAGTCAAACTGTTGTTTCTTTTAGTTAATCTGTCTTTTTCCTCTGGATGTTTTAAATAACTTCCTTTTGTTTTTGATGCTCTGTAGTTACATCATAATGAATTTCTTTTTACTTATTCTAATTGGGATTTACTGAGTTTATGAAATATGTGGGTCTGTGTCTCTCATCATATCAGGAAAAATCTCAACCATTATCATCTGAAATATTTCTTCTACATATTTTCTCTCATTCATTTCTGGAGCTCAAGTTAGCAAACACACTTTAAAATCTTTCTATTTTCCTATGTCTTAACTTTCATGTTTTCTGCTCTTTTGACTTTTCAATGCTCCATATTGAGTAGTTGATTCATAGGTGTCTTGGAATTCACAAATTTCTCTTCACTTTTATCTAATCTGTTGTTTAATACAAACTTTGAGTCCTTAATTCTAGATATTACATTTCTTCATTTCTAAAAATTTTATTTTGTTCTGTTTCAAATCTCTCTGGTCAGTTTCCATAATCTCTTCTTCCTTCATTGTACTGGACAATACTCTCTTTTATTTAAGTAGTTCAAGTAAACTCATTTTGTAGGATTCTTCTGATTATTACAAGAGCAACGGAAGAATCTTATCTGGCAGTTCCTTGATTGATTGATTGATTTCTTTTTCTTTTTCTTTTTTGTTAATCCTCACCTGAGGATATTTTTTCATTGATTTTTAGAGAGTATGGAAGAGAGGGGGAGGACACAGAGAGAGAAACATGGATATGAGAGAGACACATTGATTGGTTGCCTCCCACATGTGCTCCAATCTGGCTGGGGATCCAGCCTGCAACTGAGGTATGTGCACTTGACTGGCATTGAACCCAACACCCTTCAGTCTGAGGGCCAACACTCTACTGGCTGAGCCAAACCGTCTAGGGCTTGATTTATTTCTTGATTCTCACTTCTAGTTGTTTGATTCTTCAGTGTTTGGTGACTTTTCACTTTGGACCAATCTTGAAGCATTAACTATCAGACGTTTTTGTGTGACTTTGTTAGAGGGAGTTTGTCTCACATTTGTCAGAAACAGGTGTTTGCTACCAACCCTGGCTCATTTTAATCTACATATCCAGTGTACAGTCAACCTCCTTTCTCAAACATCTCCCAATCTGAACAATTCCGTTCTTGACCAAGTTATTCACAGAAAGTATGTCTCTGTTCTAACTAAACTTCTGATTTTGAACCGATAACCCTTTCAAGCTGATAACTCAGCCTGACAGAAAGCATCTCTCAGGCAACAAAGGAGAGAATGTTTTTGTTGTGGGCAAAATCAGCTGATTAGCACAATTTTAAAACACAAGGAGGCCATCAAGAGTGCTAATGTTGCTAAGGGTGTGAAAGAAACAGTGATCACAGATAATTGAAGAGATAGAAAAACTGTTGTTGATTTGGATAAACAAAAAGCAGTTAGTCAGTGACAGCCATTTCGGACGGAGGCAGTGATATATGAACAAGCAAAGACGCTGCATACTGACCTCAAGACATCCCTGGAGCACATGCTAAAAGTTATTGGTTTAAGGCTAGTAGGGGGTGGTTTGATAAGTTTAAGAAAAGTGGTGTTTATTTGTAGATTAAACAGCACATTAGACATGTGCAGTATATAAGAAAGATTAAAACAGGGAATCATTTAGGGGTCTGGAATGGATTAATTAAATTTACATTATTTCTAATGGGAAAAATGATTCAGTTTTCAAACAAATTGCTTCTTGAACAGCCTTCCAGAACAAATTAAGTTTGAAAACCGAGATTCCACTGTATATATTTTAGATTATACAGACATGTGTGTGTGTGTGTGTGTGTGTGTGTGTATGTGTATATATAGTGAATTTTTGGCTTAGACACTTGAGAATGAGGTTTGTGGTTAAGAGTTCAAGATAATTAAATTTGTCTGACCTCCATTCAGAGGTAAAACTGCAACAGGCAAGTATCTCCACAGGCTCTGTAAGCCAGGCAGTTTCTTTTAGGCACTGACTAAGTGTCCTTTCTTTGGGTGTTCTGGCTTTGGTGAGTTTTCTTTGATCCACACAGGTCCCCGACTTTGCCTCTTGTTCCCCCACTGGGAGCCTATTAAACCTGGATCTCTGGTTGTTAAGGTTGGCAAAGAGTCCAGGGCAAGCTCCTGCTCTGGGGCTTACTTGTCCTTGTTAACTTGCAGGCTTTTGTTGTTGTTTTGAGTGGCTGGAGAACTCCTTGCCTCTCTTCTCTTGTTCAGATAAACATTAAAATGATTTTTTAAATGTTATTCAACTGTATGAGGTATATTATACCTGTAGGTTTTGTTACACATTTTCATGTCCTTCAAAGTTGCTACAAACAGAATTCAAACCTTTCATTTCCTATCAGTGATTTACCTTTGTCTATAACTTTAATTTTGTTTTCATAGGTTTTACTTTGAGTTTGAAAATGTAAAGGAAGTGAGGATGTTGATTTTCATCATGTGTCATACTTGAATCTCAAAGAATTACTTTTTGAGTTATCATAGGATTTATGATATTTTAACTTGTAAGCAACCTGAGAGGTTTTGCCTACTTCGGTTTTACCTTGTTTTTGTGGACGTCGTGGGTGTTGCTGAGACAATGTGATGGAAGAACCTAAGTCCATATGGGTGTGGATTCAACCTGTCACCTGGACATAAATTAATACGAAGTGACTCGATTACCTGGGAGTATTTTTGAAACTACTAGAGAATTCCTGAATCCCTTAACAAATCAAAATTTTACATATTTTTGGCTTCTGAGTCTTGTTACTTGGTTGGAAATACTCTGGTTTCTAAGAATTGCCTATAATTTATTGAGCATTTGTTGGATGTGAGTCTAGCAATTATGATTATCTATATGTGTGCCCCTCCACACCAAATGATGTCCCTTTCTTTAGCTGTGGCTCAGAGATGACTATTTCAGCTACTTCATATCAAACAGCAAAAGCAGGAGTCACTATTTATTTATTTTTATTTTTATTTTTTTATTTTTATTTTTTTTAAAATATATATTTTATTGATTTTTTTACAGAGAGGAAGGGAGAGGGACAGAGAGCTAGAAACATCAATGAGAGAGAAACATCGATCAGCTGCCTTTTGCACACACCCCCTACTGGGGATGTGCCCGCAACCAGGGTACATGCCCTTGACCGGAATCGAACCTGGGACCTCGAGTCCGCAGGCTGACGCTCCATCCACTGAGCCAAACCGGCTAGGGCTATTTATTTATTTTTAAATAAATCTTTATTGTTGAAAGTATTACATATGTCCTTTTCCCTCCCATTGCCCTCTCCCACCCTCCTCCAAACCTTCATCACCCCCTCCAAGCCTTCACCACCCACTGTCTGTGTCCTTGGGTTATGCATGTACACATATGAGTTCATTGGTTGATCTCTTCTCCCCCTCAACCCCTCCTGCCTTCCCTCTGGGGTTTGACAGTCTGTTCAATGTTTCTATGTCTCTGGGTCTATTTTTGTTCATCAGTTTATATTGGTTATTAGATTCCACATATGAGTGAGATCATGTGATACTTACCTTTCTCTGACTGGCTTATTTCACTTAGCATAATACTCTCTAGGTCCATACATGCTGTTGCAAATGATAAGAGTTCTTTCTTTTTTTTTTTTTTTTACAGCTGCATAGTATTCCATTGTGTAGATGTACCACAGTGTTTTAATCCACTCATCTGCTGATGGGCACTTAGGCTGTTCCCAAATCTTAGCTTTTGAGTTCTTGGGATATATTCCTAGAAGTGGGATCACTGGGTCAAATGGCAGTCCCATTTTTAATTTTTTGAGGAAACTCAAACTGTTTTCCACAGTGGCTGCACCAGTCTGCATTCCCACCAGCAGTGCACAAGAGTTCCCCAGCTCAGGTGAAAGGCACGATTTATAGATAACAGCCTGTTCTCTCCTTATGATAGATTTGATTACAAGATAAGATAAGGTGATTGTCACTTTGGAAGGTTGAGAACACAAGGAAAGAAATTCAGCACAGCTAAATTTCCTGGGAAAGAAGAGGAATAATTATTTAGTTGTTTGGACAATTTATTGTTGTGAAAGAATAATAATCAAGAATTTCCAGAGATAAGGGAAAGAAGGTGGGATTATTATTATTAGGATATAGTTATATTTGTATTTATTTTTACTTTTTTGCTATAGCAAGCCAAGATTGCATTTCCACCCTAGCAATACACTCAGTGTTAGCATTTTCTAGAGAAATAGGATATAGGTATAGATAGATATAGATGTAGATATAGATATAAATATAGATGATATACATATTGAAGGAGAGAGAGAAAGAGAGAGAGAAAAGAAATTAGAGGTTGATTGATCTTAAGCGATTGGCTCATATGATTGAAAAGACTGGCAAGTCTGATATCAGTAGTGAGCGCAAGCAGATGAGAAACTCAGGCACAATTTCTATATTATAATCTTGAGGCAGAATTGCTTTTTCTTTAGGAAAACCTATATTTTCTCTTCATATCTTCACCTGATGGATGAGGCCCACCTACACTATGGAAGCAATTGGCTTTACTCCAAGTCTATTCATTTAAATATGAATCACATCTTAAAAATATCTCCATATGGCAACATCTAGACAGGTGTTTGACCAGAGGACTGAGCTTGATAGCCTAGCCAACTTGACACAAAAATTAGTCATCATGAATCTTATACAATTTTAGTGAACTGCCTGCCAATTTCATTGAACAGGATTTCACTTGCTAAGGCCTCATGCCTTTCGCATCATGCTTTTGCATACCCAAATTTAGTAAACCAAATACCATGAGTGGTATTCATGAAGTTGTTGTGCTGAGGTCCTCATCTTTCTTAGTCCTAGAGTATCAGTGAATCATGAAATGTTTACAAAATACCAGGTTGAAAAAGAATATCTCAGAGTCCTTTATCTCTAGTTTTCTCTGAGTCTCTTCCTTCTTTCCCATAATTTTGTGCTAAATATTATTATTAGAGGCATTCTTATATGTTTGTAGAGGAGGTAGAGACAGAGATATGTTGGAGGAATGTGGAGAATGGATTTTCCCTCTTCTCTGACTCCTCTCAGATTCTGTTTCAATACTCAGGATTCCATAGTTCCCTAATAAAACCATTGATACCATACACAGCAAGGGATGATGTGCAGAATTTAGTATGATATGACATCTATTAATTTCTTGATTTAGACTTCAACAATTTTGGGTCATTAAACATATTTTCTCTATCTGCCTCCAGCTTGGAAGTCCTAGACAGATGTGTTTCTCATATATTGTACTTCATTGATTATCATAAAGAGTAGACCACATTTTGAAATTCTCACACTCAACAAAGAGTTCTTTTCTAAAGCATTATCAACTTTGGTGGGGATGTCATTTGAATTTCAAGAAACTACAGGTGGGAATTTAACCAACTACTTCAGCATCATATGACATGAGAGTCAGCTTTTCATTCTGGGATTACCACACATGTTTTCCACTCAGCTAATTCTGCATTTTCTCTGAAGGTCTGTTATGGCAACCTCTCTGTATTCATTAGGGGAGACTGACCATCTACAGAAAAAGAGCTCATGATACAGAGGTACAAATGAGATAACAGTTTTTTTTTTTTTCTCTCTCATGTGGGTAGTTCAAAGTTAGGCAGGTGGTTTGGGTCTAATAATACATTCTTTTCTCCTGAAGGTCAGCCAGGTACATAGGATGGTGGGTTGTCTCTGTCATCGCAGATGCATTTATTTTTCTGGTCCAAGGCAGCTAGTGGTCACCATTTTCCAGTCAGTGAGAAAAGTTCAAGAGGCAAGTTCAGGGAAGGCTTCTTATCTAAGGAAGGTAACCATAAAGTTACATGCATCACATCACTCACATCCTATTAGATTGAACTTAGTTGTATGGCCATACCTAGTTACAAAAGAAGCTGAGAAATTTAACCTTTAGCTTGAAAATCATGTACCCAACTAAAACCCAAAGGTGGCTAAGTTGGTTGGAGCAGCATCCCATATACCAAAAGGTTGCAGGTTCAACCCCCAGTCAGGGCGTGTACAGGAGGCAACCATGAATGTTTCTTCCTCACATTGAGTTTCTCTCTCAAAAAATCAATAGAAACATATACTCTGGTGAGGATAAAAAAAAAAAAAAAAAAAAAAGAGAGAAAGCAGAGAAGAATAAATACCAGGTGACAATTAGTTGATTTATGCTACATTTAAACCTGTATTAAATAGTTTATTACGGATAGTTAAGATTTTTTAAAATTATAAACAATAGAATTACATATGAGCTGGCCTTAAATGAAAATAGAATTTATTAAAAAAATACAGGAATTTGAGAAGTTGGAATGTCTCTGGACATTCAGAAGAGACTGGCAACAGGAAGTGAACATTGTCAGGCCCTTCCTTCTGTCTGCATCTCTGGGTTCTCTCTGCAGTTCTGATTCTTTTTTTTTTTTTTTTTTTTTTTTTTTCATTTCCTGGCTCTCTGTGACCCTTGGACCATGTAAGAAAAAGTATATCTACAGAGGCTTGAGTTAACTTGGGGCAATTTGAACTGTATGGAGAATTCACTTGGCTCCTCTGAATCCCAATTCAAGTTTTGGGATGGAAGAATCAGATCGGTCCAGTTAGGGTCAGGTGTCTATCTCTGTCCTCTTAATTACAGCAAAGGGGTAGGGGTCTTGTAGTGTAATTCTAGCTGGTAGGGCCCAATGATGTGTGGAAGTACATTTTGAAAAATAGAGAGTATTTCCTAAAATGTGTCCACAATATTCTTAGAAATTCATCACTTCAAATATGATCCTTACCTTTTTGTTTCCAGATCTTCCAGGTTACTGCTAAAGCAAACATTCCTAGAGACCAGCAGTATTCATAGCAAACTGTCATTGGTTGGGAGTTGTGAAGAAAATGCAGAATTCCTTCTGCAGAATTTCTTCTTTACCATTTGCACGATGTTTTCATCACAGAAAATGGTATTTGAGGAAGAGCACCTCTGCCAGTTGTCAGCTGGGAAATGGCCTGACACTAGCATCTAAGGCAGGTGTTCTCCTGCTTATCCTAAACAGCACCAGCTTCGCATGAGGTCACTCTCTGATCTTGACAGGAACACAGAAACAAAACCCTGTGCAAATCACAAAAATGACCAAACAACTCTTTCTCTCTCCTGGCTAACATGAGTGACTGCTGCTTGTTTACCAATCACAGCTTGAGACTCACTGTTTTTCCTAATTCCTATAAAATTATTGATACCAGAGAAACCAAGATGGCGGCATAGGTAAACACCTGAAATTGCTGCCTCGCACAACCACTTCAAAACTACAACTAAAAGACAAAACGGACATCATCCAGAACCACAGGAAGGCTGGCTGAATGGAAATTCTACAACTAGAAGGAAAGAGAAAAGCACACTGAGACTCAGAGGAGGTGCGGAAGTAAAGTGCAGAGGTAAGGAGGCATGTGGAAAGGGCTGTCAACTGAGGACACGACTGTCTTTTTCAACTGGGAGACACAGCTCCCAACTGCTCTGAACTCCAGTTCAGGGTGAGACTCTGGGGACCCAGACTCATACGGGGAGAAACTGGACTGTCTGGCATTGGGCGGAACTCGTGGGCGGCTTTCTCTCAGAGGTGCTTGCAGCGATTACCGTGGGACACTGAGACCTGGGGGCCTCTTAGGGCAGGGCTAAAGGTCAGGCATTGCTGTTTGCTTCACCCTGTTAATTCCCTGAGACCCTGCCCCACCCAAGCTGTGCGTAGAGGCCTTTGCATACGAATGGCCTGGCCCTTTGCATTCTAAAATTACCTAACAAACTGCAGCTGGGTCAGAGAGACCCAGAACATCCAAAAGAAGGCCCAAGGCCCCACAGCAGCTTGCATTGCTTCACAGCTGGGCCTCATCTGGGCACCTCCAAACCCCAGACAAAGAAGAGGAATCTGCAGATCTCTCGGTAGCTCCTGTTGGGTGGCCTCAGGCAGAGGCTAAATTAGCACCTCTTTAGAGATCCAAGAGCCAATGTAACCAGTGGTCAGAGTGGAACCATCCAGATTACAACTCCTCATATCCATAAGGGACACACTCTGGGGGCAGACTCAGTGAGCACCAAAGCTCCACTGAAGCAAGTCTTGCCCCATAAGGGTGTCTCCAGTACAGAAGTTCCCCCATTGTAGACACAGCTGATTCTCACAGCCAATTGGCCTAGAGGTCAATTCCTCCCAGTGATACCAACAACAATCAAGGCTTACCTACAACAAGGCTGTGCACACAGCCCACAAAGGGGTGCACCAAGAGTGTCTACCTCAGGTAACTGGAGAGGCTGAGCCACTGGGCCCTATAGGACACCTAGCACACAAAACCACTCTGTCAACACAGGGAAGCAGCCAAAATGCAGATACAAAGAAACAGGTCACAAATGACAGAAATGGAGGAAAGCAAACTACTGGATATGGAGTTCAAAACCACGGTTATAAGGTTTTTCAAGAATTTTCTAGAAACTGCCAATAAATTTAGTGAGACCCTCGAGGATATGAAAAAGGACCAACTAGAAATTAAGCATACACTGACTGAAATAAAGAATAATATACAGAGATCCAATAGCAGACTAGAGGATCACATGAATCAAGTCAAAGATTTGAAATACGAAGAAGCAAAAACACCCAACCAGAAAAGAAAAAAAGAATCCAAAAATATGAAGATAGTGTAAGGAGCCTCTGGGACAACTTCAAGTGTACCAACATTGAATTATGGGGGTTCCAGAAGAAGAGAGAGACTGCAAGATATTGAAAACCTACTTGAAGAATAATGACAGAAATCTTCCCCTATCTGGTGAAAGAAATAGACTTGTAAGTCCAGGAAGCGCACAGAACCCCAAACAAAAGGAATCCAAAGAGGACCACACCAAGACACATCATAATTAAAATGCCAAGAGCAAAAGACAAAGAGAGAATATTAAAAGCAGCAAGAGAAAAACTGTTAGTTACCTACAAGGGAGTACTCATAAAATTGTCAGCTGATTTCACAACAGAAACTATGCAGGCCAGAGGGGAGTGGCAAGAAATATTCAAAGTGATGAAGAGCAAGAACCTACAACCAAGATTACTTTACCCAACAAAGCTATCATTCAGAATTGAAGGTCAGATAAAGAGCTTCACAGATAAGAAAAAGCTAAAGGAGTTCATCACCACCAAATCAGTATTATATGAAATTCTGAAAGGTATTCTTTAAGAAGAGGAAGAAGAAGAAAAAGGTAAAGAGAAAAATTATCAACAACAAATACATATCTATCAACAAGTGAATCTAAAAATCAAGTGAATAAAAAACCTAATGAACAGAATAAACTGGTGAATATAATAGAATCAGGGGCACAGAAAGGGAGTGGACTGACAATTCTCAGGGGGAAAGGGGTGTGGGGTGTGTGGGAAAAGCCTGGACAAAAATTGTACACCTATGGATGAGGACAGAGTTGGGGAGTATGGGCAGAGGGTGGTGTGGGAACTGGGTGTAGGGAAGCTATTGGGGGGAAAAAGAGGAACAACTATAATAATGTGAACGATAAAGATTTATTTAAAAAATAAAATAAAATTATTGATACCCAACTACTGAGTTAACCACACTTTCTTTTAAAAAAAATCTTTATTGTTGAGAGTATTACATATGTCCCCCTCTTTTCCTCTCATTGCCCCATTCTACCCTGTACCTGCCCTACCCCAGGCCTTCACCATCCTATTGTCTGTGTCCATAAGTAATGCCTATATGCATGTAAGATCTTTGCTTAATCTCTTCCCATCCTCTTACCCCCTTTCCCTCTGAGATTCATCACTCTGTTCCATCTTTCCATGCCTCTGATTTTATTTTATTCATCAGTTTATTTTGTTCTTTAGATTTTTTGTTCATTTATTTTGATTTTTAGATTAAATTTTAATAGATATGTAATGATTGCCATTTTATTGTTCATATTTTTTATCTTTTCTTCTTCTTCCTTTTCTTAAAGAATTCCTTTCAACATTACATGTAATACTGGTTTGGTAGTAATAAACTCCTTTAGCTTTTTATTGTCTGTGATGCTTTTTATCTGACCTTCCATTCTAAATGATAGCTTTTCTGGGGAGTAATCTTGGTTGTAGGTCCTTTCTGTTCATCCCTTTGAGTATGTCTTGCCTCTCCCTTCTTGTCTGCAAAATTTCTATTGAGAAATCAGCTGCTTTTAAGATTCTCTCTTTGTCTTTAACTCTTGGCATTTTAATTATGTGGTGTCTTGGTGTGGGCCTCTTTGGGTTCCTCTTGTTTAGGACTCTCTGTGCTTCCTGGATTTGTAAGTTTATTTCTTTCACCAGGTAGGGGACGTTTTCTGTCATTATTTCTTCAAATAGGTTTTCAATATGTTGCTTTCTCTCTTCTCCTTCTGGCACCCCATAATGCAAATGTTGGTCCATTTGAAGTTGTTTCAGAGGCTCTTTACACTATCTTCATATTTTTGGGTTCTTTTTGCTCTTCTGATTGGGTGTTTTTTGCTTCCTCATATTCCAAATCATTGATTTGATTCTCAGAATCCTCTACTCTACTGTTGATTACCTGTAAATTATTATTTACTTCAGTTAGTGTATGCTTAATTTCTGACTGGTCCTTTTTCATGTCTTTGACATTCTCACTAAGATCCTTGAAATTCTCACTAAGTCCCTTGATGCTTTCGTTAATTCCCTTGAAGCTTTCATTAAGTCCCTTGAAGCTCTCATTAAGATCCTTTAGTAACCTTATAACCATTGTTTTGAACTCTGTATGTAGTTTGCTTGCTTCCATTTCTTTCATTTGTAACATGTTTCTTTGTATTTGCATTTTGGCTGCTTCCCTGTGTTTGCTTCTATGTATTAGGTAGACCTGTTATGTGTCCTGGAATTATTAGACTGGCCTTGTGTATTAGGTGTTATGTAGGGCCCAGTGGCTCAGTCTCCCCTGTGTAGGCTGTGTGCACAGTCTTGTTGTAGGTGAGCCTTGATTGCTATTGGTGTCACTAGGAGGAACTGACATCCAGGACAACTGGATGTGAGGACCAGCTGTGTCTACAATGGAAGAGCTTCTGTGCAAGAGACACTCCTATGGAGCAGGACTTGCTTCAGTGAGGTTTTGGAGCACACTGAGTCTGCCCCTTGAGTGTGTCACTTGTGGATGCATACAGTTGTAATGGTTTGAAGCTGTCCACCAGGTGCATTGGCTCTGGGGTCTCCAGGGAGGTGCAAAGTCAGTCACTGCCTGGTGCAACCCAGCAGGAGCTACAGAGAGATCTGCAGATATTGTATTGGGCTAGGAAGTGCCCAAGTAATGCCCAGCTGAGAAGCAAGGCAGGATGATGCTTGTGCCTGGTCTTGGGCCTTTTGTTGCTAGGTTTGGGGCATGCTGATTCCTGCTGCTGCTTGTTTAAGTGATTTTAGCAAAGTATAAAGCCTGAGCCAGTACAGGCCATTCATATGGAAAAGCAGCTGTAAACAGTTGAGGTGGGACTCAGGAAATCATCAGGGCAGAGCAAACAGTGTGGGCCCAGCTGATGGAAACTCAGATATGGCTGCCAGTCAGCTCTGCAATTGGGGAGATCCTAGCACAGGAACTTGTGAGAATGCAGCCCCTGAGTTCCTGCCCCAATATCAGACAGTCCATTTTCTCCCTGTATATCCCTGTATTCCACCAAAGCTGCCTGGAACTGGAGCTCAGAGGAAGCGAGACCATGTAAGTTCATGCACCCGCCCTTTAAGAGGAATGCATAGGACTCCAGCAGCCTCTGGTCACTGCTGTTTTTACAGCCCAAAGTTATGGGGACTTCCCTTCCCAGCTATGGGACCCTGGGTTGGGAGTCTGCTGTGGGTCTGGGACCCCTTGCTCCTCTCTGGTGGCCTCCACAGAGATGATCTCCCTTCCAATTAAAAAAACGGCACACCTGGAATTGGTTTGTTTAGAAGATGATTATTAAAGATACCTAATCTAACTTGATGAGATACCTATTATAACTTGTAAGAGAATGTTGTTACAGAAAGGCTTTTTTTTTTTTTTTTTTTTTTTAGCTCCTGAGAATTATTAAAAATTTGAAAAAATCCCCATGGGAGGTTATTCATTATTCGTGAGATTAGCATAATGATGAGAATACAATAGTTTGAACTGCTCCAGCTCTTTTTTACACTTTCAGATATTTAAATTTACTCAAGCAGTGTGTTTAGAAATGGCATTTAGACTTAAAATTTTACTTTTTCTGGCAATGTTGTCCCTAACTGACTGATCCCTCCTGCAAATTCTTGAACAATTCCTATAGCACTCACTTATTTAGGATGCATTATTAATTAACATATAAAACATATACTTATGTTTATGTACTTCTAATTTATTGATTGTTCTATTTCCAGAGAGTGTTGATTATGTAATATAATTTTTTTTCAAGTCTTTTACAGGGGTTGGTACTTCATACACAATAATTATTTTATAAGTGGCTGATATCTGGGTGGTGGGGGAAATTTGGTGACAGCCCAGTAAGGACACTAGATTGAAAATGCCTTGAGGGCATAGATTATGTCACATTCAACATTATGTCTCTAGTGGATAGAATAGTGTTGGCACGTCATGGCTGCCCTGTGAAATATTTGCTGAATGACAGGAAGACTGCAATGCTATGGCTTCAAAAGTGTGGAGAGTTTGATGAAGGTCACAAAGGGTTAGGGAGAAATTGGCAATAGTTTTCACCTCATTTATCATTTTGCCTCTAAGTCTGGGTCTCTGGGCTACTATCCCTTTAGGCAATATATTTATAAAATCTTAGTAGTTATTGGCATTCATATGCTGTAAGACACTGTCACTATATCATTGCTTTACTTTACATTATACATACGTCCTTTTATTATTTCTTTTAATGATATAATAGCTTGAAAAAATAAAAAAAAAATGTTTTCCTCAGTAGAAATTCAGAGTATTCAGTTGGATCTACTACTTATTCTAGGTTCCTTCAAAGATGCTGAGATATTGTCTTGGGACATAAAATATCTTCTCATGGGATGGAATAACTAAATAGGCACATTAATTGAAATGTGTTATTCATTATATAGAATATCAAAAAGAAAATGCAGGTTAAATTGGTTCTATTTTTATGTGAAGAATGTTAAATTGTAGAATCTAAACAAAAAGTAGATTTTCTTCTTGTCTAAGCCACACCTTTTTTTCATTCATCTCATTTTTTTAAAACCAAGCTTTATTTATTAAATTTTCATTTTCCTATATTCAACAACAAAACCTCTGGTCTTGGTCCTTATTGCCACAATCCCAGATTGTTTTAACAGCCAACCGATGTATTTCCTTATGGTCCTTCATCTCTCTTGGTGAACTTTTTCACTCCTGCTTTTGACGTCTGCTCTGTCTATATGTCTAGAACATTACTTCTATTGCCTCGTGTCTCAGCATAAACACTATAATGGCTCCCCTTTGTTTTTTAAACTTGTGGACCTGTTTCTCCTGACCTTCTACAGTCCACCCTGCTGGATGTTATATCCACTTCTGTCCAAATGCCTCTGGATGCCCTGCCCAGCTGGCTTTTCTCGGTCTTCTGTTTATGTGACGACCATTTTTGTATCTGTGTCCTTTCGTTTGGTGATTTCTCATCTAGTCTCTCCTTTTGCCTTTCTTATTTCCCCCCAGTTCTATGAATCCTTTAAAATTTAGTTCAAGCTCCCTAAACACTTCTTTTCCAGGACACCAATATGTGAACTATGATAGTAGTTATGGCCAGGATTCCATAGTTTATCACTATATTGTGTTCTTTCTAAGTGTGTGTGTGTGTGTTTATGATTTGGTTGAATTTTTTAACCTGTATAATAAACTAAATAAATTCAAGGCTCAATGCTTTAAACTTTTTTTGACATTACTTCCATTCTTGGCATACTTCATAAATAATAACAATAAAATACTAGGAAGATGAAAGGTGAGCTTTAGTCAAAGAAAGCACGGTAAAGAAGTAGCTCTTGAATGGAAATGGTTTGTTCAAAGGCTAGGGACCAGTTAGGAAGCCACGAGAATGCCCCATTGTTCCCACACTGTGCAGGATGGGGTGCTGGGCAGTGAATGGAGGCTGTCGACTCTGCTTAGACTTGGCCATTGTTCCTGGGAAGCCCGCTTAGCTCCAAGTAAGAGGTAATTCATCAGAAAGCTCTTGTACTTTTTATTTTTCTCTTGCTCTGGGGCAGAAACTCCTCTGCTTCACAGGCTGAACTTGTTACCTCTTGCCCTGTGTGGTAGAAACACGCTGCCTAAGTGCTTCCATCTGAGACACCTATTGAATTGCTTTAGAAGAGTAGATTCTCAGCCCTCGAGTGAAGCAATCTGCCAGAACAGCCCGAGAGAGCGTTATTTTCCAGCAAGAGGCAGCAGCCTCCTGTAATATGGGCTCACTGGGCTTCTGGGGGGAAAAGACAGCATTTTGCAAGCCTGCTTCTAAATGAACATCCCTGTGTTGCAATTATGATGGTATGTCACTCTCCTAGCCTTTGTTACAGAGGTTTTTATGTGAATTAGATAGGGCGCTTTGGGTGACTATTCAAGCCTTTCCTTTTTTTTCTTTAATTTATTAAAGTTCAAATTATACAAGGCTCCTGCTGTTAGCACAGTTTTCTGAAATATTTTGTGTAAATGTTATTCACACTTTGAAATCAGTACAATTAAAAGTTGTGTTAAGCGTTCTCCTTTTCAAAGCTATGAACTTTTCTCTAAGGATTTTGAACTTGTGTTTCAGGTCTTTGATTTCTTAAACGCATTTCAGAAAAGAAGATGTACACGTTCTTTAATTGCTTCTTAAACTGGCCAAGTTCTATTCTGTCTTTTAGACAAAAATCTTTAAAATGACTGCATTTCTCTGTAGATTAGTAGCTTGTTAATTTTGAGGATGAAATGAGCGCAGGAATGAAAATCATTTGACAAGGCATATTTAAAAATCATTTGATGAAGTATCTTTAAAAATTATTTGATAAGGTATCTCAGGAACTCACTTCAAATTGCAGATTCTGTCTAATAAGACCCCATCTGAGATCAGAGGTTCTGTATGACGTACTGGGGACATCTAGTGGACAAAAGTCAGAATAGACCATGACCGGTACACCCAAGCTGTATTCTAACTTCCAGATAACATTGTGCTTTTACAAAATTGAAAAATACTTTCTCCTGTATCAAAATCAGCATATTTTCTGTGAAGATAAAATGTAATCTACATTTTAAATATTATTTCAACTTAATTTTGACCTAATTATGAATATAGTTTTTGTGTGTGTGGCAGCGTCAGATTTTAATTTACTACATATTATATGTAGAGGGATAGATCCATCAACCTTGGAGAGGTGGATTTACATAGAACAAATTAATTTTGTATATAGCTAGTTATATAACCCTGGGGAAAGCTGTGTGAATCTCTTTTCTTTCACATTTAAAGTATGAGAATAGACAAATGTTTTTTCTGGTTTGGAAATTTGAAATCCTATGTGTATAATATTATTTTAATCTTCTATACTATTTGACACTTTTCAATGATTTTTCACAACCATTATCTAAATTTAATACTAGTAAAGATGTCCTGGCTATTTAGTTTAAATTTTATAAATTGATAGGAAGGTAAGGTGATTTGTGTACATAAAAAGAATCCAGTTTTTTAAAAAATATATTTTATTGATTTTTTACAGAGAGGAAGGGAGAGGGAGAGGGAGTTACAAACATTGATGAGAGAGAAACATTGATCAGCTGCCTCCTGCACACCCCCTACTGGGGATGTGCCGGCTACCAAGGTACATGCCCTTGACGGGAATCGAACCTGGGACCCTTCAGTCCACAGGCCAACGCTCTATCCACTGAGCCAAACCAGTTAGGGCAAGAATCCAGTTTTACTGAGAGTTCAGTTCTAGTAGATTCCACTGTTGATGTGGTACAAGTAAGTTTCTTAATGTTTGTGGGAACTCAGCTAAACTGTCAACAGCTGATAACTACCAGGTAGCATCAACCATGATCATGTCCTTTACATACATCATTTTATTTATTTATTTATTTATTTATTTGTTTGTTTGTTTATTTATTTATTTATTTATTTTTAAATCCTCACCCAAGGATATTTTTCCATTAATTTTTAGAGAGTGTGAAAGAGAGAGGGAAAGACAGAGAGAAATATCGATGTGAGAGAAACATATCGACTGGTTGCCTCCTGCATGTGTCCCAACCGTGGCCTGGGCCGGGGAGGAGCTTTTAATGGACGTACGTGCCCTCAACTGGAATCGAACCCAGAACTCTTCAGTCAGTAGGCTCAATGCTCTATCATCTGAGCCAGACTGACTAGGGCACATACATCATTTTAAATCATCTCAATAACCTTGTAGGAAAGGTAGTTAAACAATTTATAGTTGAAAGTTAAGAGTGGAAGCAGTGAAAGAACTTGCTCAAGCTCCCCAGAGGGTTTGTGACCAGGCCTACATCCCCATGTAGGTCTCTGACCATCACACAATGCTGAAAAGCATCCCTTGAGCGAGTAACCCCCATGCGGTATCTGCTTTACTTTCCTGTGGGTTGGTGTTCCAAAGTCTCAAACTTGACCTGGTAAGGATAAAGAAACAGAAAACATAAATACAACTTAGAGTTGAATATCTCAGAAAATTTCTTAAAAATTTATTTTGAAAAACAAACTCAAACAACTTGGTAAGTCTTTTATCTTGGGGAAAAGATCATCAAGAAAATGTATGAAAGTCGCTGGTCACTATGAGATCTATGTTTATGAAGAAATAATGTTTAAGATATGTCAGAGATGCAATAGGACATGTAAGTAAATTTTAATATTAAGTTAGCCAAAGACAAATTTATGGAAGAAACAATTTTAAATAGCAAAATTGATTACATTTGAAGAAATATTACATGAAATGAACAATTTTTACACATTTCAATTTGCCACTACCATTGAATAGAATTAGGGGTCCTCAAACTACGGCCCGTGGGCCACATGCAGTCTGCCGAGGACATTTATCTGGCCCGCTGGGTGCCGCTGCCTGTCCTGTTTAGCAGCCCACTCGTCCCGGGCCCGCAGTGCACATAGAAATTTGTTCATAGTTTTTTTTTTTTAAACTATAGTCCGGCCCTCCAACGGTCTGAGGGACAGTGAACTGGCCCCTGTTTAAAAAGTTTGAGGACCCCTGGATAGATAATGTAATTAAAAGTATTCATTAAGGATCCATTTGAAATAAAGAGAAGGGTCAATTAATTACATGTGCTGAATTAAAAGTTCACATAATTTATTTTGATAACATACTGATTAATTTTGGCTGGAAAAATATGTTTAAATGTCACTAAAATTAAATATTGATTTATTATTAGAAGCAATACCTTTTTAGTATTTAACTTATTTTCATATAAATGTTTAGTTTTATAAATAAATTGAGAAACTATTTGGATGAATTGCATCCTATATAATAAAAGCCTAATATGCAAATCGACTGATGGCGGAATGACCAGTGGAACAACAGGTTGCTATGATGCACACTGACCACCAGAGGGCAGACACTAAACACAGGAGCTGCCCACAGCCCGCAGGCCCCATGCCAGCCAAAGCAGGTGCCAGCGGGGGCCCCCTGATCGCCCTGCTGGTCACCTGCAGAAGGAGGTGACCAGTGGTGGAGGGTGGGGCTGGCCAGCAAGCAGGCGGTGGCGGGGGGTGGGGGGACTGGTGAGCAGGTTGGGGGTGGTGCCGGGAAGCAGGTGGCACTAGGCTGGCCAAGACCGATTGCCCCACTGGTCACCCCACAGATCGGCCCTATTGCCGGCCAGGCCTAGGGACCCTACCTGTGCACAAATTTCATGCACTGGGCCTCTAGTATTTATATAAAACAGTACTCAAGTATCAATTGATTTTTGAAAACTTGAAAGCCAATGAGTTAATAATTAAAATAACTTAATATTAATATTCAAATTTCTATCAAGTTTGAATACATGATTCATTTATGGAAAGTGTTTACATTGTTATCCTTGACCTAGTTAAGAGAAATCCAGTGCATTCAGTAACTACATTTGGACAGAATAAATCTTTTATGGTAAAGATAGAATCCATTTGTTAGTATGTAATTGTAAATTTATCTTCATCTAGCTCTCTGACCCTAGATATATGTTGTGGTACTTAGAGCTATACCACTGGCTTGATGACATCCACAGTATTTTACTCAGTTGTTAGTATATGCCCATATTTGAGTTTTATGGAACTCTAATTTATATACATTTTAAAGCAATGTTTTGATTATTAAATTATTTGGACTTATTTTCATTAATGAAATTCAAAATACTACTGCTTAAAATTGTCATCCTGTTTTTTTTTTCTTGAGTAAATTAAATGCACGTCTTGAAACTGAATTACTACACAATGCATACAATAATCTTAGCACCTTCTTGGTAACATAGAGAAACATATAGAAAAGATTGATGTAATTGAACCGAAGAAAGTGTAGGGATATGCAAAATAAATGTCACATGCATACTAATAAGCTTTAAGTAACTAAGGAGTTCTTATATTCACTGTGAGGGACGAATCAGTCTTTGCAGGGAACCCTGAAAACGAATTTCCTAAAGCGATATTTTTGTTCCCATTAGTTTTAGTGATCATGCACATTATAACAAGGTAGTAACTACATAAACATTACTTTAGCTTAACTGGATTGAGAATTAGAAGTGTAAATTCTCCTTGTACTATATCTATCAGTCCTCATCTCTGTTTTTATGATAATACTCTTTTATTGGTTAAGCCTATGAAGAAAAAACACTGAAGATTTTTAACTAGCCGCTTTGCAGGGGGCAGAAAGGAGCAAAGAAGATTTAGTGGTGAAGAGAGCAAATAAATAGGTGCTTCAAGATTAAAAAGAGGGTAGAAGTGCATGCTGAGCAGTTGAAAGACCTCTCTGTGTTTAAAGGAAAATATTGTTTGGTGCTTTCACCAGTGCATGATCAAAATAAGAGGTACAAATTAGTCCGTGGCTGCTGAAGCTACAAAACACCATGCAGAGCGCTGTCTTTGGGAACGTTTTAATGAGGAGAAGAGGTCATCAGACTGTGACATTGCTTTTCAGAATTCTTCAAGAACAACACAGACTTCCTGTTCCAAATGTGGTGGAGAATAAAACAACCTTAGTAGTAATCGTACAACTTTTGAACCATGTTCCTTGGAAATGTTGTACCGTGCTCATTTTGTGGCTTTAGTTAGCCATCTCAAAGGAAACGCTTCCATATTTTCCATGTGCCCTTATTTCAAAAGTACAGTGAGATGGTGGAGCTTTACCATGGATTATATTTATAAAATAAAGTTTTATTCAGGCTTCTAAGAGATTTTAATGTTTTCATTGCTCCAGGTGAAACGGTACACGGTGGTTCTGTTCATTAACATTTAGCATCAGTGCAAAAAAAAAAATCAAGGATTACCACATACAGCATAAAAGGAGGGATAGTATGACTTTGAAATGAAATTCACGACAATCTCAGTTTTGCCACATTTCAAAACGTGATTTTAAAATGTATAAATTGTTACTGACATTCTAGGTCAAATATTCACAGCTTAGAATCAGTCTTACAGAGACTGGCATTATTCAAATGTGCAGCGTATTTGAGCAGAAGCTGAGGAGGTTTTCCTGACACTTAATAAATACAACATTTATTTTGGTTTCAAAAATCAGTATGATAACATTATTTAATACTTCAAGTGTAGCTTGGTGCATTTTTGCCACTCCACCATGAAACTACAACATAGCTTTTGTTTTCCATTAATATGCCCACATTTGTAAGATGTGTATATATAGAGAAAATATTTATGTCCACATATTTGATATAATGTCCATTTATCAAAAATAAAAGACAAAAAAAACAGCACTTCTAATTTTTCATTAGGTTTACAATCTTATTAATCTCAACGTTTTTATAATATTTTTTTCTTCCAAATAAAGGATCCACAAATAATCATATTTCCTCTTGATGTATAAAATTAATTGTCCACAACATGAAAATAATGTCAGAGACCAAAAAGAGAAGAATTTGAACTGGAGTTGAGATGAGAGACAAGCCATTTCTGAACATAGTAATATTTTTAATTAACTTGGAAATAAGAGGTGATTCAATTTGTGTACAATTAATTGATTTAGAGGGAGCATTTTTTATTCCTTCTATTTTATCTTTTTTTTTTTAGCATAGAACAGAAATCAAGCATACACTCCCTGCTTCATGCGTATTAAATGATAAAAGCTGTCATTCTAGTTTTACAGCTTTTACAACTACGTAATCAAAGTGTCTGAACTTACATAGATCATTTACTTGATTCAGTCTATTATATTGACTTTATTTTTTTTAATGTATGAAGATTTTGTTATTAAACCAGACACATTTAAGTTGACATCCTTAGCATGTAGAATTTTCTACAAGGACCTATGAGGTGTTATTTTTAGCTTAAGCTTTTACTCTGGTTTGTCTACCTGCTATCCTTTGGCTTAGTCTGCAGGCTTCTCCTGTCAGTGATTATACAATAGGAGTTTGTGTCAATCTATTTTTTTCTGTTGTTATTTTACATTATTACCTTTTAGGACCTATTCTCTTTTACCTGCTCTCTGAGTTCAACAGTATTCTATTTGATAAACATTGTTATTAAATCTTATAGATGTCTTAGGCATCTAATAAGCTGCTATTCATGAGGTTTTAGTTAATAGGTTAACCCTGAAAAATAAATCAAGAAAATGAGAAATAAATAAAAGCAAAACTTTAAAATATTCTTGTAATTATTTCAAAGTATAATTCAGTCAGAAAATAAAATAATGAATTTTTGGGGAAATCAACAGGATTGGCATGAAAAATCTTTAGTTGAAATAATTAAATTATGTTATATTTTCTGGAAAACATTAGCAAAGGAAATTTTCTAATTAAGGAAGAAATTATTTTTTATTTGCTAAATAAATGTCTGTACTTTTTGTTACCAGGAATCTAAACATAAAACATTATAATTTAAAGAAAAATTAAATAACTATTTGTCACAATATAAATCACCATGTAATTTTTGAAAACTGACAAAATCTTAAAAGATTATAAGCACCTTAAAATTTATAATAGCTTTTATTGCATACATTTATTTCTCTTAAGGAGAAATAATGGATTTCTTCATCCCCTAATCTAGGAGAAAACTATTTTGAAGAAAATGTAAAAGTAAGTGGGCAAAGCTCTAAAATTGGCATTGTGCTGGAAAAAGAACAAACAGCAAGTGAGATGAAAGACGGATATAAATGTGATTTAGAATTGGTACATATTACAGTAAAACCTCTGTGTAACAGACTAATTCAGATGAGAGGCGGGATTACCGTTAAAGCCAAAGTTCGTTATGCAATAAAGTAGGTTTCTGAATGCGTATGTTACAAAATGGACAAATTAGTTAGTTTACCTGCTTTTACTTATGTAGACAAGTTTGTGTCATTAAAATTAAGTCTGTCTGAAAAGTTTAATTTAACAGAAAAGTTTTCTATATGTATTACTGTCATTTTGAATTTATACTGAATAGGTCTAGTAAATGTGTGCATTCACCAGTCACCGCAAGTAAACAAATGCACACGCTGGACCTGGAGCAGTGCACTTGGGAACATCCACCTGCACGCAGTAAAACTGCAGCAGAAAGTCATGCCACCCGACAACAGGACCATTTACTCCTAGCGATGCGGTGTGATCACGTGCTAATCATTCGCCAAACATTGTTTACAAGTGGTGACTCTTGGATTAAAAAATAGACTATACTTGTAGATGTGGAATATTTATTTATGTTGGCAAAATTACTACAGTGTTTTTTCCAACATATGGTCTATTTGCTAAAATTTGTTAAAAATAACAGTGAATTAATAAAAAAATTACCTGTTAATTTCATTATAAGCAAATTTTGGTTAAAAGCGTTTTTAAATTAACAGGGTGTTAATTTCCACAAATGACATATATGGACCAGAAATTTTGTCTGTTAAATTCAAAGTCTATTAAATTGAGGTCCACAAAATTGAGGGCTAACTGTATATTGGTTAAATTTTTATATAACTATTTATCGTATAAACATTTACAATAACATTTAAGGGTATTTTGCCATTTAAAAAATGTATCTTTATTGTTGAGAGTGTTACAGATGTCCACTTTTCTTCCCTCATTGACCTCGAACCTGCCCCCACCCCAGGCCTTCACTGAACTAGTGTCTGTGTTCGTGAGTTGTGCATATATGCATATAATTCTTTGGTTGATCTCTTCCTGCCCCCTTCCCCTCTGAGATTCCATAGTCTGTTCCATGCTTCAAGTCTCTGGATCTATTTCCATTACTTTATTTTGTTTATTAGATTCCACATATAAATGAGATCATGTGATACTTATCTTTCTTTAACTGGCTTATTTTGCTTAGCATAATACTCTCCATGTCTCTCCATGCTGTCTCAAAAGGTAATAGATCATTCTTTTTTACAGCAGCATAATATTCCATTGTGTAAATGTACCACATCTTCTTTTATCCACTCATCTGCTGGTGGGCACTTGGACTGTTTAAAAATCTTAGCTATTGTAAATAACACTGCTATGAACATAAGGGCGCATATATTTTTTTCTGATTCGTGTTTCAAGATATATTTTAGAAGTGGGATCACTGGGTCAAATGGCAGTTCCATTTTTAATATTTTGAGGAAACTCCGTACTGTTTTCCACAGTGGCTGCATCAGTCTGAAGTATATTTTGCCATTTTCAAAAAGAACTCTCACTTTTTTCCAGCTATAGTTTGTTTAAGTGTTAATTAAATGCTAATCAAGAATGTTCCTTGATCCACAGAGATTCTATAAGACCCTTTCACAAAGCCCACAATATCAAAATTATTTTCATATTAATTTTATAATGTTATTTACCATTTTCACAGTTTTCATATTTCCATTAATGGTGCAAACGAAATGGTGAATAAAATTGCTGGTGCCTTTTCATGAATCAAAGCCAGCAACAAACTGCTAATAGTAACTGTGTTCTTCACTGCCATGTACTAATGGTTAAAGGAAAAAAGGTCAGTTTTATTTAAGAATGCTCTTGATGAGGCAGTACAAATGATCAACTTTATTAAAACTTGACCATTGAGCAAATTCAGATTTTTGTGAGCTGTAGTTAATTGGTGCTATTCCAAGCAACTCCTGAATATGGAGCATTAATCTTTTTTGCATTTATATTTTTTTATTCAGCATACACCTAAATAGCTAAGTACTTTATTGATGCTAAATCAAAGAAGTAGCTATTTATTTTAATATTTAAGAAGACATTGAGCAATGGCATTTTTAAATATTATGTGTAAATAACACTAAGGGATATAGCTCATGGTTGTTGAACAAATTTCCATGAGTAATTTTGATTATGTACTTTTTTTTTTTTTGACTCATGAGTCAACTTTAGTCAGTAACTCCTAAAAATGAAGCTGCCAGCTGCTCTGTAATACATCTCTCCATGGCTGTGCATGTGATGATGGAACGTCATCTGCTTATAGAGAGGACAGCACTACTTTCTGATTACAAAAATCAACGGTTCTTACCTCTTCATCCAATGTTCTCCACAGACTTTGGGGGCATAAAGTGAAGCATGATGATTTAGTGTGATGACAGGCAAAAGTAAAACTTCAAAGGGAAATTTTAGGTGTGCAAAAATGGCAACAATGATTAAGTACCTGGATTTTACCATTTATTATGCCTTGCAGAAAAAGGTATTCTCAAACTACTTTGCATTTAATACGTGTTAACATTTAAAGGGTACTAAATGCTGTAATCATCACTTGCAATGGATACTCTAGGGCAGAGGCTCAGCTTAATTTTATCATTGCTTGGCAAACTCTTATATGGAGTAGAGTTAATATAAAACATACAGAAAGTTCTTGAGGAAATAATTTTTTTCAAGTACTCTTATGTTCTCTTAGAAAAATATGTTTAAATATAAACACTAAACATTGTTAATTAAAATAATTCATTTATTTCTATTTACTTTTGAGAACTTTTTATATGAAGCAGTATTTCATCTGCAATTAGTAAAAATGATATGATTGCATTTATTTTTACAATAGCTAGTATATTAGTAAATAAGGCTAGTATATTAGTAAATGAGGAATCTGTTCTAGATATATACTGAGTGGCCAGATTATTATGATCTGTTCTAGATATATACTGAGTGGCCAGATTATTATTATTATTATATTATTAGTATAATAATCTGGCCACTCGTTGTATATCCTATATAATAAAAGGCTAATATGCAAATTGTCCCCTCGACCAGGAGTTCGACCAGCAGGCAAACCGGTCAACCGCCCATGTCCCCTCCCCCTGGCCAGGCTGGCCGGACCCCACCCATGCACAAATTCATGCACCGGGCCTGAATATATATACTGAGTGGCCAGGTTATTATGATCTCTGAACGCATAATAATCTGGCCACTCAGTGTATATTTTCATGATATTTTTGTGAGCAAAGTAAAAAATGTTTGTTCTGGATGATGATACTGTTAATTAATTTTAACTGATTAATAGGTCAGTCTTTTTTTTTTATTGATTTCAAAGAGGGAAAGGGAGAGAGAGATAGAAACATCAATGATGAGAGAATATCATTGTTCGGCTGCCTCCTGCAGACCCCACACTGGGGTCAAGCCCACAACCCAGGCATGTACCCTGCCTAGCAATCGAACCATGACCTCCTGGTTCATAGGTTGATGCTCAACTACTGAGCTACACCAGCCAACCTAATAGATCAGTCTTGATTAATGAGTCTTTATTACCCCAGAAGGAAGTCTGTAGTGGCTGATCTTTGTGCTCTGTACTGATTTCCATCCTGTCCAATATATTTATTAATTATTTACATGATAGTTCAGATAACTTATTGTTGACATATTGACTCAATTTATACATGGTATGAAAACATAGCCATCTGCTTACCATCAAATATTTAATAATTATTTATAAGTAATATTACTTTAAAAAATTTGCTGCATATAAGCAATACTATAAATGAGATTATGTATCTTAATGTGCTGGGCACAATTGTATAGCAATACACATTAATGTAAATTCTATTAACATAAAAGGAAAATTAATCATATGATCATGTCATATGGTTAATATAGTGTGCATACTGCATTTTGGAAAATTTTGATCTTGGCAAAGGGAATGCAAATGAAGGGTACATCTTTGGGAAATAATGTACAGAGACAGCAGGGCTAGAGACATATAGGTTAGATCCAAACAGTTTTACAAATGGTAAGTTGATCTACCTGTGGTACACAGGTGGAACTGTCCATTAGTTGGTTAAAAATATGGCCTTAGGGAGTCAGAGTTGTCCCTGGTGTGAAACTTATATTATGCAATATATTTGGCTTCATTTGATCTTTACCACAAACCTGTGACTCAGTTACCATTCTCATTCACTCACTGATTTATGAACTAATATTTATTAAGTGCCTACATCTGCCAATAACTGTTTAAAATGCTGGCATGCAACAATTACCAAAATGTGCAAAAATCCCTGCCTTATTGAAACATATTATAGAATGAAAAAAGAAAAGCAGTTTAAGGAAAGATTAAGCTAAGCTTGTAAGTGGTAGAGTCCAAATTTAAACCCAGGTTTTGTTATTTTTTAAATTTCAATTATTTGATTTTTTTTCTTTTCTAAATAGCAATCAACACAAATCAACCATATGATGTTATAGGAAAGAGAGGAGAGAGGAGAGAGAGAGAGAGAGAGAGAGAGAGAGAGAGAGAGAGAGAGAGAGAGAGAGAGAGAGAGGAATGAGAGAGAGAGAATTATCTAATCATGACTGTTATCAAGCATTTTGTGGAAATCTTTTCTTGTACAAAATATAACTTCTAAGGACCCATTCCACGTAGAAACACTAGGTAAACAACAGACATTTATGATTTCATTCTGGAATTTAAGTATATTATTGCTTTTGCATTTCAAATTTGTGAGATTTTAAAAATATAGATTATACAGACTTTTCAGAACAAGGATTTTTTTTTTTACAATCATTCTATTTGCTTTTATTGTCTAAAAGTTTGATAAAATCTCTATTAACTAACATTTCCTGTTCTAATCTCCTATCTTTGAGTGTTTATTGCTTTTTAATTTCTCTCTCATCATTTGATATCTTAGAGGGGAATATGTATAATAATGTGTGATCTTTTTGGAATGGTTATCTGGAAATTAACACATTTTTTAAACTCAGAATTCTGAACTCTGGTTCCTTATTAGCCTCTTTCCTTGAATTTAACCAAACCTTAATTGTGTAATTTTACTTTTTTGTTTGGTTATCATATTGTCATTTTCACTTCCTTCTAACTGCATTGCTTAGATATTTGTCATGCTGTTCTACATTGGCAACAGCGAAAAAGACAGATTAGTGTCAGCTTTCATGGAACTCATAGTCTAGCTAATGGATGGATAAGAAAACAAACCATTAGCACTTTGTGTTAAGGGCAATCTTAATGAAACTATAGGAAACTTATAAAATAGCAATACAACTAACCTACACTTAGTTAATTAGAGGAAATTTCTTGTAGATTGGCTTCAAATTTGCAAGTGAGCAGAAAGAAGTTTGTCAAGCAAGTGTTTTGTTTTTCTTTTGTGTGTGTGTGTGTATGTGTATGTGTGCGTGTGTGCATGTGCACATGTGCATGTGTGTCTTCTTATTGGGAACCACAAAGGTGACAAGAAAAACAACATACAAAGAAAGTTTGTTGTAGACCTTGTTCTTTCACCACTTTATTGGTGAGCCTTGGGAATCAAGTATATTATCTTTAATACACAAATGACATTTAATCTTCTCTATATGCTATATTAATATTCTTAATCAGAGGCAACATATGAGAAATAAAATATCAATCTGTGCTTGTTTCCTCTATATCTCTCAGTAACAACTCTTCCTCCACATTACATATCCATATCATGCATGCTATGGCTTATCTATGTTGCCTTCCTCAGCCCAGGAACACCCACATACTGCTCTTATATTCTTCACCCACTTGCCTTTAAACATTTTTTTCAAATTACTTTTTTTAACCTAAATGAATATTTGTATAGTCCTTGGGTTTGTGAGGCTTTTCTAAATAAGACCAAAATGAGAAACCACAAGAAAAGATCTTTAGATGAACTCCTAGAAAACAGGTAACTCAAAGGATATAACTTTTATGAAGCATGTACTGAACATGCTCTGAATTAAAGTGCAAAATGGTCAATAAGAAAAGAATGAGTACCTTAAAAGTGATGAGAATTAGAATAACTGAAGACTTCTTATCAGCAACAAGAGGCCAGAAGATAATGAAGTAGTAGAGACAAAATAATTATCTAAAAATTTTTGCCTAGCTAAACTATTACTCTAGGGTTAGAGCAAAATAAATCTACTTTTAGAAATAGAATTACTAAAAATTATTTATCAAGAATAAAACTGGTGCCGAAGGGAACGTGTGTTTTACAAGAAATGATGATGAGCACATAAATCATAAAATATGTGATTACATATATAACTTACAGGCTGTATAAAATAATTTTTATTCTTATGAATCAAAGCTACTAAAACCATACTTCAGTACTACTCAAAGAATGGTCATCAGATTAGTGATTGTACATGAACTATTTCTTATTGATCTGCAGTAAGTATAGAAATTAAGAGTAATTGCTTGAAACTTTTTTTAGAACTTGAATTTGCCTCAACATTATTGATTGGGAAGATTATCCTCACCTACTAAAATAAGTGATTATTATAGTACATAAAAATCAAAATCCAAATAGGCATTGTTTTCAAGAGCTCATCTAAAACAAAATTACTCAGAAAGGTTGATATTAAAATAAAAAATAATAACTCAGGAATCTACATAAAGAAATCTAATAGCAATATTTATTTAATAGGAATATTTAAATTAAATAAAACTCTCCATCTGAACTATCCTGAATTCCTAAAATTGGTTTTTCTCTGTGCCCAGCTGGTGTGGCTCAGTGGTTGAGCGTCCACCTATGAATCAGGAGGTCACAGTTCAATTCCTGGTCAAGAGCACATGCCCGGTTGAGGACTCAATTCCCAATAGGAGGTGTACAGGAGACAGCCTATCAATGATTCTCTCTCATCATCGATGTTTCTACCTCCCTCTCCCTTCTTCTCTGAAGTCAACTATATATATATATAAAATAAAATAAATAAAAATATTTTTTAAAATCTTATATCTGTGAGATTTTTTCCACCTGACACCTGCCTAATAACTAGTTTAGTAAAGAATTCTAGACCAAAACTTATTTTCCCTCAGATTCTGAAAGCCTATTTCCATTTTGTTCCAGCTTCCTGAGTTACTGACAAAAATTCCATCTGGAGTTCTGATCCTATGTTCCCTTTTTTTCACTAACAGTTCTTGATAGTGTCACATGTCATTCTTTTGACTAAGAGCTTGACCACTTTTCTATCTGTAAATTGTTGAGCTTCAGGTCAAGAAAATTTTATTTATTAAGTTATTAATTTGTTAATTATATTATTACCCCCTTTTTTCTTTCTGGAGCTCTCAATAGTTTACTTAATGTTGTATTTCCTATTTTTATTTCTCTCCTAGTCTATCACTTTTCAATTTCTGTATTTTGAGATAGTCCCTTATATTTATTTATTAAAGTAGTGAAAACATTTTTTAGTGGATCCTGATTTTTATTTCATAGAATATATTCTCTTATCATTGTCTCTATTAACTTCAAGCTTTATTATTTTTTCTTTTACCCCATACACATGGTTTCATTTCATCTAAATTTCTTTTGTATGTCATCCTATTGGACAATTTTTTGTACTTTTTGGTTTAATTTTTCTAAAGTATATCTCTCTCACCTCCTCCCATCTTGGAAGTGGACCATATGGAGGGTGGGGACATGGGTGCTAACTGCTTGTAGTCACACTTTCTCATACTCTTCTTATTTTCACTACTGTGCTTCTGTGATACCAGATTGGCTCTTCTTGTTGCCTTCTGTACAAGTGCTAAGATTACAGTGTGCTCAGTTGTTTTACACGCACTCTAGACGGTTTCCAAATCAACAACTTTAGCTGTGATTGTAATTGTCCTATGTTGCAATTTTCAACTGGATATTTCCTTCAGGAAGACATTTCAGGCTAAAAATATGCCTTAATGAAGTTAGCAACTCCACATTGTTACCAACTTTACTGCTTTTTTTTTTTAGTTTTTCTAAATGGCATCATCTTTGCATTCATTCTCTAGATTACCATTCATATTTAATCTAATCATACAAGACTCAGTCACTTTTATCTTTGTAGGCTCTCTTGGAATTGCCTCTTTCATTTTGTCCTGGTAACTACTGTACATACTATCAACTTTACTTCTTATCTAAACTGATTTGTTATAGCCTCTGAATGGATTCCCCATGCCTCCATATTCAAGACCATTCATTAATTGCCCTAAAATACAACTGTCATTAAGCTGCTCAAAAATGTTAATGACTGCTTGTTTACTAGATTAAAGCCAATTTTTTCCATCTGAAATTGGATGTCTTCCAGAGTTCCAACCCAGATTTCTAACATAATGTCCCATTGTTTCATGTAACATTTTCTAAACATCCCAATAAAAGAAAGGAATATTCCATACCCATCCTAGCTTTACACTGTGCCTTTGCACATTATAAAATTTCTCTGCCTTGCATGTTTCCTCTAATATACCTCAATCCTGCATATTTAAACCATATCTGTACTTTAAGATGGAGCACAAATTCCAACTTTTCTATCAAGTAGTCTCTTGTCCCTATTTAAGGTACCTGCCTTACACTTCTTATTAGCATACTACTTTCCAGGGTCATTTGAGTAATCAGTTCACTTTGTATTCCCAAAATACCTAGCGTAGCATCTTGCCAATTGTGGGCCTTTAATATTTGTGGAGCTGTGAAAATATATACTATCTGTATAATACATGGTATACTTAAAAATTACCATGGAGCCCTGGCCTGTGTTGCTCAGTGTTTAGAGCGTCGACCTGCATACTGAAGGGTTGAGGGTTTGATTCCCAGTCAAGGTCATGTACCTGGTTTGCAGGTTTGATCCTCAGCCCCTATCAGGGTGTGTGCAGGCATCCATCAGACCGTCAAACCTCAGAGGGAAGGTAGGGGAAGGTGGGGGTAAGAGGGAAAGATCAACCAAAGGACTTGTATGCATGCATATAAGCCTAACCAATGGACACAGACACCAGGATGGGTGAGGGCATGAGCGGGGTTGGGGTGGGGGAGGTTTGGGGGTGTGGGGTGGTGGCGGTTGGTGGGGGGCAAGGGGGTAGAAGGACAGATATGTAATGCCTTAATCAATAAAGAAAATAAAAATAATTGGCAATAAAATAAAATAAAGGAGGCAACCAATTGATGTGTCTCTCTCACATTGATGTTTCTCTCTCTCTCTCTTTCTCTCTCTCTCTCTCCCTCCCCCCTCTCTTCCACTCTCTCTAAAAAAAAATCAATGGAAAAAATATCCTCAGGTGAGACTTAACAACAACAAAAAAAGTTACCATGGAATAATTTGCTATCTATTAAATATATGCATGCCTCATCCCAGTAAGATACTTGAGGACAGGGACTCTGGCATTTATATATTATTTTCCCTCTACAATATCTTGAATAATGCCTTGCATTTGTATCACTTTTTTTGTGGTAAAATAGTAATATATATATAGTATATAAGCAACTGTCTTACTATGGTGTCTTTAAAAATATCAGTTTGAGGAATTGGGGGAGAAATTTACATAGAGAAGCATATTTTTTTTTTCTTTCTCTCCTCAAGATAGAATCATCTGCTTCCCCTTAAAATAGTCTAATTATTTTACTGGAGGTCTAGTTATAAAACTACTTGCTGTTGCACTAGAAATAGAATTCTGGTGTTGCTTAATGAGATTATTCAAGTTCACATTACTTATTCTGCAGACTTCCTTCATCTGAGTAGATTGTTTAATATTTTATTTGTTTTATTATTCACATTTTGGGGGTAAAATATTTCCATCTGCATTCGAAGTTGGTTGACTTGTAAGTCAGAGTTTGAGCGCAGAGAACTTCCTCTTGGTCCTGTTATTTCCAAGTGTGCAGCTACCTAACCTGTCTATAATTCACATCCCCGCAATGAGGTTTCTGCTGCTGCTCGAGAGGTAAGACTTTGTCCTACCTTGGAATGCAACTTAACATTTCCTTCCATGCTTAATATTTCCCCTCTCTTTTTTCTGAGAAGTGAGCTTCTCTTACTGCCTGCACCCAGAGCAACTATATTCCACTGCAAAAATTAATGATTAAATTTCATTATATATTTTTGAATATGTTTAAATGTATCCTGTCACTTTGGGGGATACTTTTTTATTGTAAATTTTATTATCCATGTTGTTGAAAGTATTACAGACATCCTCCCTTTTCCCCCACCATTGACCCTCTCCTCCCCGCTCTTGCCCCTTCCCTGGGCCTATATTTGTTACTGCTATTTTACATGATAAAGGTAGACGGAATGAATCTTTTTCCATTCATAGAATATAATTCTAACTAGCTTTCTCTACTGTACTCTCCCTCGTGTTTCCTTGTACCCCTTCCAGGCCATTAAAAGCACTTTAATTACAAGAGTCTTCTTTATCCCTTTCTAAATCAGTCATTTATCTATTGTTATGTTTAATGCCATGCTGAGATTTGTGGGAAATACAGATCTATTCAAACCATGGAACTTCCTTGGCTGACATAATACTTATCAAAACAATCAGAAAGTAGCTAAATATTAAACTTGGTGGTAATTACCATGAAGGTCAATAGAGAAAAAAGAAGTGAGTTTGGCAGGAGTAGTAGAGGAGAACTGGTGGAAAAGGTAGAATTTGAGCTGGGTCAGAATGCTCAGAGCTGGGCAATGAGGGTGTCTGTGCTTGAGATTTGGGTGTGCTGAAGCAACAGGGAGGAAATAGCCTAACGAGCAGGTGATCAGAGTGCTAAGTGGACCACTGGGCAATGTGGGAATGGCCAGGCTGATTAAAGATGACAACAGGATCCAATTAAGTATTCAAGCTTTTAATAGGATGGTGTGACAAAACGGTGTTTAAAGAAAGTGACTTCAGGTACATCTCATAGGGGCTTATGGTATACAATAAAAGAAGAAAAACTAAAAATGTGACAAAGTGGACAGTTAATTGTAAAGATTAAAATAACAGTAATTGCAAACACATGCTTTTGAGACAATTTAGAATTATAAACTAGGAGAAACCAAGTGCACAATGAAAGGAAAGTGGGAGGCTGAAATCCGAGGGACAAAAGGAGAAGCATCAATGTTTCCTTGCATTCTTGAAACAAACTGGTATTTTTGAATGTCAGTGCACTTTGTTCAAGTGCAATAATCTTGCTGGGGCCACTAGGTGGTGGTCTTTGTTAATTGGTAGCTTGTGATTCTTTAGAAAGGAGTTCAATTTCAAAAAAACTCACGTTTTTGTTTCATACAAGTCCTGATATATAACAGTTAAACCTATGGGTACACATTCATATGTGTTTCCCCTTCTCCTTTACTCTCTTTGGTCTGTGCTCTCCAGTGAGATAAGGAAGATGGGAAGAAAATAAATATGTAGATCTTGGTCATCACATGTTTGGCTTGACCACTATTCCTTGGCATTTCCAATCTCGGTCCCTGCTCTAGGGGAATGTGAGACAGGAAAAGGCACCCTTTATTTTTCTGGCCCTCATGGTGTCATCGCCTAGGGGTTTCCCGCTGCTATTGGTCACATGGAGAAGAATTGGGAAGAGGGGCATGAGGGGCATAGGTGTCTTGACTGAGGGTAGTTTCCCTGTCATCATCTTGTTATATTGGTCCCCAACCCTCATTACGTCTACTTGCTCCAGAGCAAGCATGTCAAACTCACGGCCCATAGGCTGCATGTGGCCCACAACAAATTTTTTGCAGCCCAGCCAATATAATGGTATGTAAAAAACATTTTAATAAAAAATTTTGTAACTTAATTTTTACAATATCCTGTTACACATAATCCTATCTAATAAAAGAGTAATATGCAAATTAACCATCACTCCACTACACCCACAAGCCATGCCCACCAGCCAATCAGGAGCAAGTATGCAAATTAACCCAACCAAGATGGCTGCAGCCACGGAATGAGCAGGAGGCTTGGGTTTCCCTGGCAATGGAGGAAGCCAAGCTTTCCGCACACTCTGGCAGACCTAGGCCTCCATTCAAGGCTACAAAGTTTCAATTATAGAAGATAAATAAATCCCAACAAAAATGGCTGCAGCCATGGAGCAAGCAGGAGGCTTGGCTGCGCTCCAGGCTACAAAGTTTCAATTATAGAAGATAAATAAACCCCAGATCCCAGGGCCTCCACTTGGGTCGCTGGGGAACATGGCCAGCCTGCAAACCACCACAGGCCCCTCGCCCATGCCGCCCCACACCCCAGTGGAACCCCCACCCTGATCCGGGACACCCTTCAGGGCAAACCAGCTGGCCCCACCTGTGCACCAGGCCTCTATCCTATCTAATAAAAGAGTAATATGCAGATTGACCATCACTCCAACACACAAGATGGCTGCCCCCATGTGGTCAAAGATGGCTGCCCCCATGTGGACACAAGATGGCCACCACAAGATGGCCAGCAGGAAAGGGCAGTTGGGGGGGACCAGGCCAGCAGGGGAGGGCAGTTTGGGTGACCAGGCCTGCAGGGGAGGGCAGTTAGGGGCAAACAGGTTGGCAGGGGAGCAGTTAGGCATCAATCAGGCTGGCAGGGGAGTGGTTAGGGGGTGATCAGACTGGCAGGCAGAGCGGTTAGGGGCAATCAGGCAGGCAGGCAGGTGAGCAGTTGAGAGCCAGCAGTCCTGGATTGTGAGAGGGATGTCCGACTGCCCGGGCCTAAATGGGCAGTCGGACATCACTCTAGGGGTCCCAGATTGGAGAGGATGCAGGCTGGGCTGAGGGACAACCCACCCCCCCGTGCACAAATTTTGTGCACCGGGCCTCTAGTTATTAATAACAAATTACAATGTGCACTAATAACTGATTACTATAATCATATTGCATTCATTTCCTTTATGCATCTTATGCGCAGGCACACCATTTCTCTCCACTAATACCAGCAGTGAGTATTTTAGCAGCCGATGGCCACATCATTAGTCTTGGACTGACTTGTTTGGTGTGTGCAACAGGAAATATTTCGCTTTTGGAGAACAGGAAAAATAGGTTTATTTGCATTACGCTTATTAATTTGTGAAATTATTCAGTGTCTGGTAGTGAATGTTCAAGAAAAAGTGTTAATTTTTATTAAAATGTTCTATTATTTTATGTTAAGGGTTACTCATTTATTTCAGCCCTTTGCATTCAGCATGTCTCTATCGAAATAAACCTCCGTTTCTATGAAAATTGAAGCTTTTGTTTTTTTGCGGCCACATAAACTTAAACCTTGTTGATTTGGCCCGAGTAAGCCTTCGAGTTTGACATGCTTGCTCTAGACTCTTGAGCCTCATCTTCTGCCACTCTAGAGATCCCATCTTAATGGAGGTTATAAGCTAAGCCACAGGTGCTTACTCCAACTTGAAGCAAGCCTGCTACCTGGCAGGTGGAAAGGGGATGGCTTGTCAAACACTGCCAATGTTTGCTGAATGTCTGATCCAACGATGAATGAACATTAGTAATGCAGTGGAGGATGGAGATGGTCTAGATCTCAGGATGCCTCCTGAATGCTTCAATCTTTCACATGTGTATGCTCTTTAGAACTATTGGTGCAGGTCTGTATGGATTACCTGGTCCTTTGTACCCTGCTGACATAGAGCCCAGCTACCATGGCTGACATTGTTCTGTGAGGGAATGCTTTCCGAGTTCTAAACATTCAACACAATGATGAACTTTTGTTAACCTATGACTTTATAAGAAGTTCTTATTAAATTAAATAATAGCACAGTGCATAAAAGTCACCTTTGAAGTGCTTAGTCACAGCAACATGTAATTAACAGTAGAGGCTTAAAGTGCAAACAGGGGTTTTATCTATCCAAACACTTTTAATGCCAAGCTTTCTGGTGATCTTTAATGAACCCTTGCAATTTTAACAACAATTACAACTTCAGTGGCTTCAGTAAGTCTGAAGGCTCCTTGTAAATTTATTTCCAACATCTCCCTGTAGAGAAAAATTTCTGGGCGCATAGCTACAGTGATACATTTGTTACCTGTCCTGAAAATTAGGTTGTCAGTTTTCTCTTTAGTACAAGAAAGAGGGTTGTTTCATTTCCTCCCAGTAACTAAATTTTAATGAATTTTTTATTTTACTGGTTTATTCTTGACTGCTTTTTTTCCGTTTGACCTTTTGGGCCAATCAGGGCTTTTAGTCAAGGATCAAATAAATCTGAGTCCTGGATTAGGCAAATCCCAGATTCACTTTTTCTCTCTTATTTTCCTGCTTTATCTCTGTCTGGCAGAGATGATCATCACATAATATTAATCATTTGGAACACTGACACCTGAAATAGTGAATTTGTAACATAAAATTTCTTGATCGAAAGTTAAGTGTTTAAAATGTTATATTTTAAAACAGTATTTTACTTTTATTTATTTTGGAGGTGAAACTCATATGACATAAATTCAACATTTTAGCCATTTTAAAGTGTACAATTTAGCGACCCTCAGTACATTCACAATGATGTGCAAACATCACCACTAGCTAATTTCATCATACCCATTAAGTAGGCATTCTTACTTCTTCCTTCTGCTAGTCCTTGACAATTACTAATCTTTTTCTTTCTGTGGATTTGCCGATTCTGGAGAATTCATATGGAATTATGAAATATGTGGCTTTTTGTGTTGTATCATGTATCAGCACTTCATTCCTTTTTGTGGCTGAATATGACGCATTTTGCTTATCCATTCATCTGTTGATGGGCTGCTTCTACTTTTTGACCATTATGAATGATGATGCTTCTATGAACATTTATGTTGAAATTTTTGTTGGAATATCTGTTTTCAATTCTCTTGAGTAATATGTTTAACTAGTTTAGGAATCTTTTATTTTTATACATTCTAAATATTGGTTATTCTTCAGAAAGTTATTAAATAGGATTTGTTATGCAACCATAAATATTTATACATGATGCATTGGGTTGGAATATTAATCTATTAGCTTCTGTGTCCATATTCAATAGTAAGGCTCCCAAAACACAGTAATTTAGGCAGTTTAAGGAAATATGAAATGGTATTTCTTTAAACAAAATTATTGAGGCATTTCTTTCCCCATTCTGTGCTTTCATTCAAGAAACATTTATTGGGTTAAAACTGTGAATTAAGAACAATTTTAGCTAGAGGGGGCCAATGCGGGGAAAAGGACACATCTGTATTACTTTCAACAATAAAGATATTTTTTTTTAAAGAAAAATTTTAGGAACTGGGAATATAAGCAAAAAGACAAAAAGATCTTTGCCTTAATGGAACTACATGTAAGCAGGGAGAGACTATATTAGATATGAAGAGCTGTGAAGAAGATGATGCAGGGTATAAGTCTCTATCTTAGACTATGAGATCAGTGCTAATTGAATTTCAGGGTGCATGAGAATCATCAGGACGATGTCAAACTGCAGATATGAATTCGGTAGGTCTTGTGTGTAGTGTGAGATTCTGTCTTTCTAACAAATTCCCAGGTGATGCCCATGCTGCTTTTGGGTCAGCAGAGAAGACCTAACTATTTAGTAAGTGATTTCTCAGCAGGGACATGAATGTGCAATGTGCATCAGGAGCCAACCAAGTCAAAATCTGGGGGAAGAAAGTTCCAGAAAGAGAAAAGAGCTTTGCCGAAGCTTCTTGGAAGGGGTAAGCTTGGTGTTTCTGAAGGAAAGTGATGTAAAGTAGCAATTCCATCTTCTTCCCTAACACATAGGGACCATACAAACAGAACAAGTTAGAATATCTTGAGCCCTTGTTATATTAGTCAAAGCCCATCAACAAAGGAATTATTCCTAGACTCAAATGCACCTTTGCATCAGCTCCTTTATCTTATCCAAAATATCTTTGCAAAGATATCATCTTCTCTCATACCATTTATTACAGCTCTAATTTTTTTAACCTTTAGTTTCAGGTGTTTTTTGGGGGGCTATCTTGCTCTTTTTACTTAACATTGTGAGCATTTCCAATATAATTAAGTATTCTGAAACATGATTTTTTTAATGGATATATGAAAGCATATTTAGAAGTTCTTGGATTTAAGAAGTTTAAAAACGACTGAGTGGTTTTTAAAAATATATTCACTCGTTTGTGCATGTAATGTTTAAAAAAATTAAATGTGTGTTTAAATTTTTATTATTTGCAATTTTTTGTTTTGTTTTGTTGTCTTCGGTTTTCTGTATAGTTATTCTGTAGTTATTTACAATTAATCATGTATTCTTTCTATTTTTTTACTTTATTTTTATTGTTTCCACTATTACATATGTCCCCATTCTCCCACCCCCTTTGCCCAACTCCATCCAGCCCCCACCCCTTCCATTTTCCTCTGGCCATCACTACACTATTGTTTGAGTCTATGAGGTTTGCATATATATTCTTTGGATAATCCCTTCAATTTCCTTCATCTAGTCTCCCCCTTCCCCCTCCCTCTGATAGATGTCATTCTGTTTTATGTATCCACTAGAGACCTGGTGCATGGATTCGTGCACTGGTGGGGTCCCTCGGCCTGGCCTGCGGGGATTGGGCCAAAATTGGCTCTCTGACATCCCTGAGGGGTCCCAGATTGTGAGAGGGTGAGGCCAGTTTGAAGGACTACACCAATGCACGATCGGGGCCAGGGAGGGACTACAGGAGGGTTCCAGGGTGTGTCCGGCCTGTCTTGCCCAGTCCTGATTGGCTGAACCCCAGCAGCAAGCTAACCTACCAGTTAGAGCGTTTGCCCCCTGGTGGTCAGTGTGCATCATAGCGACTGGTCGAATGGTCGAACGATTGGACACTTAACATATCAGGCTTTTATTATATAGGATGTCTCTGTTTCTATTTTGTTCATTACCTTATTTTGTTCATTAGGTTCCACATATCAGTGAGATCATATACTAGTAGTATTTGTCTTTCAATGACTGCCTTATTTCACTCAAGCACAATAATCTCCAGGTCCATCCATGCTGTCACAAAAAATGAGTTCCTTCTTTTTTACAGCCTGTAAATATACCACAGCTTTCCCAACCACTCATTTAGTAATGGGCACTTGGGCTGTTTCCATATCTTGACTATTATAAATAATGCTGCTATAAACATATAGATGCATATATTTTTTTCTGAATGGTGTTTCTGGATTCTCAGGATACAGTCCCAGAAGTGGGGTCACTGGGTCAAAAGGCAGTTCTGTTGCAGAAATTACCAGGTGACTAGAAAACACACAATGGGTACTCGGAAGATTCAGGAAAAACCCTTTATTTGCAGATGTACTAGTGTGGTGACTCAGGGGAGTCAGTGTCCAAAGCCTGAGCACCAAATGCAGAGGGTCTCTTCCATTTATCCCCTTGGTTTTTTTTCTCTCCCAAATGTGGACCAGGTTTCTGGACTTTCCGTGGGCTTTGCAGCCCCTTTGACAGTGGTAAGGGGGAAGGGAGATTACGACCAACCACCCAGGCTAGCTGGTGCCAGCAGTTAATCTTCTGTGGGGGCTTTTTATGGCCCCTGCCGATAAACAGGTTCTGCAAGGCTAGCTAGGATGCAAGCGGAAAGGGGGGTTGCGGCTAGCAAGTATATGCATCAGAATGCAGGTTGTGGGGCTCAGGCTGCCTTCATAGTTCCACTTTTAAATTTTTGAGGAAACTTCATACTGTTTTCCACAGTGGCTACACCAGTCTGCATCCCCACCAGCAGTGCACTAAAGTTTCCTTTTCTCCGCATCCTTGCTAGCACTTGTTGTTTGTTGATTTATTAATGGCAGCCATTCTGGCAAGTGTGAGGTGATATCTCATTATAGTTTTAACTTGCATCTCTCTGAAGATTAGTGACTTTGAACATTTTTTCATGTCTATTGACCATTTGTATGTCCTCGTTGGAGAAATGTCTATTATGATCCTTTGACCATTTTTTAATGGGATTGTTTGTTTTCCTGGTGTTGTGCTCTTTATATATTTTGAAAATTGACCCCTTATCATTTGTGTCATTGGCAAATATGTTCTCCCATACAGTGGGTTCCCTTTTCATTTTTTTAAAATTTAATAAATCTTTATTGTTCAGATTATTACAATTGTTTCTTCTTTTTCCCCCCATAGCTCCCCTCCACCCGGTTCTCACCCCACCCTTTGCCCTTACCTCCCCCTACACTGTCCTCATCCATAGGTGTATGATTTTTGTCCAGTCTCTTCCTGCACCCTCCATACCCTTTTCCCCCTGAGAATTATCAGTCCACTCCCTTTCTATGCCCCTGATTCTATTATATTCACCAGTTTATTCTGTTCCTCAGATTTTTAATTCACTTGATTTTTAGGTTCACTTGTTGATAGATATGTATTTGTTGTTCATAATTTTTATCTTTACCTTTTTCTTCTTCTTCCTCTTCTTAAAGAATACCTTTCAGCATTTCATATAATACTGGTTTGGTGGTGATGAACTCCTTTAGCTTTTTCTTATCTGTGAAGCTCTTTATCTGACCTTCCATTTTGAATAATAGCTTTGCTGGGTAGAGTAGTCTTGGTTGTAGGTTCTTGCTATTCATCACTTTGAATATTTCTTGCCACTCCCTGCTGGCCTGCATAGTTTCTGTTGAGAAATCAGCTGACAATCGTATGGGTGCTCCCTTGTAGGTAATTAACTGTTTTCCTCTTGCTGCTTTTAATATTCTCTCTTTGTCTTTTGCTCTTGGCATTTTAATTATGATGTGTCTTGGTGTGGTCCTCTTTGGATTCCTTTTGTTTGGGGTTCTGTGGGCTTCCTGGACTTGTAAGTCTATTTCTTTCACCAGGTCAGGGAAGTTTTCGGTCATTATTTCTTCCAATAGGTTTTCAGTATCTTGCTCTCTCTCTTCTTCTGGCACCCCCATAATTCTGATGTTGGAACGCTTAAAGTTGTCCCAGAGGCTTCTTACACTATCTTCAACTTTTTGGATTCTTTTTTCTTTTCTGGTTGAGTGTTTTTTGCTTCTTTGTATTTCAAATCTTTGACTTGATTCTTGTGTTCCTCTAGTCTGCTGTTGGGTCTCTGTATAATATTTTTTATTTTAGTCAGTGTATGCTTAATTTCTAGTTGGTCCTTTTTCATATCTTCGAGGGTCTTGTTATATTTATCGGCCTTTTCTAGGATATTCTTGAAAAGCCTTATAACTGTGGTTTTGAATTCTATATCCAGTCGTTTGTTTTACTCCATTTCTTTCGTTTGTGATCTGTTTCTTCATTTCCCCATTTTTCACTGCTTCCCTGAGTTGGTAGGGTAGGTTTGTGTGCTAGGTTTCCTATATGGCCCAGTGCGTCGGCCTCCCCAGTTAACCTGAGGTGAACTCTCTTGGTGCACCCCTTTGTGGACTGTGTGTACAGCCTTGTTGTAGTTAAGTCTTGATTGTTGTTGGTATCACTGGGAGGAATTGACCTGAAGGCCAGTTGGCTATGAGGATCAGCTGTGTCTACACTGGGAGATTTTCGGTGCTGGAGACAGCCTAATAGGATTAGCCTTGCCAGATTGAAAAAGCCTCTGTGCTCAGCTTGGAAGGGGTGGAGTCTCAGGGCGGAGCAGACAGTCTTGGCTTCCCATCAGCCCTGCCCTTGTGCACGTGTCTCCAGACCTCTGCCTTCTGCGGTTCCCGAGTTTCTGCCTTACAGTCCAGATTTCCCCCATAAGAGCGTGGGTCCCCAGGGCCTTGCCCGGAACTGTGGTTCAGTGCAGTAGGAACTGGGGTTCAGTGCAGTCAGGAGCTTCCGACTCCCTTCCACTAGGGAATGCCTGTGGCAACCTCCACAGTCAGTCTTTGTGCACACTCGCGCCTCCAGACCCCTGCTGCCGCGGCTCCCCTGAGTCTCCGAGTCTCCGTGTGCCTTTCTCTCTACCTGACAGTCCAAACTCCCCCTGTATGAGCCTGGGTCCACAGGGTTTCACCCGGAACTGAGGTTCAGTGCAGTCGGAACTGGGGTTCAGTGTAGTCGGGGGCTTCCTTCCCCCTCCCACCAGAGAAAGTCAGCCAGGAACTCCGCCGACCTTCCTCTCTGCGCGCGCATATCTCCGTACCTCAGCCCTTTGCCGCTCCTTCTCCGTGAGCTTTCCTCTTTCCTTCTAGTTGTAGAATTTCCACTCAGCCAGCTTTCCTGTGGTTCTGAATGATGTCCATTCTGTCTTTTAGTTGTAATCTTGAAATTGTTGTGCGGGGCAGCAGTTTAGGTGCTTACCTATGCCGCCATCTTGGTTTCTCCCCCTTTTCATTTTTTTGATGGTTTCTTTTGCTGTGCAGAAGCTTCTTAGTTTGATGTAGTCCCATTTTTTCCTTTGTTTCCCTTGTCCTAGGAGATATATTAGCAGAAATATTGCTATAAGAGATGTCTGAGATTTTATTGCCTATGTTTTCTTCTAGGATTTTTATGGTTTCATGACTTACATTAAGTCTTTTATCTATTTTGGGTTTATTCTTGTGTATGGTGTAAATTGGTGGTCTAGTTTCATTTTTTTAAAATATATTTTATTGATTTTTTTTTACAGAGGAAGGGAGAGGGATAGAGAGTTAGAAACATCGATGGGAGAGTGGGAGAGAAACCTTGATCAGCTGCCTCATGCACATCCCCTATTGGGGTTATGCCCGCAACCAAGGTACATGCCTTTGACCGGAATTGAACCTGGGACCCTTCAGTCTGCAGTCTGATGCTCTATCCACTGAGCCAAACCGGTTAGGGCTAGTTTCATTTTTTTAAAATTTATTTTTAGTTGATTTCAGAGAGGAAAAGGGAGGGAGAGAGAGATAGAAACATCAATGATGAGAGAGAATCAGTGATTAGCTGCATCCTGCACACCCCACACTGGGGATTGAGTCAGAAACCCAAGCATGTGCCCTGACTAGGACTCGATCTATGACCTCCTGGTTCGTAGATTGATGCTCAACCACTGAGCCTCGCCGGCAGGACTAGTTTCATTTTTTTTTTTAATGTATCTCTTCAATTTTCCCAACACCATTTATTGAATATACTGTTTTTACTCCATTGTATGCTTTTGCTTCCTTTGTCAAATGTTAATGAACCATAAAGGCCTGGGTTGGTTTCTGGGCTCTCTGTTATGTTCCATTGAGCTCTATGTCTGTTCTTAAATAATCATGTATTCTTTCTATTAATTTTAACTAATTTCTGTTTCCTGATCTATTGCATTGCCTGGATCCATTTCTTCTCAATTATAGTTAAGAGTATTTCATTACATAATATAGTTATTTGGAAGCATATATTATAAAGTCAGACTGATCTGGATTTAACATTCCACTTAGTGAATGTGTAGCATGGGGCAAATTACTTGTGATTATTGTGTTTCAGTTTCTCTATTTGATAACTTTAATAAGGAGATTAACAAATAGGCTTATTGAAAATGTCGAAGGAGATAACAGATATAAAGTGCTTAGCAAAATGTTCAATATATAAGTGGTACTGATTCCTTTTTCATGAGATATTAAAGATCAATGCTGCTTTGGAAATAAAACTATGGGAAGATGATGCACAATAGAAGACTTGTGCCACTATTTAATTATGCTCATAAAAATATAACTTATTGAATAGTTTCTTCTAGACATCCTTAAGCCAGACTGTATCTACCATTTCTACACAGATAGTTATTTTATTATGCTGTCTACCTTTAAAACAGGATCCTATTATGCCAGTTCAGAAATATTGCTGTTTATGTCATTAAAAACCTCCAGAGAATCTGCATTCTCCCCTGGATAACTCACAGAGGTGCCTCACAGCCTTTACAACCATAAATTCTTAATCTCTAAATTAAATACCTCCTACTGTACTTTTGGACTTTTCTCTTTGGTAGTGTAATCTTTTATAATATGTAACTATTGAGTTTATTTTTGTTTGAAAACTATCAAACTATACTAATCATGTGTAAATCCTTTAAATATACCTCATTTATTGTAGTGAAAATAATGGAATAGCCCTGAACAATTGTGTATAAGTGCACGACTTATCAAGGGGGTAAAGGAGGTGCCGGACAGCCTTAAAATTAATTTCCCCATTAGGAAAAAAATGCCAGGAGGCAGTCCCTTGGTAAAAAGAAACCTTTTTAACTTTTTGTGATGCAGACACAATGAACTGGTTACTTTTAAGATATAATTACACACAAACATTTTAGTGAGACCTTAATAATAACTCTGAATAATAATGTCAATTATTTTAGAATTTGCAAACATTTTATTGTTCTGAATGTATTTGAAATGGAGGAAATAATTGAATAGAAAGTTTCAGTGTTTTCTAAATGCTGAGAATTTCTTTTTCTTTATTTGACTGACCATCAGCAGTGGTATAAAACAATGATTCAGAGACAGGGTGAGTGACATGTCTATTCTTGTCCCAAGTCAAGACATTCACTGAAAAATTGCTTCAGGCCATAACTTTGGCATGCCATGGGTTAAATAAAGGTCAACTGCGAGTGAAAAATAAAAATCAGTTGATCTTTTGGTGTTAAAGGGGCAAAATAGTTATCATTTTAGATGCTTTTAGTGCTCTTATAATTCAAGGATTTTGCATTTCTTTTTTCCTCAACTGAGAATTTTCAGGCCAGTGGTGTCCATAATGAATACGAGTGCCTTGGGGGCATTTTGAAGGGGAAGAGAAAAAAACTTAGCATATTAAAAAAAAAATATTCTTACCTATACAGGCTTTTGCATGATACTTAACAGTGATATGGCTAACCCTCAGGGGCTAAGTACTTTTTATATTTAAATTAATCAATAGTGATTTGGATAACAGGTATCTGGAAAACTAGGTTCTACCCATCTTGACTCACTTCATTTCTGTAAAAGATATTTCAATACAGACTTGTAATTACTTTTTAATATTTCTTTTAACTTGTTTTTGTTAGGAAAGTAGTCAAAGGTTATGGAGGTAGTTTATCAGTCAGTGGGGGCTCAAGAGCTTCACATCCCTTTGGGTTTTAATCTTGGCCTCATCACATTCTTCACACACTTGCCTGACAGGGTGTTGAAAGGATTGCTTTTGATGGTTCACATGATGTGACCATCACATAGTAAGAGCTTATTAAAGGTCAACTTGTATTAGGATTATTATCATTCCTGCTCTGTATCTTCTGCCAAGAAAATATTGTAAGTAGCAGAAATTAAATACAGGACTATCTAATTATCTGGTTAATTCTGACCCATGCTAACAGATGCATAATAAATGCCGCTGAGTGCTGTGTGGTAAAGAGTCTTATGGTGATATAGATGCCACCAGGCACATTCTGCTCCATGGTTGGAGACTTTCTTGGATTACCTGTGTAATTCAGATAATTTTCCAAAAGGAATACCCTGTAGGTGAGAGGTAGGTAGGTAGCCTTTTAATGATTTCCAGGTCAAATCAGACAATAGATTTCTACATTAACTAATTTGTTAGTGGGTCCAAAAGAGTGGGTGAAGTTTCTTTGTTGGAGACAATGACAAAGCACAGACTACAGAGAGCCTTTTAGCCTATGCTTGAACATTCCAATGAACTGAAAGCTTATAAAATTCTGAGGAAGCTATTTTCATTGGTGGATCACACTAATTATAACAGTTTTTGTGTGTTTGAGCCAGATTTTATCACTGTGCAATTTCCAACCTTTAGTGTGGTTTTATGGGGTAACATTAAAATAAATCTACTTCCCCTTTCACATGAAAGTTCATTACATATTTCAAGACAGTTAATATGTCCCCATAATTCTTTTCTTTTTCAATCTAAACTACTATTTTCCAGATAGTAGTTTTTCTAGTTTCCTAAGTATCCTTATTCTTCTTTTCCCTAGTTCTTAAAAGTTTTTGGTCAATGTTCCTAACATATTTATCTGTTTTATCATATACCAGGTAAATGAGTCCATTTTGAACAGCAACTGTGATAGCTATTACATATATTACTAGAGGCCCGGTACATGAAATTCATGCACGGGGGAGAGGGGGTTCCCTCAGTCTGGCCTGCACCCTCTCCAATCTGGGACCCCTAGGGGGATGTCCAACTGCCGGTTTAGGCCCAATCCCATAGGATGCAGTCGGACATCCCTCTTGCAATCCAGGACCGCTGGCTCCTAACTGCTGGCCTGCCTGCCTGCCTGATCACCCCTAAACCCTCTGCCTGCCTGCCTGCCTGATTGACCCTACCTTGCCCCCCTGCCAGCCTGATCGCCCCTAACCCCTCTGCCTGCCTGCCTGATCACCCCAACCTTGCCCCCCTGCCAGCCTGATAGTCCCAACCCCTCTGTCTGCCTGCCTGATCGCCCCTAATCCCTCTGCCTGCCTGTCTGATTGCCCCTAACCCCTCTGCCTGCCTGCCTGATTGCCCCTAACCCCTCTGCCTGCCTGCCTCATTGCCCCTAGCCACTTGCCTGCCTGCCTGATTCCCCCTAACCGCCTCTGCCTTGGCCCCTGCACCCGGAACCCAGGCTTTCCTCCTCCGGCTGCAGGCAACTGGGACCGCAGGTGGCTTCCCCCAGGCCAGACCCTGGCTTTGTCAGGAAGGACATCTGGAAGACGTCTGGTCTATCCAGTCTAATTAGCATATTATCCTTTTATTATTATAGATTTTATTAATCTTTATACTAATTATATAAAATAGGTTTTTCCCAATAAAACATCTAATAGGGCACTGCTTGAATCTATAATGGCTCTAAGTAACCACCAAACCTTGTGTAAGTAACTTACCCTTTGTGTGCCTCAGTTTTTTTCTTTAGGAAACTGGAGATTATAATGATCCCTACCTCATAAGGCAGTGGTAAAGATTAAATGAATTATATGTAAAGCACGTAGAAAAGGATCTGGCCAATAAAAATGATTATAAGTGTTTGTGAGGCAAGCAAAGCTAGGTTATACTTTCACTCTAGTCCCTCCCTATAATGCTTCTTTTGAAGTGGATTTGATATGCTGAATAAAGTTCCCCAAACCTGTCTAAATCCTAATCTCTCAAACCTGTGAATATTACCTTATATGGTAAAAGGGACCTTGCAGTTGTGATTAAGTTAAGGATCTTGAAATGGGGAGATTGACCCAATATAATTACAATCATTCTTAAAGAGAGACACAGAACGCAGAGTCAGGGAGAAGGACACATGACCATGGAAGCAGAGACTGAAGTGGCACACTTAGAAGATGGAGGAAGGAGCCACAAGTCAATGCTGGCGACCTCTAGAAGCTGAATGCAGCAAGGAAATGGATTCTCTGCTAGAGCCTCCAGAAGGAACCAGCCCTGCTGACACCTTGACTTTAGCCCAGGAAAACTGATGTCAGATGTCTGTCCTATATGATAAGAGAAAAAATTTGTATTTTTAAAAACATATTTTATTGATTTCAGAGGAATGGAGAGGGAGAGAGAGATAGAAACATCAATGGTGAGTGAGAACCATTGATTGACTGCGTCCCCCACACTGCACACCCCCTACTGGGGATGGAGCCCACAACCTGGGTATGTGCCCTTGTCCGGAATTGAACCTGGGACCCTTCAGTCCACAGGTGGACACTCTATCCACTGAGACAAACTGGATAGGGAAAAAATGTGTATTTTTAAGACACCAACTTTTTGGTAATTTTTTTTTTGCAGCATCCACAGGAAATGAATACAGTGGATATCCCAAACTGTCTGAAACCTTTTATTGGAAAATAACTCAAGTATAAAGAATGTGAGCCAAAACCGGTTTGGCTCAGTGGATAGAGCGTCAGCCTGCGGACTGAAGGGTCCCAGGTTCGATTCCGGTCAAGGGCACGTAACTTGGTTGCGGGCACATCCCCAGTAGGAGGTGTGCAAGAGGCAGCTGATCGATGTTTCTAACTCTCTATCCCTCTTCCTTCCTCTCTGTAAAAAATCAATAAAATATATTAAAAAAAAAAGAATGTGAGTTACTTTTATGATGTATCTTAGTCAACATACAGGAAAATACATTTTATGTGCAGAAGATTCTCAGTTTCATGTGATATTGCTAACAACTTTGGGAAAGAGATTTAATTAACGAAAGCCGTACCTAGCAGCATTATATCTGCCTTACCTTGCCCCATTTACTTTGGTATCACCAGTGTTCAATGATCATCAGTGTGGGGAAAATTTTTCTCTTTTGTCATTCAGTGAATGTTATTTCTCCTTTGTTTTCATCCTCCGTCAAATGTCCTCCTTTCTCCCTTATCTTTGGGGCATCCTTTGGATCTTTGAGAGTGAGATGCTCCAAGGTTTCTTCCTAGCTAGTGTCCTTCTTATAGTCCCTCAAATATTTGTGGCCATTTTTTGCACTTCAGTCTTCCCTGAAGGGTCTCTGATATTTCTTACTGCTGTTACACTGTGTGGGTGCTGTTTTTAGGAAGCTTCAATTGTTTCTAGGGAGAGAAGAAATGTTTTTCACTCAGATCTACTTCTCTTGGCACAGCTTTGCATGCCCTGGGGACCTATATCCTTCTATCTTTCTGAAGTTTGCATAGGAATATGCAGAAACCTTCCATCTCTTTTGGAATTTCACTTAATTCCCTCCACCATGTAGACCATGATCAAATGTAAAGTACAGAACTGCTGCTTTTAGAAAAACAGACCTTTTACCTTTCCTCTCCACAAATTATCACAGGCTTACACCTGCCTATCAATTCATCCCTGATTCTTATCTTTGTTTTCTGTTTTGTTTTTAAGGTCACATAAACACTGTCTGGACAGCAGAAGTCACCAAATCTCTTCCATAGGAATTAATGATGAACCTGGACATTTCCCACCTTATATCTATTGAAATTTTGAATCCAAAGGAAATATTGTATATTTCACACTTAAGTGAGTTTGATTCATTATTCTATGCTGTCACACTATTAATAATAATAGTCATTTATTGATTCTGTACTATTTGTCAAGTACTGTCAGGGGTTTAAAGTATTAAACTATCATTAATAATGATTGCTAAATAATAATAAGGTAATAGTAATTTTATTTTTAAATGCTGATTTTGTCATTCAGTGAATGTTATTTCTTCTGACTTAGTTCTCACTGTTTCCTCCCACATTTGAGTAGCTTCCATTCTATGTATTACTCTAAGCCCTGTTAACTATGTTAAACAGCAACAGATGAATGAAAGGTTATGTGTTCCCATTGATTGCACATGTTACTCAAGGTCAGTTTCCTAAATTCCTGTTTGTCTCCAAAGGGCCCTAAAATTTAGACATCTCAAGCCTGAGAGGTATTTTCAATATACAAATAAGTGAACATTTTGGGAAAAATTAGGTGCATGTTGAATTATTAATCAGGCCTCTTTGGGAATGGTACTTTTAACAACTTTGACCCTAACTAATAATTGAACTCATACAGATTTATTGTCAGTGAACCCCCAATTCAATTCACATTATGAGAGACTTTGTGAAATGCTTTGCTGAAACCAAGAATTATAATCCTCCTGACAATCACCTTAGGAAGACACATCACTAATTATATTTTATAGAATGGTTTTTCATAACAAATTACTACAAACTTGATGACTTACAACAACAGAATTTTTTCTCTCATAGTTCTGGAGGCTGGAAGTCCAAAATAAGGGTGTCAGCAGGAGTGGTTTCTTTTTGGGAGCTCTGAGAGAGATTTCCATGCTTCTCTCCTGGTACAACTCCAGTCTCTGCCTCCATCATCATAAGGTGTTCTACCCTGTGTCTGTCTTCTCTGTGTCTCTTCCCTCTTTCTATAAAGACACTAGACATATGGATTAAAGACTTATCCTATTTTAATATGATTGCATCTTTTTTTCCCCTTTTTTAAATTTAATTTTATTTTTTTATTAAGGTATTATATGTGTACATATCTTACCATTGCCCCACCCACCCCACTCCCATACATGCCCTCACCCCCCAATGTTTTGCATCCGTTGGTTATTCTTATATGCATACATATAAGTCCTTCGGTGATCTCTTGTTTCCCCCACCTCTCCCTAATCTTCCCGCTGTAATATGACAGTCTGTTTGATGCTTTACTGCCTCTGTATCTATCTTTTTGTTCATCAGTTTATAATGTTTTTTATTATCCACAAATAAGTGAGATCATGTGGTATTTTTCTTTCATTGACTGGCTTATTTCACTTAGCATAATGTTCTCCAATTCCATCCAGGTTGGTACAAATGGTAAGAATTCCTTATTTTTTATGGCAGCATAGTATTCCATTTGTAGATGTACCATAGTTTTCTGATCCAGTCATCTGCTGACGGGCACCTAGGCTGTTTCCAAATCTTAGCTATTGCAAATTGTGCTGCTATGAACATAGGGGTGCATATATCCTTTCTGATTGGTGTTTCTAGTTTCTTAGGATATATTCCTAGGAGTGGGATTACTGGGTCAAATGGGAGTTCCATTTTCAGTTTTTTGAGGAAACTCCAAACTGTTCTCCATAGTGGCTGCACCAGTCTGCCCCTTTCTCCACATCCTCGCCAACACTTGTTGTTTGTTGATTTGTTGATGATAGCCATTCTGACAGGTGTGAGATGGTATCGCATTGTCGTTTTGATTTGCATCTCTCGGATAATTAGTGACTTTGAGCATGTTTTCATGTGTCTCTTGGCCTTCCTTCTGTCTTCTTTCGAAAAGATTCTATTTAGGTCCGTTGCCCATTTTTTTTATTGGATCATTTATCTTCCTTTTATTAAGTTGTATAAGCTGCCTGTAGATGTTGGAGATTAAACCTTTATCAGTGATAACATTTGCAAATACGTTCTCCCATACAGTGGGATTTCTTGTTGTTTTGTTGATGGTCTCTTTTGCTGTGAAAAAGCTTTTTATTTTGATGAAGTCCCATTTGTTTATTTTCTCTTTGGCTTCTGTTGCCCTAGGGGCAGTATCAGTGAAGAAGTTCTTTTGGCATATGTCTGAGATTTTGATGCCTGAGGATTCCTCTAGTATTTTTATGGTTTCCCATCTTATGTTCAAGTCCTATATCCATTTTGAGTTTATTTTTGTGTATGGTGTAAGTTGGTGATCTAGTTTCATTTTTTTGCATGTATCTGTCCAATTTTCCAAACACCATTTATTGAAGAGACTGTCTTGACTCTATTGTATGTTCATACCTCCTTTGTCAAATATTAATTGCGCATAGTGGTTTGGGTCGATATCTGGATTCTCTATTCTATTCCATTGATCTATATGTCTGTTCTTGTGCCAGTACCAGGCTGTTTTGAGAACAGTGGCTTTGTAATACAGCTTGAAATCTAGTATTGAGATTCCTTCCTGCTTTATTCTTCTTTCTCAGGATTGCTGTGGCTATTTGGGGTCTTTTTTTATTCCAGATAATTTTTTGGAGAGTTCTTTCTAGGTCTGTGAAATATGCCGTTGGTATTTTAATGGGGAGTGCATTGAATCTATAGATTGCTGTGGGTAGTATGGACATTTTAATGATGTTGATTCTACCAATCCATGAACATAGTATGTTCTTCCATCTGTTTACATCTTCCTCTATCTCTTTTTTCAGTGTCCTGTAGTTTTCTGCATATAGGTCTTTTACCTCCTTAGTTAAGTTTATTCCTAGGTATCTTAATTTTTTTGGTGCGATGGTAAATGGGATTGCTTTTTTAGTCTCTCTTTCTGTAAGTTCACTATTGGTGTATAGAAATGCCATAGATTTCTTGGCATTAATTTTGTATCCTGCTACATTGCCAAATTCATTTATTAAGTCTGTTAGTTTTTTTGATGGAGTCATTCAGGTTTTTTATGTACAATATCATGTCATCTGCAAATAAGGACAGCTTTACTTCTTCTTTTCCAATTTGGATGCCCTTTATTTCTTCTTCTTGTCTAATTGCAGTGGCTAATACTTCCAGTACTATGTCGAACAGGAGTGGTGAGAGTGGGCATCCCTGTCTTGTTCCTGTTCTTAGGGGAAATGGTTTTAGTTTTTGCCCATTGAGTATTATGTTAGCTGTGGGTTTATCATATATAGCTTTTATTATGTTGAGGTATGATCCTTCTATTCCCACCTTGTTGAGAGTTTTTATCAAGAAAGGGTGTTGAATTTTGTCAAATGCTTTTTCTGCATCAATTGATATGACTATGTGATTTTTATTTCTCAATTTGTTTATGTGATGTATCACGTTAATTGATTTGCAGATATTGTACCATCCTTGCATTCCTGGGATAAATCCTACTTGGTCATGGTCTATGATCTTTCTGATGTACTGCTGGATCCGATGTGCTAGAATTTTGTTGAGAATTTTGGCATCTACATTCATGAGTGATATTGGCCTGTAATTCTCTTTCATTGTGTTGTCTTTATCTGGTTTTGGTATTAAGGTGATGCTGGCTTCATAGAAGGAGCTTGGAAGTGTTCCTTCCTCTTGAATTTTTTGGAATAGTCTGAGGAGGATAGGTTTTAGTTCTTCCTTGAGTGTTTGGTAAAACTCTCCTGTGAAGCCATCTGGCCCAGGGCTTTTGTTTGCCGGAAGCTTTTTGATGACTGCTTCAATTTCTTCCATAGTCACTGGCATATTGAGCTGTTGAGATTCTTCCTGATTGAGTTTTGGAAGGTTATATTTTTCTAGGAATATGTCCATTTCCTCCAGGTTGTCCAGTTTGTTGGAATAGAGTTGTTCATAGTATTTTTTAACAATCCTTTGTATTTCGGTGGGATCTGTTGTTATCTCACCTCTTTCATTTCTAATTTTGTTTATTTGGGTCCTCTCTCTTTGCTTCTTGGTGAGCCTGCCTAGAGGTTCATCAATCTTGTTTATCCTTTCAAAGAACCAGCTCTTGGTTTTGTTGATCTTTTGTATTGTTTCTTTGGTCTCTATGTCGTTTATCTCCACTCTGATCTTTATTATTTTCTTCCTTCTGCTTACACTGGGATTTTCTTGTTGCTCTCTTCCTAACTCTTTGAGTTGTAGGGTTAGGAAATTTATTACCATTTTTTCTTGTTTTTTGCAGTATGCTTGTAGAGCTATGAACTTCCCTCTAAAGACTGCTTTCGCTGTGTCCCATAGATTTTGGATTGTTGTGTTTTCATTGTCATTAGTTGCCATGATGTTTTTTTATTTCTTCCTTGATCTCTCTGGTAACCCAGTCATTATTTAATGGCATGCTGTTTAGTCTCCATGTGTTTGATTTCTTTGGATTGTTTTTATTGTAGTTGATTTCCAGTTTTATGCCTCTGTGGTCTGAGAAGATGCTTGATATGATTTCTATCTTCTTGAATTTGAAGAGACTTAGCTTATGACCCAACATATGGTCTATCTTTGAAAATGACCCATGTGCACTTGAGAAGAATGTATATTCTGTGGCTTTGGGGTGAAATGTTCTGAAGATGTCAATTAATTCCATCTGGTCTAGTGAGTCATTTAGGATTGATGTTTCTTTGCTGATTTTTTGTTTAGAGGATTTGTCCAATGGTGATAGTGGGGTATTAAAGTCTCCTACTATGATTGTATTGCTGTCAATCTCTTTCTTGATATCCTCCAGGAGATTTTTTATGTATTTGGGTGCTCCTGTATAGGGTGCATATATGTTTACCATGGTTATTTCTTCTTTTTGGATTGCTCCCTTTAGTATTATCAAGTGGCCTTTCTTATCTCTTGTTATGTCCTTCACTTTGAGATCTAATTTGTCAGATATAAGTATTGCTACCCCAGCTTTTTTTTTCATTTTCATTCACCTGGAAAACCTTTTTCCATCCCTTCACCATCAGTCTGTGTGCATCTTTTTTTCTGAGGTGTGTTTCTTGTAGACAGCAGATATATGGGTCGTGTTTTCTTACCCAATCCGTTACCCTATGTCTTTTGATTGGTGCATTTTATCCATTTACATTTAAATTTATTATTGATAGGTGCTTATTTGTTGCCATTTTTATTCTTTACCCCTGTGTTCCTTCTTTGCTTCCTATTTCTTTTTTTTCACAGCAGACCCTTTAGCATTTCTTGCATTGCTGGTTTGGTGGTAGTAAATTCACTTAGTCCTTTTTTTGTCTGTGAAGCTCCTGATTTCACCTTCAATTTTAATTGATAGCCTTGCTGGGTACAGTATTCTTGGATTCAGACCCTTCCTTTGCATGACTTTGTATATTTCATTCCATTCCCTCTGGCCTGATGAGTTTCTGTTGAGAAATCAGTTGTTAGTCTGATGTGGGTTCCTCTGTATGTAACTTTTTGTCTCTCTCTTGCTGCTTTTAAGATTCTTACTTTGTCGTTGGTGTTTGCCAGTTTAATTATAACGTGCCTTGGCGTCTGTCTTTTGGGGTTCATTTTGCTTGGGACTCTGTGAGCTTCTTGGATTTGTGTGGGTTTTTTCTTCCCTATATCAGGGAAGTTTTCTGTCATTATTTCTTCAAACAGGTTTTCTATTCCTTGCTCCATTTCCTTTCCTTCTGGAACCCCTATTATGTGGATGTTGTTTTGTTTCATGTTGTCCCAAAGTTCCCTTAGGCTCTCCTCCTGCTTTTTAATTTTTTTTTTTCTAGAAGCTTCTCTATTTGGGTATTTTTTCCCATCTTATCTTCTGGCTCACTGATGTGGTCCTCTGCTTCTTCTAGTCTACTCTTGATGCTTTCTATTGAGTTCTTTACAGCAGTGATGTCATTTTTCATTTCTTCTTGGTTCTTCTTCATTTTCTCTTGGTTCTTACTCATATTGTCGAATTTGTCTTCCATTCTTTTCAGCCACCTTATGACCATTTCTCTGAATTCTTTTTCTGGAAGGTTGCTTGCCTCCATTTCGCTTACTTCCTTTTCTGGTGATGCCTGCTTTTCTTTCATATGCGGGCTGTTTCTTTGTCTCCCCATGGTCTCTCTTCTCTGGATGTCTGGTTATGTAGTTCTCTCTCTCCTTATCCCAGGCGAAATCTGACCTTTCCGTGGTGGAGTGTAAAGCTCCTCTGAATCTGCGTGTTTGTGCCAATTGGGGACCGGTGTTCTGGGGCTCACAGCTCTTTGGTGTGTACTGCAGTTGTGGATTTTCCGGCTTCCAATAAGCTCCACTTTCCCTTTCAAGATGGCACAGTCTCCTCGTCCGAGCCCATTGCTTTGGGAGGGGACCCAGCCGCAGTTATGGCTGCCTGGTTAGGGGAACCCCGTCTAGCAGTCCCCCACCTTCTCTTGGAGTTTAGCTGTCCCTTAACTTGCCAACAAACACTCCTCATGCGACCCTCAGCTGTTCTTTCTTTCTGCTCCGGGACAAGGCTCGGAACACATCTGTCTATTCCGCCGGCATTTTTCCCCCCCTATGATTGCATCTTAACTTGCAATTAAATTAAATCTGCAGACTTTATTTCCAAACAAGTTCATATTTACAGGAACCAGAGATTAGGACTTAAACATATTTTTTAGGGGTAGGGAAAACCCACAATTCAATTCACAACAAATAGAGAAAAGAAAAAAATAGTGACATGACTGAGACATACATACAGAACATGAACCCATGACTTTTGTCTCCACATAATACTGTTGACTCCAGCTCCCTTTCTCCTAGTGAATTCTTTATTTTTTCATGACTGTGTAGACTAGCTGTTTAAATATCTGCTGTGGAATTTCATGGGGCTAAAATCAAGTTATTTCTTGGTTTCCAAATCTATCATGTCCCATTTTTAATAAGTTATTATCATTAACTTTGGTTCCTCAACTAATTTTTTTTTTTTTTTTTTGGTTTTGTTTCCAAGCTCATATAATTGCTCTGGGCCTGGATAATTTAATTTATTTATATTGGCTTGCTGATCCCTTATTAATTTTACTCCTATATTGGCCTTTGTTTTCATTTTAAGGATTGTTCTATGCATTCTAGTCTAAAGCATAATTCAGAATTGAGTAGTTCTGCCTTTTATGCTTATATCCATATTTCTGGGCTGTAGTTTGTCATAGAAATTGTTGGTCTCTTCCTAGATCCACCTTGCCTTTACAGTTCTGCTGTCCTCCAGAAAAGAGTTGGCAATGCAAAGTGTGGCACAAATTGTCAGGTACACAGCTATGTTTAATTGGTTAACCAATTGATAATTACTGAATTTTTATTATCTGCCAGGGGCTATATGCAATGAGGGTTCTAAAAATGTAAGAAACACCACATATGAGATCTTGCCCTTGAAGAGCTTGCATTCTAGTTTGGGGGTACAGCAGAGGAAACAGACAATTGCAATAGTGTATGGTAACTGCGGGGAAAATAGGTGAGCAAAGGTGTTGCATGCATGCAGAAGTAGTTCCTTACCCAGCTTTAAAATCATTGCTAGTACCACACTTTTGTAATTAGTTATATTCTCTCAAATATTGTTCCCTTATAATTCTAGGTTATTATCTCTTTTTTTGAAGGCACATGCTTTTTTTATGTATCCTGCTATGCTCAGGACTGGAGCATCCATTATATGTTTTTGTCTTACAATATTGTACAACATACTACTTACATAAAATCCATATTATTAGACTTGAGTAACATTAACCTCTTCTCTTTTCTTGCAGATTCATATCAATGATATAGTTTTCTAGAGAAAAAACAGAAAGCAAAGGTTGGTATGGTATCTCATAAAGGAGTAAACCAGAGTTTTTCTAAGTGAGGTTACTTAAAGATATAAATTAGGACATTAATTCTAAATTCCCCAGGGTGCCTTTATTTAATCTAGCCACTTCACATTATTATAATTTTTATGTGGTGAAAGATTTTATAGAGACTAGAAAGAGGAAGATATTTTTCCAGCTACACTGAACAGTGACATGCGTGGCCATTAGCTGCACATTCAGTTCCTCCAGCAGCTTCCTCCTTTTACTTTCCTGGCTTTTTAAGAGGTTACTTCTAGGACAGCACTGCCCTTCAGTCTGCCATAGTGCAAGTCAGAGAGAGTGGGGGAATGTGGTATCCATTGTGCTCTGTTTTTCTATGTGACAGTTGTTCCTATTTTGTGTTTGTTTCTCCTCTAATGAGGAGACAACTTTCATCCAGGGAGATGTATGGGTCACTTGTTAGTGCTCTTAACTTAAATACACGAAGGCACTCCACCAGCTGGAAACTGTGACTTGCAGTTGAATTATTTTTGCACAGCGAATGGTTTTCCCTTTGACATATTTTAATATACTTGCACACTGAGAGCAAGAGTGGGTGAACAGAAAACAGGTTGTTTTATTAACCCAGCAGTCAACTTTGAGGTTTGTACATGTCCACTTTTTTCTTGCCTTTGTACATAATCTCAAGAGACTGGTACCTGACTTTGCTCAGAATAACAAAGTCAGACACAAATCTCCAAACACAATTGTTAGCTGAATGCCAACTGTTTCTTCTCATCTTTTTTTTTTTTTTTTTTAACTTGAACATTAAGAATTGTGGCTCTATGGGTGAATGATAACCATTAAAAAATGAGTTTTTTTCTTTCAGATGCTTCCCTTATAATTTACTAGATGTATTTTATAATATGTAATCTCAGGTGAAAAAGTAAAATAATTTTTGCATGCTTTTTTTTCTTTTTTTGCAGCACACCTTTTTCCTTTTTTTCAAATCCACTAATATTGAGAAGAAAAGAAGAAATCTATGTTACAAGCTTTAGCTGGACTCCAATTTCAACTGAAACAACAATTAGGAGAAAAGGAGAGGAGATTTCCCTTAGCCAGGAAGCCAGGGTCCAGCATACACAAGTCTGCAGGCAATTTTTATACACACCAATGTTTCTGAGACTTTTCTCAGTAAAACCAAAAATGTCTTTAAGTCAATTATCATTTTTTCCAAGTTATATATCTGTATATAAATAGAGCCATAAGTTCTTAGTAAATAGTAAGTAATCACCTCTCAAAATCCACATATTTTAATTTCGCTCGAAAGTTGAAGAGAACAAAAGAATAATCATACAGAGACTTCTCCCAGTTTCCAGTAAGTGGCTCATTTACTAGCATGTAAATGTTAGAGCAGTAAACCATCCAAAATATATATATTTTATCTTCCCTGTCATTGTCATTATCAGGATAATAATATTACTTGATATTTGAGAACATTTTTATTTCACAAACAAGTTTCATATCCTCTCATCTGACTGTCTAAACCATTCAGTGAGGTGTGCCATTTAAGTAGGAAGGTTATTAAAAATGGTAGCTTTCTAACAGCATCCCAAGACTCCTAAAACACAAGGAAGTGCTGCGACATATAGAAAAAGATGCTGTCTTTAAGCTACAATTCTAAGTTTGCATTGTTATCTCTGTAATATTGGGCTTCTTAAAGCATTGTTTTGTTGAGAGGCTCAAGGTGAGAGATAATAATTATGCCAAAAGTGGTTATAAAGTTTGAATGAAGATTACTTTTTTGTAGAGGGTCTATCTCACTATGTGTAGGTACCAAGTGTATTTTAGATGGCAATTTTACATTGTGGTAAGAGGTTAGTGTACATAACTTTGAAGGACAACACAATGAATATATGACCCTAAGGCTAGTAACTTATTTGAGTGGTAGAGGCAAGATTAGAATCCATTTCTTCTGACTTCCTGTATGCTTCTATAATTTATTTTAACTTAAATATTACATTTTGAATAGCAACTTTGAGCAAGTTCTTGAGCTACAAATTATAGGGTGCAAATATAAAAAAAGAGAGACCTTGTTATGAAGGTATTATAATGTAGAAGGGTATATAAATAAATACAATGAAAGAAAGAGTATGTATCATAGGTGTGATGCATAGTACCATGTTTTTTCATGTACAGACACTATTTTTTTCTAAAATTGTTAGAATGAAAATTGAGGGGCATCTTATACACAGAAGTCCACCCTGCCCCAGGAAGGGAGCCGCTAGGATGTGTAGCTGCCCATACCTTGTCAAACAAGCTTCCTTCAATCACGAGCCTTATTGTTACTGACATCAGCTGATGCCATATTGGAGGTGGAGGAGGAGAGTGCCCAGATGCAACAGGGACCAGAGAGTTCTGAGCCCATACAGACGTCAAAAATAAAAAGATAAATACCAGTAAGCGATTGTCTTACTCTGCAAAATTCAAACTGAATGTAATCAGCTATGCAAAAGAGCATGGCAATAGAGCTGCAGAGAGACAATTTGGACTTCCTCCCATTGAGTATATGATCAGACAGTGGAGAAAACAGGAAGAACTCCTTAAGATGCCAAAAAAGAAGAAGGCCTTAAGAGGAAAACCAGCAAAATTGGCAAACTTGGAGCAGAGGTTTAAGACTTGGATTATGGAGCAGCGCCAGAGTGGTTTATGTGTGTCAACCAAGCTTATTTAATGTCAAGCAAGAATGTTTGTGAGCGAAATGAACATTGTTCATTTTACAGGAAAGGCAAAATGGTGCTTCAATTTCATGAGGAGAGAAGAATTGGCCATGAGAACACGAACAAAGTTAGATCAGAAAATGCCAACAGTTTATGAGGATGATCTCACATATATAGACAGTGACTCAGAAGACAGCAGTGATACAATAGAAATTGAAGAAATTGATATGTCTGGAACTGATAGTGATGAAGAAGAGAGCAGTGATGCAACAGAGTCTGAATAAAGTGATATGCTGCATAATATCATGGTATTGGTATGTAAACATTACTTGTGGTAATTACTAAATAAAAATGTGTCCTGTTTTATGTTTCAAATATTTATTTCTTAATTTTGGGTTGGAAAAGTGGGGGACATCTTATACATGGGGCATCTTATACACGGAAAAATACAGTAATTGTACATGGGTTTGGTGATGTCATGGAAGTTTTTATTTTTGTGGAGGCATTTGAGTTAGCCCTAAAAATCTTGCTACATTCATTCTCAGGAAATAGCTATATTAACCATACTTGCTTTAGCTTTCATATTAAACCTATTCATTAAAAAAGACTATTCTATTGTCCGCCTGGCATGGCTGTGGTTGAGTGTCAACCTATGAAGGAGGAGGTCATGGTTTGATTCCTGGTCAGGGCACAACACCCAGTTGTGAGCTCAATCCCCAGTAGGGAGTGTGTAGGAGGCAGCCGATCAATGATTCTCTGTCATCATTGATGTTTCTATTGTTCCCATCATCTCTGAAATCAATAAAAATATATTTTGAAAAAGGACTATTTATTGAAATCTAGTAAACTTTCAACAAAAATGCTTATTTATTGTAAATTAAGCTTTAAAAATTGTTTCTTAAGGTAATAGATATGTCTTGTTTATAATAATTTCTAATTTTATTACAGTTTTTATTTTAGTCCTTGTAACTTTCCTTACTAAAACATGTTTATGCAGACATGCTTTTTTTTTAGTATTTTATTATTTTTTAAATATATTTCTATTGATTTCAGAGAGGAAGGGAGAGGGAGAGAGAGATAGAAACATCAATGATGAGAGAGAATCATTGATCAGCTGCCTCCTGCATGCTCCATACTGGGGATTGAGCCTGCAACCCGGGCATGTGCACTTGACTGGAATCAAACCCAGGACCCTTCAGTCCGAAGGCCGATACTTTGGCTCCACTGAGCCAAACCAGCTAGGGCCAGACATGCTTTTAATGAAAAAATCACATTCTGAGTACTATAATTTTTGTCTTAGTATCATCCTCATCATTTTCACACCCTCATTATCAGAAAGATAAATTTTTAGCACTTATTAAGCAAGTGCTATGGGGAGGACCATCATACTAAACACTTTACATACTTTTTCCCTATATTTTTCAATAATCCATTAGTGTGGCTATAAGCCCCATCTATACTAATAAAAGGGTAATATGCTAATTAGACCATTCTTCTGAACATCCTTCCGGACAAAGCCATGGTGGTGGGGGCTGAGGCAGAGGCGGTTAGGGTCTATCAGGTCGGCAGGGGAGCAGTTAGAGGGCGATCAGGCCAACAGGGGAGAGTGGTTAGGGACGATCAGGCCAGCAGGCAGAGTAGTTAGGGGCATCAGGCAGGCAGGCAGAGGGGCTAGGGGTGATCAGGCAGGCAGACAGAGGGGTTAGGGGTGATCAGGCAGGCAGGCAGGTGAGTGGTTAGGAGCCAGTGGTCCCGGATTGGGAGAGGGATGTCGGACATCCCCCAAGGGGTTCCTGATTGGAGAGGGTGCAGGCCAGGCCGAGGAACCCCCCTCACCCATGCACAATTTTGTGCACCAGGCCTCTAGTTTTATAGATAATGAACTGATGCTGAGAGATTTTTTAAAACTAGCTCAAAATCACAGTTAGCAAGAATGCTATATGACCATGACAATGCTGGCAGTTATTATTCTTCACTTAGTTGAGGCTTACACTTTCTCACTAGCTTTATTAGGAGGAATCACATGATTTCTAGTAAGAAAAACCCAGCTGAAAGTAGAGTAAGCCACAGAAAGCATTTGTTGGCTTCTGTTACTAGGAAGGTTAGCTAATATCAGAGGTGACTGGAACTACTTGCAGCAAACTGTGTAGGCTTCATTCTCTCTAGTTCACATCCTCACAACTTCCCACCTGGGAAAAAATGGGGGCTTATGTTACTCGGCTCCATTGTGAAACATTTCCCAGTAAAGGTTTGCTAGGATCACATTTCTAGCCCTTGGTCTGGTCATTAAGGTGATGGTGAGTATTGTGCTCAGTTTTCATTGATCAGGTGTTCACTTTTGTGAATGTAGAAGATATGGAAAGGAAAGTATGTTATTAGAATTGGGAGGGAGTGCTTTCAGACATAGTCTCTAAGAAATTAGTATAATCCAGGCAGTCATCCAATTTGTGGTTATTAATTGTAATTAATTGTAATTTGGGTGTTATATATGTGTTAAATAACCTGTAGGTTTGGTCATTTCCTCCAGATATAAATCTCATTTACATTTATGCTGAACCTTTTGAAGTTGTCTATCTGAGAGACCTCTTAAAACCATAGATTGTTTTTAATCCTCACCCAAGGATATTTTTTTCATTGACTTTTTTTTAGAGAGAGTAGGAGGGAGGGAGGATGGGGGAGAGAGAGAAACATCAATGTGAAAGAGAGACATTGATTGGTTGCCTCCCGCATGTGCCCTGACTGAACGGGGCAGGGATGAACCTGCAACCAAGGTATGTGTCCTTGATCGGGAATTGAACCCTCGACCCTTCAGTCCACAGGCTGATGCTCTAACCACTGAGCAAAGCCAGCCAGGGCTAAAACCATAGAATTTTAATTAATTTCAGACAAAAACAAAAAAGGAAATAGTGCCAAGTGGCCTGTGCCATGTATTATGCCTTACATATTTTAAAAGTTCCTCTGACTCTGTTAATAAAAGGGATGAAAATTGCAGAAGCCAGAGAGCTGAAACACATAAAGTAACAGCCATTCATTGACTGTAAAAACTTAAAAAAACAAAAAAACGTAATGAAGGAATTTCTTTCCCCAAAAGTTCCTTTTTGTTGGAAGTATGAGGAATGCATGCTTTAGAATAAGTAAATGTAGCTATTAGTATCTGATAATGAGTAATGGATGAACTAAAATAAGGCTGTGGTCTATGCTAAATTCATCTAAATTATGATCAATTTCATAATCAGGAAGCCTGAAGAAGACACCTAATCTCCTTTGTGTTGTCTGAATAACACATTATATATCTGAGACTCATAGCATATCAAAGCCCGTGGAAAAGCTTATAGACCCAGAGCTTACGGTTGGAGGATCATGGCTTACTGCAGCCAAGTGGGGGAGGAGAGGGAGTTGCCTGTTCTCTTGGATTCTTCAAGTATAAGACAGTCTGGTACTATGATTCTTATTAATCAGTACTTGCTCCTCAGTGTCTGCCTTGATTTTAGGTAATAAAGCTGAGAGAATTATACAACCTTTTGGGTAATAACATTCAGAGAACTTATAATATTATTGTTCTTCACAATGATTGGCATATAATTTCAATCTAATTTCCTTTTACTTACCTTGAAACATTGAAAACTGGTCACTTTTAACTTTATAATCTCCCTCCACAAATGTGAAGACTATTGGTCATCTTCAACTTTTCATTGTCTGTCTCCTTTTTTTGAACCTTTTAATGAATTTATTATGACTAGTTACCTCTTCAAATTTCTCATAGCTACTTGAAAATGTGCAACATGGGGATTGGCCAAAAATATATTTTACTGGAGTTTTAAGATAATATAAACTCAACATGTAACTTTGTTTCACTAATTTTTAGTGGCAATAGTATTATCTTAATTTTCAATTATTTTTAAACATGTAAGTCCAGATATATAGATGCTGATTATTTCTAGTAGCTTCCACTAGATCTGTGGCTGGCAAACTGCGGCTCGCGAGCCACATGCGGCTCTTGGGCCCCTTGAGTGTGGCTCTTCCACAAAATACCACAGCCTGGGCGAGTCTATTTTGAAGAAGTGGCATTAGAAGAAGTTTAAGTTTAAAAAAATTGGCTTTCAAAAGGAATTTCAATTGTTGTACTGTTGATATTTGGCTCTGTTGACTAATGAGTTTGCCGACCACTGTACTAGATGAATAATGTTGTCTATATGTGGTAACTGACCCTGTGGGTAAAATCTCAAATATGAATAATTGAGAAAAACAGGAATAGTATACATTTCATTCCAAGTTACATTATTTAATATTACTATATAACTATATAAACTAAAAAATTCAGCACAAGATTTAAGGCAATATCTTGTATTGGTGTATTAATTGTTTTAGCTCACTAGATTCAGCAGTCCCCAATCCCTGCACTTTCAACTTTCTAGAGTTTGGGTTCAAAGCATTGTCTTTCCACAACTTTTTTTGAGACTTGGACCGTGTGATTTCAAGCAGCACTTTGGGCAGGGACACTTTCACTTTCTGGTGGCTTTATTAGAGAAAACTAACTTGCAATGTCCTGCCTCGTTGTTGGCACTGAGTTATAACAGTTCCCCTTTGTCCATTGAAGACCTATGACTGTTTCCCACTCTGCGTTTTCAGGGCTTGAGATGGTACATCCTACTTTTTTTTTTTTTCTGAACAACAGAAATTTATATTTTCACAGTTCTGAAGTCTGGAAATTGGAAACGTGCCCTCGTGGTTGGTGCCTCTGAGGCCTCTCTCCTTGGGTTGTGGATGGTCATCGTCTGCATGTCTTCACATGGTCTCCCCTCTGGGCCTGTGTCTAAATTTCTGTTTTTTTAAAGGCTACAAAATGAGGGATTTTTTTTCTCTCTTGTGTAAGTTTCATGTGTACAACATTATAATTTGACATCTGTAAACACTATAAAGTGATCACCCCCCAAAAAAATCTAATTAGTATGCATCACTTTACAATTTATCCCCTTCACCTCTTTTGCCCAACCCCTTTACTATCTGGAAACCTCTAATATGTTCTCCATGAGTTTGCTTATGTCTTTTTGTTTTGTTTTTGCATTTGTGTTGCTTTTTGTCTTTTTTTTTTTTTTTAAGATTCCACATGTGAGTGAAATCACAGTGTTTGTCTTTCTTCATCTGATTTATTTCACTTAGTTTAGTACACTCGAGGTCCATCTGTGCTGTTGTGCATAGCAAGATTTCATTCTTCGTTAGGGCTGAATAGTATATACCCATCCTCTTTATCCATTCATTTAACATATCAGGTGCCCATATGCTTCAAATTAATGATTTTGTTTTCTTTGGATAAATGCCCAGCTGTGGAATAGCTGGATCATATGGTAGTTCTATTCTGAATTTTTTGAGGAATCTCCATACTGTTTTTCATAATAGTTGCACCAATTTACATTCCCACCAACAGTATACTGATGCTGATGTAATAACCTGGTTATTATTATATAGCAAAGTAGGAAAGGGAAGAGCAGTTTAGATGCATGCCTAGTAAGGTCTGAATGAGCTGGAAAGGTGCTTTCCAGTCAATCACAACCGAAAATGTGTCAGTGGTCAAGATGGGGGTGGCCCCCATTGAAATCCTCACCCCCCGCCTCCCCGTTCTGCTTCCCCAGGCCTTCACCACACTATTGTCTGTCCATGGGTTAATATATGCATATAAATTCTTTGGCTAATCTCTTCCCACAGCCCCCCTCCCCACCTCTGAAATTTGTCAGTCTGTTGCATGCTTCAATGTCTGTTTTGTTCATTAATTTCACATATAAGTGAGATCATGTGATACTTGTCTTCCTCTCACTGGCTTATTTCACTTAGTATGATACTCTCCAGGTCCCTCCATGCTATCTGAAAGGGTAAGAGATACTTGCCTTGCTTCCTTAATAAATTTGCTTCCTTAAATTGCTTTAATAAGTTGTCTTTATCACAACACAATCTCTCATTTAAATTCATTTATAAAAGAAGACAAGAACTGGAGAGGAAACAGCCCTCTCCCTTCGACTCGGGGGGCTTTTCAGTAACACCTTTTCTGAGGACCCTGGGCTGCCTGTAATAGTATCCTTCTCTCAAACAAGCAAAAAGTCCAACAACAATATTGGTTTCCTATTTCCTTTAAGATAAAGTTCAGACTCCTTAAGTTGCCTGGTATTGGGGCAATATCTTTATTCCTCTTACCTCCCTTGCTTTGAGTACTCAGAAGAATGAATGATGGAATCTTAGGCAATTTCCACTGTATTATACTTTTCTCAGCTGGACTATAGCTATTAGAAAAAATCATATATTATAAAAGGTTAATATGCAAATTGTCCCCTTGGAAGTTTGACTGACCAGGAGTTTGACCACTCACTATGATGTGCGCTGACCACCAGGAGGTGGCATGGAACTACGGAAAGCCCTCGCAGGCAGCTGGCAGCCAGGGGAAGGAAGGCCCCAATTGGCCCTGATTGCTGGCCAGGCCTAGGGACCCTACCCGTGCACTAATTTTGTGCACCGGGCCTCAAGTTATATTATATTTCCCAATAAATACTTTGTTTCTTGTTTTTCATTTTAACAATTGAGGATGGATTGTTAAACTTTGAAGAAAGAGGAATGTGGTAGTGAGGAGACAGAGGGAGGCTAGGAAGTCAGGTAGGGGGAGGGGGTGAATAAAACCTGAAAACCCAGCTGGGTGTAGTTACTAGGATAACCTAGCTGGGCAGGGAAGGAAGAGTACATGCAGGAGACAAACCTTAAAATGTATAGGTGTCACTAAGACAGGCAGCTTGCAGATAACCAATCACAAGGTAGTAAGGTGTATAAACCAAACCCAAGGATATTGTTAAGGCAAAATTCTTCTGAAAGGACCAATCAGGAACTAACAAGCATATATACAAAAAGCAAATGCTCATCCTCTTCTCTCTTCCCTGCACGCTAGACTCTTAGGTTGATGGCAGGAGATGCTCTTGCCCTCGCCCACGTGGCTTATGGCCATGTGGAACTCCACACATGAACTAACAAACTTTAATTAGCTTGGATGCTGAACTACTCCCAACTGTAACTTGGACAGGAAGCTCTGGACCCTACTCCTGCTCCTGCAACCCCAGCTGCACCTTTTCCATGACTGGCTTCTCTCCATGAACTTCAGTTGTCTGAGACTTCATTCTTCGATTTCGCGAGATAACGAACTCGGACTCAAAAACCCCACATTTTGGTTTCAGTAGGATTAATAGTTTATGATAAAGATACATTAATTAAAATTAAAATAAATACAAAGGGCTATTAACAAGCAAAGCTTAAAATTTTCCTTAAGAACCATATTTGGATTTGTTCCAAAACATGAACAAATGTTTCACTGAATCAGTTTTCAGACAGTATTAAATGGCCAATTATTTTTTTCTAGGAAATTTTCAAAGCACTTATTGCATCTGTCCGATTATAGCCATGGAAGTGTGTCAGTAATATCCTGAAGTATTTTCTAAGTCTGAGATATCACTTAATGACTTTTAATAATTTAAATATTTTCATATTGTCTCCCACCCCAAGCTTTTTTTTCTGCAATCAATGATTTTTTAAAAGTAAAAATTTCTTTGCTGGTTCTTGTGAGTAAAAACAGTCCTTCTCTTTTTCCACCCAATTATTTGGATAGTCAATCAGGTCTGCTATTGGGGCAAATCATTTAAATGTTTTTAAAACTTTAATCCTCGTATTGTGCAATGTGTGAAAGCTACATACAGTAATGTTAAACTAATTTAAAATGGTTTCTTTTCGATTCTACCTTCATCTTCTTTTCTTCCATTACCATTGCAGCATATTGCAATTGCCTTCTTTCTTCACCATTATTAACTTTTCCCTTTTTATCAGAAAAAAGATCTTGCTTTCTTTGATTCTCTTATTGATATTTTAAAAGAACTTTTTTCCCTCTCTTGCTGTCTCTTTCAGGCAAGTCACATATCAATTGTACTTTATCATTTCATTGTCAGTCTTTGTGTCCATCTTCTTATCCCAGCCGAGTTTTTTCCTTTTTCTATTTTTTGGGGGGGAGGGGTGGCACTGGTGTTGGGAGTTTCATATCAGTTTCAGGCCTGAAGCAAAATTCATTCATTTCAAATGGAAATTGCAGTGTGTATCAAAAAGGCAGAGTTTCTTTTTTTTCCCCCCAATAAAATAGAGCCTGTGCAATTCACACTCATCTAAAGAAATTTTAGTATAGAACTTTTAAATAAGTAATAACTGGGAAATTCTTATCTTGGGCTTTAGTCACTGAAGATAAGGAAAGACATCTGCTTCAATACCCCCATCTGGCTTTTACACATGCGTTTAAGACTCAGTATGCTCTTGCTCTTTCTTTTATCTATGCCCATCTGCTTGTATGCTGTGTTCCCACCCTAACATATTTTCAGACCCTTGCCATAGGGCAGAAGTGCCAAGCAATTATTTGTTGAGATAGATAGCCCACATAATACTGTAAGTGACATCTGTTTTGTAGGAAATCCCTCCCTTGTGGCAGGAGTGTCATATTGGCAGCTCATAGGAATATTGGAATTGACATACAGGAACAATGGAATGTTTTATTTTATCCTGAATTCTCACTCAGAGAGTATCTAATACCAGATGCTTTAGAGGACTGAGTAACCCCCTGACTCTTTCTCTTGTTCTCTTTACACCTCTGGTAATCGGCAGCACTACACTATGGGGAACATTTCTTCCTGACCCAGCTGGTAGTCAAATTGTGCCCTACAGCATAAAGATTGGCATATTTTAAAGTTTATTATAGTTAAGATGGTGAAAATGGAATTTTAAAATATTAATGTGCCTACTAGATTGTTTGATCTAAATAATAGTTTGAATAATAAGTTCCGCAGATTACTCTTAATAAGTTATATGGCAAAATTAAAATGACAGATGGATATTTAATCTTCTAATAATGTGGATCCAATGTTTGTCAGTGGTTCTTCTTTAAACTATTTCAAACAGATGATAAGAAAATAGCTCCTAGTCCATAATGGTTCAAGACTTGACTCTTTGTATAAAGGTGTATTTGGTAAAACATATTCATTGGTTCTGAGTAAACTCAGAATTTATTGATTTTTTACCACTTGATATTAAGAAGGCAGGCAGAATTTGGAACTAAAATTGTTATTGGCATACTTAAAATAATAAATGCAAGGTAGGTTCTGGATAAATTTACACTGAATTCAACTTTCCAATTTATCTACATTGATGTTACTATCTTCAGTGATCTTTAGGACACCAAGAACAACTTCAGATTCAAAAAGTTAGAATAGAATTATTATGAAAGGTCTTTAAAGTTTTAGTTGAAATGAAGATACTCAATTACATAATTCAGCCTATTTACTTGAGTTGAATTAAGATTTAAACATTTAGCAATAATAAGCTGTATCAGTTATGTGTTGTTGCAATACCTACTACTATGAAAATTAGTGACCTAAAATAACAACCATTTTACTTTATGCTTATCTGGGTCAGCCATATGGGCTGGGTTCATTTTAGTGGTTCTTTTGCTGCTCATTCTAATCACTGTCTGATCATTATTCTGGGGATTGATAGTCTAAGATAGCCTCACTCAAAAGCCTGGTTGTTGGTATTGGCTAACTGCTAGACTATTTGTCTTTAATAAGATAAGCTGACTTCTTCATATGTGCAGAATTCTAAAACCAGGAACTAAGGGGGCCAGCCTTAATGTAGAAATATTTTAAATTTCTGCCTGCATGATGTCTCATCAACCAAGCCAACATGACTAAGCCCAGAGGCAATGTGGGAAAATACTACTTAATGGAATGGATACAGAGAAGTATGCTTATTTTGGGTGCTCTACCTATAATAATCTACTACATATTACTATCCAGGATTATCAGTTGCAGAATCTTACCTTCCTGAATACTTAACACAGTACAAGCCATCACTAGATTGTGCTACATTCTATAAATCCGTAAGAGAAGAGAATTGCTTAAATCACGTAAAGTTTATCTGTCCTTCTTTCTATGTATTTTAAATACAAGTCCCTTTCCATATATGTAGTTTGTAAAAACTTTCTGCAAGTTTATAGTTTGTCTTATTATGCTTTTAATAAGATACTTTACAAGGTAAAATTTTTAATTGGCCTAAACCGGCAGTTGGACATCCCTCTTGCAATCTGGGACCGCTGGCTCCTAACCATTCACCTGCCTGCCTGCCTGATTGCCCCTAACTGCCTCTGCCTCCCTGCCTGATTGCCCCTAACCCCTCTGCCAGCCTGGTTGCCCCCAACTGCCCTCCCCTGCTGGCCTGATTGCCCCGAACAGCTCTCCCCTGCTGGCCTGATCTTGCCCCCCACCTGCTCTCCCCTGCCGGCCTGATCACCCCTAACTGCCCTGCCTTGTCAGCCTGATTTCGCCCCCAACTGTCCTCCCCTGCCAGCCAATTTGGTTCTGATTGGTCAGTTTCTATGCCAGTCAGTGTCAAAAGCTCTGCGTCCCAGGCAGCCATTGGCTCCTCACAGTTCACCCAGATTTGGTTCTGATGGGTCGGTTTCTATGCCAGTCAGCATCTCCGGGCCTAACTCCAGGCCTGATCAGAGAGGCAGGGCTGATCAGCAGCCCCAGCGGAGGCCCAGTGAGAAACAGAGGCGTGGCTGCTGGTGAAGCCCAGAGAGAAAGAGAGAGGCAATGGCTGATCAACAGCTGCCACAGTGGCTGTGGATCAGACCCTGCCTCTCTCTTCAGGCCTCTCTCCGGGCCTGATCTGCAGCCCCCTTGGCAGTCAGTGCTGGGTCACCGTGCCTGCAGCCATAGCAGTCAGTGCTGGGTCGCCACGGCAACCCAGCACTGACTGCAGGACTGACTTCCGGTGTTTGGTCCAGCCTTCAGTCAGTCTTATGTACCCTGGGTTTTTATATATTAGGATGAACAGTATTTTTGGTGTCATGTTTAAGAATTTTTTTCATACATTGCTAGGTCCAATTTGCTAATATTTTGTATTTAAATCAATGAAAGATATTGATCTGTAGTTTTATTTATTTATTTCCTTTTTGTATTGTTTCTGTCTGACTTTGACATCAGGATAAAATGTGATATTGGAAAATGTTAGTTCCTCTTCTATTTTCTGGAAGAGATTATGTAGAGTTGGCTAATTCTTATTTAATGATTGATAGATTCTTCCATTGAAACCATCTGGGCCTAGTGATTTCTTTTTAGTAAGTTTTTAAATTATAAATTTAATTCATTTAACAGTTATAGGGTATTGAAATCCCTAATTAAAGCTGTGGACTCATCTATTTTTTCTTTTAGTTCTATCAGTTTTTTATTTTATTTCTTTACATTTATTTTGATGCTCTGTTGCTTGGTGCAAACACATGTAGGACCTCTATTTCTCTTTGGTAGATTTGATCCTTTAAGTATTATGTAATACCTTCTTTGTCACTGGTAAATTTCTTTGCTCAGAAGTCATTTTACCTAATATTAATAGAGATAATCTTGCTTTTTCTTTTACATAGCTAAGATTTGCATTGTATATTTTTGCTATCTTTTCAATATGCCCAGATCATTTTTAAGTAAGATTCTTGTAGATAGCATATAGTTTAACTATGTTTTTATATAATCTCTGTCTTTTAATTGATATATTTAGAACAATTATAATTAATGCAGTTATTGATATGTTAGGGGATACGTCTTCCATAGTATTTGTTTTCTATTTGTTTCCTCTATTTCTCATGTTTCTGTTTCTTTCTCCTTTCCTTCCTGTGGATTGCTTGAGCATTTTTTTAGAGTTTATTTTTATTGTTTACAGTGTTTTTGAATAGATATCATTGTATAGTTCCTTAATGGTTGCTCTAGGTATTACAGTATGCATATATATACTGTCACAGTCTACATATGTAACAGTCTATTGGTATTGACATTTTACTACTTTGACTAAAGTGTAGAAAATTGTCTTTCATTTGGGGCCTTTACCCTGCTCACTTTTAAAATGTGATCTTCTTACTAAGTTTTTCTATCTACGGTGAGTACACATCAGATGGCATTATAACTTTTGCTGGAACGATCAAATGTGTTTTAAAAATGCATGAAGAAAGAGCTCTTAAAATGTAATAATAAGAAAACAAATACCCCAATTAAAAACTGAACAAAATATCTGAACAAATAACCTCAACATAGATGGTACATAAATTTCAATTTAGCCTATTCAAATATGCTCAATATCTTACATCATTATGGAATTTCAAATGAAAACAACAATGAGATAACACTACATAACTATCAGAATGACCCAAATCTAAAACACGGACAATACTGAATACTGTCAAGAAGGTGGAGTAACAGTGACTCTTACGTATTGTTGGTGGAAGTGCAAAATGGTACATTCACTTTAGAAGATAGTTTGGTAGTTTTTAGAAAACTAAATATACTCTTTCTTTTTAAGACTCTTTTTTACATAGATGACTAAGTCATAGGTGAACAAATACAGTTTTATTTATTCCTTCTCAAACTGTATTTTAAATTTCCACTTCTTGTCTTATTGAATTAGCTAGAATTTCCAGGAGGATGCTGCAAAGCATTGGTAAGAAAAGACATCCTTACTTTGTTCTTGATCTTATTGAGAAAGCTTTGGGTTTCTCATTATTAAGTAAGATGTTAGCTGTAGGTGTTTTGTAGACATTATTTATCAAGTTGAGGAAGTTCCCCCATTCCTACTTTGCTGATAACTTTTATTATGAATTAGTGTTGGGTATTGTTAAATGCTTTTTCACATTTATTGCTATAACTAGAGGCCTAGTGCATGAGATTCGTGCACTGGAAGGTGCGGGTGTCCCTCAGCCCAGCCTGTACCCTCTCCAATCTGGGACCCCTGGGGGGATGTCTGACTGCTGGTTTAGGCTCGATCCTGTAGGACTGCTGGCTCCTAACCACTTGCCTGCCTTCCTGATTCCCCCTAAGCACTCTGCCTGCCAACCTGATAGCCCGCTAACCACTCACCTGCCGGCATGATTGACACCTAACTGCTCCCCCGCTGGCCCGATTACCCCCAACTACCCTTCCCTGCAGGCCTGGTCACCCCAACTGCCCTCCCCTGCCAGCCATCTTGTGACAATGTGGGGGCAGCCATCTTGTGATGACATGGGGTGGCCATTTTGTGGTGGCCATCTTGGATGATTGGGGGCAACCATCTTGTGGTGGCCATCTTGTGATGACATGGGGGTGGCCATCTTGTGATGATGTGAGGGTGGCCATCTTGTGATGACATGGGGGCGGTCATCTTGTGATAATGTGGGGGCGACCATATTGTGACATGAGGGTGTGAGGGTCAATTTGCATATTACCTCTTCATTATATAGGGTTATGATTTTTTTTCAGTCTATTGAAGTGATGGATTATATTAATTGACACCTGGATTAAATCCAACTTGGTCATGTTGTATAATTATTTTTATACATTGTTGGATTTAATTTGCTAATATTTTGTCAAAGATTTTTTTCATCTATATCCATGGGAAGTATTAGTCTGTTGTTTTTTTCATAATGTCTGTTTGGTTTTGGTATTAGGTATTAGGTTTTGGTATTAGGGTAGTACTGATGTCATAGAATGTGTTAGGAAATATTCTCTCTACTTCTATCTTCTGAAAGACATTATAGAGAATATGTGTAATGTCTTTCTTAAATATTTGTTATAATTTACCAGTAAATCCATTGGGGTCTGGTGTTTCTGTTTTGAAAGGTTATTAGTCACTGATTCAGTTGCTGTAATAGATATAGATCTATTCAGATTGTCTATTTGTACTTGTATGACTTTTGGAAAATTGTGTCTTTCAAGGAACTGGTGAATTTAATCTACTCTGACAACCTTTTAGTTGGTGCATATAGATATTGGTGTTCAAAGTGAACACTGACATTATTAAATTACTATCTATCATATTTGTTAGTTTTATGTTTGTTGTCTTTGTTCTTTTTTCCCATTATTGTCTTCTGCTCTTTTTCTGCTTTATGTGGTTTTCACTGAACATTTTATGTGATTCCGTTCTGTCCTTTCTTAGCATATTCATTACACCTTTTTTAGTGTTTGCAATATGCATATACAACCATTCCAAGTCCATTTTCAAATAACCCTATATCACTTCATGGTAGTGCATGGAACTTATAATAACAGACTAATTCTAATTTCCTTCTTCTTGTTCTCTGTATAATTTTTGTCATTTATTTTACTTATATTCAAGCATACATATACACACAAGCAAATAAAATCAAATACATTGTTGCTATTATTATTTTGAATAATCTGTTTTATGTTAGACCAATTAAAAATAAGAAAAATAAAGGCCTTATTTTACTTTCCTTTATTCCTTTCCTGATGCTTTTTCTTTCTTTATGTAGATTTGAGTTTCTGACCTATATCGTTTTTCTACTCTCTGCTATTTCCATTATGTGTATGTTACATATATATATATATATATATATATATATATATATATATATATATATATTTGTAGTGTCTCACAGTTCTTGAATTATCTGTCCTGCATTTTTCAGACTTTGTTCTCTCTCCTTTTCAGATTTGGAAGTTTCTACTATCACATCCTTAAACTCAGAGATTCTTTCCTCAGTTATATTCAGTCTACTAATGAGCCTATCAAACATCCTTTATTTCTGTTACAGTGTTTTAGATTTTTAGCATTTCTTTTTTATTCTTTATATTTCCATCTCCTTGTTTATATTATACTAGAGGCCCGGTGCATGAAATTCGTGCACGGGGGCGGGGGGGTGTCCCTTAGCCCAGCCTACACCCTCTCCAATATGGGACCCCTCGAGGGATGTCTGACTCCCCGATCCCATCAGGATCTGGCCTAAATGGGCAGTCAGACATCCCTCTCACAATTCAGGACTGCTGGCTCCCAACTGCTCACCTGCCTGCCTTCCTAATTGCCCCTAACAGCTTCTGCCTGCCAGCCTGATGACCCCCTAACCACTCCCCTGCCAGCCTGATTGATGCCTAACTGCTCCCCTGCCAGCCCAATTGCCCCTAACTGCCCTCCCCTGCTGGCCTGGTCACCCCTAACTGCCCTCCCCTGCTGGCCTGATCACCCATAACTGCCCTCCCATGCAGGCCTGGTCCCTCCCAACAGCCCTACCCTGCTGGCCATCTTGTAGCAGCCATCTTGTGTCCACATAGGGGCAGCCATCTTTGCACATGGGAACAGCCATCTTGTGTGTAGGAGTGATGGTCAATTTGCATATTACACTTGTATTAAATGGGATATCTGTTTTTGCATGTTGTTTACTTTTTCTACTAAAACCCTTAGCATATTAATTACAGCCTTTTGTTTTTTATTCCTGTATTTATAATTCCTATACCCATACTCTGACTCTGTTCTGATGCTTGTTCAACCTCTGCAACTGTGTTTGCTTTTTTGCCTTGTACTTTTTTATTGAAATGTGGACCTGATGTATTAGGTAAAAGAATCTGCTGTAAACAGGCTTTTATTAATATAGCCATAAATTGTGGAGAAAGGGAAACATTCTCTTGTCCTGTGATTAGTCTCAGCTTTTTGGTGAGCCTGTGCCTCTGGACTGCAAATTTCACAGCTTCTCAATCCTCACTTCCACTTACCTTAGGTGGGACAAGTATGCCAGAGGAGGCTGAAGTTGGGTATTTCCTTTTATTAGGTAGTTTAGGATCTGATTAAATAGTTTTTCCTGAGATAAGGTTTTGTTAAGAATAATAGAATGATCTGGTGCATTTCAAATTGGTTGCTTTTCCCCTACCTTCTCAAAAAGCTGGAGGGAATTATTTTTCTGATTATTCATTGAGAGAACCTGGTAGAGTTCCTGGAGGTAAACCTCATAAAAGTGGAAGAGCCTCATATATCTGGGTACCCCGAGAGCTCTTAACTCTCAGTCTTGTCCTTACCAGGCCTCCAGCAATTAATCAATTAAAGTTTAGGTTTTCCTACCTTGCCACTAGTTCCCAAGGGGTTTTCTGCTATGGATTTCTGCATGGATAGGTTGTCAATCTCTGTATCTGCCTGTCTCTCCAATTTGGGGCCAGCAGTTTGCCCTATCATCTCACTTTTCTGATGAATCCAAGAAGAATTGTTTATTTTCCATTTTTTTCACTTTCCATTTGTTTTTAGGATAGAATGGCTACGTCTAAGCTCCTTACATTCTGGACTAGATACTGAGAGGGCAGATAAGGCAGGGGTCCAGCGGGAAAACAAAGGCAGATGGAACATAGGCAAGGGAAGACATGGCAGTTTGAGCAAGCCTAACCACAGAAACCAACCAAGGAGAAATAATAAAATGTGTCTGGACTCAAAGCAGGAGCATGGGAAACCAAGGGAGGGCCTGTGGCAACAAGGAGTAAGAACGCATAGAAACAGAAAAAGTTCAGCATAGGAACAGAAAAGAACACACAGCAACAGGGAAAGTTCAGGTGCATTTCTGGGCAAAAACAACTGAGGGAATCTACTGGGGCTGACTAACAGACCCTGAGTGACAGATGAATGATTACTCTCACACAGGTTTCTGTGAAAGAGAGGGCTAAGGGACTACTTGGCTATCACCGCCAAGTAGCCCTGTTCGCCTGCCTCCTTTGGTTTTTATTGTCATAACAGCTTGAACTAAAATTAAGCTCTAGATACAATCAGTAGGGTAAGTATCCTTGAGAAAACACATGCTTCTACAAGGTCAGGTTTTTAAAGACTAAACACAGAGATTCTAGCAAAACACCCAGGGGCTCAGTCTTGTTTGGAAAAGTCAAGGTAGGGGCTGCTGCCTTTGGCAAGGTCCCCTCAGAGGCCCCCGACCTTTCGGAGAATCCTCCTTATAGACCTTCCAACCAACTCCCGTGCTTCCCCACAAGAATCAATCAGGTGATGATACAGATAGACATAGAGCAGGTTTGTAGCAAATATATACCCTGAACTACAAGGCTTTAACGGGCAGCCCATTATTGGGTCCCCCTCCCCTTGTGGGGAGTCTGAATCTGCTTGTAACAAATTTCCCACACTTTTGCTTAAATCTTCTGGTCCACAGAGCTCAGTCTTTGGCATCGTGAGACACGACCCGGGAAAACGGCTCGGCTCACCGTTCGGTTATCACTACGAGGAGTCACACACTTACTTTTGTTTTTACAGTTGGTAAAGAGGCATTAGTGAAATGTTTTCCATTTTCAGTAAAACAAACAGTTCACTGAGGAAATAGGTGTTAAGGTGAGCTAAGGCAACAAAGGTTTAAAAATTCATTGGTGTATGGCCAAATATTAGACAACATTTTGAAAAGGTCAAGCTCTAAAAGGGATATTAAGTCACTAACTCTGTTTTATGAACTCTGTAAATCTTGAATACCATTTTAATGATATCTTTGCAAGGGGGTATTAATTAAAGTTGAGAATATAACCAATATTCTCATTATTATAATATAAATGTAGCAATTCGTCTGCTGGGTATCATAGGCATATATATTTAAAGCACAGTGTGCTACATAAAGTCAGTGATAGTCAGTTTAATTAGCATCTGATGAGAATTAGCAATTTAACTTCAATTTACAGCATAAAGGTTAGGTGAGGGGAGCTCATTCTATGATACTGGTGCTATTCTAATAATGAACAGTAAATTGACCAGTGAATAAAAAATTAGAGTAGAGGAAAACCTTACACACATGTGGATGAAAAGGGGCCACATGCTAACCTAACTAACTCAGGGAAGATCTGAAATTAAAACCTTTTAATTAAAAAGCAGTTTACTAGTATAGTGGGTAGTCATGTCCTAGGCCAGTATCTTTCCTGACAAAGATCGACTTTGATCTTTACTAAGCCTATTGTCTTTTTGTTTATAAGATAACATACCTGTGGAATGTTACTTGGAACTTCCTTTTTTCCAGACCCCTTGGGACACAACAAATGGCACCAAGGTGTAGACCACTTGTCTCCTTCATCTAAAAAATATATATGATTTCAGAGAGGAAGGGAGAGGGAGAGAGAGATAGAAACATCAACGATGAGAGAGAATCATTGATCATCTGCCTCCTGCACGCCCCCTACTGAGGGTTGAGCCTGCATGGCGTGTGCCCTTGACTGGAGTCGAACCCGGGACCCTTCAGTCGGCAGGCCGACACTCTATCCACTGAGCCAAACCAGGTAGGCTGTCTCCTTCATTATAATTGTTGTTACGTTAATTGTTGACTGCTAACTATCCTGTACCCACCTATGTAAAAGAAGCATGAGTCTATCATTTTACTTTTTATCCAATCCTAGAGGTTTCCTCCTGCTTTGCTTTCTCCCACCTCCCTAATCTGTCACCAATGGATTTCCTGCAACCTTCTTTGATGGTAATTTGTAAAAATTGGTGACAAACCACCATTCTCAGGAGCATTATCCCAATATGTTGAGATTCTGCTTCCTGGCAAGAGTTTGGCTCAAATACACTCACAAAAATCCTTTACTGGTTTGAATATTTTTTTACATTAACACACAAGTTTGCTAATTTATAAAGCTATTATATCCCAATTAAAATATACTCTTTTAATTTTTAAATATATTTGTCATACACAGTAATGCTTATGGTAAACCTGATATCTATGCTAGACCTCGGTAAAATGAGAGAAAAGCAATCACATTAATAGCAGTTGATCTTACCCATCTGACTTCAAACCAATTCTGATTTTCATAAAATTAGCTGGTTACCAGATGCCGGGGGCAAATTTTCTGTAGTGTTTATGATCTCACACTCAGAAATCAGAATTATATATGTCCTCTTCTACCTCCTTAAAAGTACCTCATGTATTATTTTATTGGTTTTCAACCTGTCTCAGTAGTTTCGCTATGTGTTCTCTATGCTTTTAGATTTCTCTTGTGGTATTTGTTTTTGTAAACTCACCTCACTTTTATAATAAATTCTAGTGATTTGTACAGCCTGGGGGGAAATAGATAATGAAACAAAACAATAACCACTATGTACAACAGCTTTGGGACTTTTAAAGTAAAAGTGGGTATCTCAGTAAGATGAAACAAGTGAACATAACCGAATTTCTGATACCAATTTTTTCTGGGTGGGGTTATGTCTACACAAAATTTTTTAGGTTGCTCTCCCCCCCTAAGGTATATCCACATCCTATCTAATAAAGATGAAATATGCAAATTGACTGTCACTCCACAAAGATGGTGGTGCCCATAGCCACAAGATGATGGCGCCCAGTCCTCTCAGCCCCGCCAGAGTCGTCCTTTTAGCCCTCGCCATGGTGAGGGGCAAGCAGGTCTCCACAGAGAGCAGACAGCAGGGTCCTACTTGCCCCTGGCAGCAGCAGCGAGAGCGGCAAGCAGGCCCCTACAGAGAGCAGACACCAGGGCCTGCGGCAGTGATGAGTGGGCAGGTCCGCAGAGAGCACAGAACCATGGGAGCAGGCCTAAGCACATCCCCTGAGGGCGCCCAGATTGGAGAGGGTGCAGGTTGGGCTGAGGGACCCACCCTCATCCCCTCACCTCCCCACCCCCAGTGTACAAATTTTATGCACCGGGCCTCTAGTATGAATATATTTTCCTAACATATACTTAGACCTTGTATCGCTATCAGAGCTTCAGAAATCAATAAAGTCATTATGAGGAAAAAAGGGTAGCAATTTTCTATAGAAAGTGAGAGGCTATTTTAGAAATAAGTAGATGTGAGGAAAAAGGTATGGAATATGAAGCTACAAATAGATATTCATTTTCCCTACCTGTTTTGGCTGGGTAGATAGAGTGTCAGCCTGCAGACTGAAAGGTCCCAGGTTTGATTCCAGACAAGGGCACATGCCAGGGTTGCAGGCTCTATCCCCAGAAGGGGGACGTGCAGGAGGCAGCCTGATCAATGACTCTCTCTCATCATTGATGTTTCTATCTCTCTCTCCCTCTCCCTTCCTCTCTGAAATTCATAATATATATATATTTTTAAAAAGATATTCATTTGTTACGAGCACAATGACAAAACAATAAGGTTAAACAAAAAATAAACTAAAAAGCAAAAGCAAACTTACTCTAAAACTATCTAACAGGGTAAGTCTGTTATAAGACAATGAAAAGCTAGGAAAATTCTGAGACAAGTGGGATAGGGAAACTGAGGCAGGAAAAGAAAACAGGCCAAAAAGTTTTGCAGGCTGCCTGTAGCAGGACCTTATCTTGAGAAGAAAGGGTTAAAAACCTCTCCTCACAAAGGAATGCAGGAGAGGAGGGGATGAAGCTGTTAAAACTACCACACAAAAGGAGGGGGAAGAAGAGTAAGAAGAGTATAGTCCTATCCTATCCCACTCACTGATCAGAAAGCCAGCAGTTTTGCCTTTGTCATTATAAAGTTTTCCTGTGCTTCTCATGAATTGTGGAAAAGCCATGGCAAAGAAAAGGCGGGGGGGAGGGGGGGGGGACTTTAGAGTTCATCTATACCAGGATATCTAGCAGAGGAACTAAAATGAAACACTTATAGACAGGAGGGTATATAAGGCAAAACCCCTCTCCTAGCCCCACTTGCTCTTCAGATTAGCTGAGAGCCAGTCTGAGCTTCATAAGCCAGATATATAGATTTGCTTGCCTTGCTTCTTTAATAAATGTGCATGCTTTAATTTTTTTTGATAACTTAACTTTCTTTACTGTTTTAAATAAATTCACTTTAAATAAACTCACAACACATATTTTCTGAAGTCTCTCATTTACATTCAGCCCTCTCCCACTGACTCAGACCTCTCTGGTGTCTGTGAGAGGTGCCCATCACAAGTCAAATATTAAATTGTTGGTTAAGTAAATTTAATCTTCAGAATTCAAAGCCTCAAATTCTACATTCTGTATGGTTTTTCCTGGAGCTTCCTTGCCCATTATGTTGCCTTGTGCCTTTATGATCTCTGGTCCTCACATAGGTCATTGAGAAATTTTCTTTTGCTTTAAAAAACAAAAATCAAGGCCTTTTTTTTGAACTGTACCTGTAAATTTTTCTTTTACTTTCCATTGTTTAAGCATATACAGGGTGTCCCCAAAATATATACACACTTTAACAGCTGATAGCTCAATTTTGAAAGTGAAATGTATTTTAATAAACACTGCCTTTATAATTATTCAAAGTGTGTGTGTATACATTTTTGGCAGACATGATATATTCTCTAGACCACATTAGAGAGTTCATATATTGTCTTACCGTGATTTCATGGATGTCACGTCTTGCCTCTTACTAGGAAATTTTCCCTTGAGGACAAGGCCAAGTCTACAGCTTTCTTTTAAACTTCAAAGTGTTCAGTCTGCTGATGTGTTAACTCAATAGGTACTCAGTAAATGGTAATTGGTTGAATAAATAAGCAATTAAAGTAATGCAATTTTTTTTTTTTTGCCTTTGTTAAGAATGGTTAATCTAATCTTCTTTGGACAGGTTTAAATTGCTGAGGGAATTTGTTGGGGCTGTTTGTGAACTTAAGTTACTTTTTTGAAGTCTATGGAAGGTGGCTGGTTTCCTAGTAATGATCATACTCACTTTTGAAATATACTTTTTGGGCACAGGATTAGAGAGCTAATCTGGCAATTACTCAGTGATTCTTGAGGTGACCTACATTTTCCACATTAAAAAAATGAGTAAAGAGAACAGTAATCATCGTGGAAATCTGCCTTTGTTACTTGGTAGATTTTGCCCAACTCAAACAAATGAAATGTATCAATGTAGTATCAGTTTTTGCCATGGCCTTGATCTTAAATCAGAAGAATATTACCAAGAGTGTATATTGAATAAAACTTCAGTTAACACACACACACACACACACACACACACCCCTCTATCAATCTTTCTTTTTAAATTTGTGTGTCAAAACTTCACCACAATGGGAAAACATATTTTAGTTGAAAATTAAAGTACTGAAATAGCTGATTATGCTTATTTTGCCTCAGGTAACATTTATTTTGAATTAATGGGTGCATGAAAGATGTATTTGCCAAGATTTTTGTCTGTTTAATCTGTAGTTTCAAGGCAGTGTTTTGATCCTATTAAAATTAATTGAACGGAGCGTGTAGGCTTTGTCAGGTGAAGTTCAAGTTGTAACTAGTATTAAAGGAAGAAAAATGTAAGAAACAAACAGTAATGTCCAACTTTCATTGTTTATCCCTTTTTTTTTTTTCATTTATTCTTACCGCTTGCATATTAGGGCAATGGGAAAGAGTGCTTTCTGAGTTCACAGGGCAATTCCTTGGAGACTTTGCAATGAGCTCTCATCTTTGAAAGAACAATCAGTGGGTAAAAAATGCCCTGTGTTTGGAAGTTTAAGTTATGTCTTTATGGGGCATCTAGTCACTTTATTGGAGACAGAGGTCTGACAATATTTCCACTAAAACAGCATTTTCCAGAGCAAACAAAGTCAGTGTAAAAATTTGCTCTGGGCTAAAGTTGGCATCAAGATTCTAGCCTTGAAGCTATTTTGTTTTACAAATTCAGTTGCACCAGTTTAACTTAATGGTTGAAGAGGATGAATATATGTGTTCAATTGCTTTTTTATTTTTTCAGTGTAGTTAAGAAATTATTTTGATGACTTTTGCAAATGTGCATTTTTTTTCTATACAACTAAACAGATACATGTTTATAAAAAGAGGTGTTTGGACCCAGGCACATAATCCATCATAGAATTTCCATTCTATTTCAGTGCAAGGAGTTTACCAGCAGCTTACATGTAAGAAGGGAAGTTTTAAAATAATGACTAGGCTAGTCATTCTCCTTTCCTTTCTGTTGAATATGAGTTACCATTCTTCTAGAATCTGACTCCTAGAGGTAAGATCTAACTTTCTCAAAGTATTAATATTGTCACTTTGCATTTGCTATTCATTGGGATTTCTACTTGGGGGAAAGGTGGTGTCTTATAACATTACAACTTGGGAAGCAGTGGGGAGGGTAACAGTAAAGACATATTCCAGATCTTAAAAAGTGAGGGCAATAACAATTGAATGGTCATTTAGTGTTGGCCTCCTCAGAGTTCCTGGTCCTTAATATGGTGTCATTATTTTAGAAAAGGGCCATGACAAGCCAGAAATGGAGAGAGAGTAATATATAGTCTGATAAACGGGACTAGAGGAGATGAAGGGGATTGGAATGAAGTAATTAGTTCTTTGAATTCAAGGTGGTGGTGGCTAACATCAATCTAGAGCACCCTTCTTTACTGTAAGTATGGAGCTTTGAGTTTAGAGAAGAAAATCATTATAATAAAACTACTTTTTAAAATTGTCATTTACCTATAATTTATATTAAGAAGAATAGCTTACTATCTTAATAAATCATGTGTGAGAGAAGTTAAATTTAAAAGAGAGTAATGGCATTCTAAAATGAGGAATAGACAAGCTACCAGCTCTGAGAGATATATTTTTGCAGATGTTATGTAAGAGTCAATTAATTCATGAAACTATTTTTGCCATCCTAATATTAAGTTAGAGCATCTTATGAAAGAGAGGTTTAAAGGATACATTTAATAACTATGGAATTATTTTTGGTTATTTTTGTATGGAATTATTTTTGGTTATTTTTGTGTTAACTTTATCAAAAGGTCAATATGAAAAGTTCTGTCATTGATAACACTGGGAACTAACCAAATACATTCAATATACAGTTCTAGTTAAAGGTGGCATCTATGTAACATGGAATTAAAGATAGGTCTAACTTTACTAGAGCTAATAATGTAATATTAGATTTATATTGGACGTATTTTATTCTTGTGACATTTAATGAAATCTGTAAACAAAAAAAATTTTATTCAATAACCAGAGGCCCGGTGCATGAAATTCATGCACGGAGGGGGGCAGGGGTGTCCCTCAGCCCAGCCTGCACCCTCTCCAATCTGGGACCCCTTGAAGGATGTCCTAATGCTGGTTTATAGGGATCAGGCCTAAACCGGCAGTCGGACATCCCTCTCGCAATCCAGAACTTCTGGTTCCTAACCGCTCACCTGCCTGCCTGCCTGCTTGATTACCCCTAACCATTCTGCCTGCTGGCCTGCTTGCCCCCAACTGCCCCCCGCTTCCGGCCTGCTCGCCCCCAAATGCCCCCCTGCCAGCCTGATCACCCCTAACTGCCTCCCCTGCCGGCCTGCTCACCCCCAACTGTCCCCCCTGCTGGCCTGCTCACCCCCACCTTCCCTCCCCACTGGCCTGCTCACTCCAAACTTCCCCCCACCTCCGCTGTCCTGATCACCTCCAACTGACCCCCACTGACAGGGTGAGGGACTGAGGGCTGTTTTCAGGATGGCCACACCCCCTTCAGGGTGGGCATCCCCACTGGGGTGCCTGGCCAGCCTGGGTGAGCGGCTGATGGCTGTTTGCAGGCTAGCCAAGCCCTCTGTTGGGGACCCTCACCCAATGGGAGTGTGGCCAGCCTGGGTGAGGAGCTGAGGGCTGTTTTCAGGCTGGCCATGTCCCCCCACTATCCAGGCTCCCAGCCCCTCCTTTTTTTTTTTTTTCTTTCTTTTTTTCATTGCCTCCTTGAGCAGAGGCCAGGGCTGGCTGAAAGCAGGTATCTGGGATTTATTTATCTTCTACAATTGAAACTTTGTAGCCTTGAGCGGAGGCCAGGGTCGGCCAGGGTGGGCAGGAAGCTTGGCTTCCTCCATTGCCAGGGGCAACCCAAGCCTCCTGCTCACTCCAGCTCCGTGGCCACCGCCATCATGGTTGGGCTAATTTGCATACTCGCTCCTGATTGGCTGTGGGTGTAGCAGAGTGATGGTTAATTTGCATGTTTCTCTTTTATTAGTGTAGATTATATACTTTGGGCTTTTAAACATATTTTTATTTAAGCCAAGAAGTTGGCCTGTTCTTTTGACACAACTGCTTGTAGAGTATGGGATTCTATCATGTGCTTAATGGATATTAACAAATGCAATCCGTGTGGTCAAAGTAGTTCTATAAATTAGACTTTTAAATAAAGTTTTATGGGTAAGTGCAAAGAATGCTCTCTCCCATAGAACTCATTAGAAGATTTATGGGATTTCTACTTAAAAACTGATCCCTGGCTTCACTTCTTTTTTAAAAACTATTTGACATGTTTTTCTCAGCAGTACAAAATCAATCATATCACATGTATTGTTCCTTAAGTAAAATATAATTTCTTATCATAGTCTAAATCTTTTGCAAGATCTCGGTCTTATCAATCTGCCTACTCTAGCCCAGAGCTATTCCCCCCCACTCTCTCCTACAAAGGAGTCGTAATCCAGTTTCTCAAACTCAGCTTGCTTACTTGTGTGTGTTTTTGCACTTTATTATTTCTTAATTATTTTTTTTCAATTACAGTTTACATTCAATATTAATTTGTGTTAGTTTCAAGTGTACAGCATAGTGGTTAGACAATCATATACTTTACAAAGTGTTCTGTTTGATATTTCCAGTACCCAACTGGCACCATACATAGTTATTACAATATTATCATTATTATTTTAAATTATATTTTTATTGATTTTAGAGAGGAAGGGAGAGGAAGAGAGAGCTAGAAACATCAATGATGAGAGAGAATCACTGACCAGCTGCCTCCAGCATATCTTACACTGGTGATCGAGCCCACAATCTGGGTATGTGCCCTGCCTGGGAATCGAACCATGTATGACCTCCAGGTTCATAGGTAGATGCTGAACCACTGAGCCATGCTGGCTGAGCTTATTACAATACTATTGACTATATTTACTATGCTCTACTTTACATCCCCAAGACTATTTTGTAAGTTCCAGTCAGTACTTCTCAATGCCTTCACCTTTTTCATCAAATCCCCCAACACTCCTCCCCTCTGGTAACAATCAGTCTTTTCTCTGTGTCTATGAGTATGTTGCTGTTTTGTTTGTTTATTTGTTTATATTGTTCTTTAGATTCCACATATAAGTGAAATCAATGGCATTCATCTTTCTCTGACTGACTTATTTTACTTAGCATAATACCCTCTAGGTCCATCCATGCTGTCACGAATGGGGAGATTTCTTTATTTTCTATAGCCAAGTAATATTCCATTGTATGTATGTACCACTACTTTTTTAGCTCGTTGTCTATTGATAGGCATTAGGGTTGCTTCTATAGCTTAGCTATTGTAAATAATTCTTCAATGAATATAGGGGTGCATATATTCTTTTGAATTAGTGTTTTGGGTTTCCTCATATATATCCAGAAGTGGAATTGCTCAGTCATAAGGCAGTTCTGTTTTTAATTTTTTGAGGAAACTTCATACTGTTTTCTACAGTGGCTGCAGCAATCTGTATTGCCACCAACAATGCACGAGTATTCCTTTTTTTCCCACATCCTAACCAACACTTGTTGTTTGTTGACTTATTAATGACTAGTGGCCCGGTGCACAAAATTTGTGAACATTAAAAGGGAATTAATTAGAGGAAATATTTTAATATTGCTATTTGTCAGGGACACAGGCAGGCAGTGTCACGTCCCTGGCCAGGAACACAGGCAGGCAGCTTCACCTCAGCGCTGGGCGGGGACACATGCAGACAGTGCCACATCCCAGGTCAGGGACATAGGCAGGCAGCTTCACCTCAGCACTGGGTGGGGATGCACGCAGGCAGCACCACACAGGCAGGCAGCATGATGTCAGCGCTGGGCAGGCCTGTGCATGCCTCTGCTGGTGGCCACTTCTGCCAGGGGCCGCTCCACCTCAGCACAGGGTGGGGACGCCATGGGCCAGCTTGTGACCCCTGGCCGGGCGGCCTCCAGGCTGGGCAGTGCCACGGGCCTGCACGCACCCCCACCAGTGGCCACTTCCACTGGGGGCTGCTCCCAGGCCAGGTGACATGGCATGCCTGCTCGCGACCCCTGGCCGGGTGGCCTCTGGGCTGGGTGGTACCACGCCAGTGTCCACTTCCACCAGGGGCCACTCCCGGGCCATGCCTGACAGGTTGTGACTATTACATGCCTGACCAGTCGTGACTGTTATGGCGTCTAGGCTAATTAGCATATCCCTCTATTATTATATAGGATAGCATTCTAACAGGTATGAGGTGATATTTCATTGTGGTTTTAATTTGCATTTCTCTAATGATTAGTCATGTAGAGCATCTTTTCATGTCTAATGGCCATTTGTATGTCCTTTTGATACTGTTATAATAACCTGGTTATTATTTAACAGTAAAGGAGCACACGGGAGACTGGTTATTATAAACATGCCATTTATACAGCTTTCACAGGAAACTACAGTTAATATTCTCCAAGTCTGTTTCCCTCAAATCAGCAAATCACCGGAGAAAGGACTGGACAATAGACACAGGCCCAGTAAGGTTTGGGTGACATGGGAAGATGCTTACCTGTCAGTCACACCTGTGAGCAAGTCAGTGGCCAGAATAGGTGTGGCCACTGCAAGGGTGTGAAGTCTGAGATACTTAATTCCTGAACAAAGGGTCTCTCTCTCTCTCTCTCTCTCTCTCTCTCTCTCTCTCTCTCTCTCTTTCGTTCTGCTTGCCCGCACTCCTGGGTCTCCTGTTGCAGAGGGCACGCTCCCTTGCATTCACCAACATGACTCACGACCATGTGGGACCCACACAATGGACCAATGGACTTTAATTAGCCTAATGTTGCACCAGACTCAATTCTCCCATGGGACGGGAACTCTGGACACTGGCTTTGTGTTTATTTCTACTAAAGCCCCAGCTACATATTTTCAGGACTGGGTTAAGGGGCATGAGACTTTGCAACCTGAGAAATATAATTCCATGCCAATAAAAAACATTCATTCTCTCATGTGAGTCTTAGAAAATTCATTTTCTCAAGATATAAGAAACCCACTCCCACTAACAACAGAGGAATCCCACCAACTGAATCCTCTGGGAACACTTTTTTGAAGAAGTGTCTATTCAGGTCCTTATTTTTAAAATTGAATTGTTTGGGGTTTTTTGGTGTTGAGTTGTAAAAGTTCTTCATAAATTTTGGATATTAACCCCTTGTCAGATGTATCATTGATGAATATATTCTCGAGTTCAGTGGGTTGTCTTTTCATTTTGTTGATGGTTTCCTTTGCTGTGCAAAAGCTTTTCAGTTTTACGTAGTCCCATTCTATTATTTTTTCTTTTGTTTTCCTTGCTCAAGGCAATATATCAAAAATATTGCTATAAGAAATGTCTGAGATTTCACTCCCATGTTTTCTTCTAGGATTTTCATGGTTTCGATTCTAACATTTAAGTCTTTAATTCATTTTGAGTTTATTCTTGTGTATGGTGTGAGAAGGTGGTGTAGTTTCTGTTTTCTTGCATGTGCATGTCCTATTTTCCCAACACCATTTATTGAATAGACTATCTTTACCCCATTGTATGTTCTTGCCTCCTTTGTCAAATATTAATTTATCATATAGGCATGGGTTCATTTTTGGGCTCTCTTTTAAATTCCATTGGTTTTTATGCCTGTTATTATGCCAGTACCATGCTGTTTTGATTATGGTGTATTTTATAAAACTAGAACAAATAATTCAAAAATTTTATGGAAGCACAAAAAGACTCCAAGTAGCCATAGGAATCTTGAGAAAGAACAAAGCTGGAGGAATTACACCTGATACTACAAGGCCATACTAATCATTAGCTTGCTTTCTTCTAATGAGGAGCTTTTGCATATGCTCTTTGTATGCCTGGTTCCTTTCCATTCTCCAAGTTAATGGTTCTGTTTATCAATTGGCTTTTTCTTTCTTCAGTTAGCATTTAATTTGTTGATCTTTTGACAACTCTGTTAGCCTAAATTTCTGTGAGGGCAGAAACTCTGACTAATCCACCTTTTATTCATGGAAGTTAGCAAATGCTTGATATGTAGTAGCTGTTTAATAATTACTAACTGATGAAAATACAACAGCAATAACAAAATAAATTATGTACTTACTTTGTGCATAGCTCTGAAATAGATGCCTTTAAACAACTGCCAGATACTTACTGAAACATATATATAAAAAGCAATGAGGGAAGTGCAGGCGGCAGCTGATCAGTGATTCTCTCTTATCATTGATATTTCTATCTCTCTGTCCCTCTCCTTTCCTCTATGAAATTTATAAAAATACCTTTTAAAAAAGATGCTGGAATGCCAAGCAAACATTTCAAGAATAGGTTAATTGGTATAATGCAAGGTAGCTGGGTACAACTGGGGAAAGTGTCAGAGTAGGGAGAATCCTTACCAAGAAAGATGGTTTGTGCAATTAGCTCTCTGAACTTTAACCCTTCCAGAATAATTAATGAGTGACAGAGGGAATCAAGACAAAGACACAAAGTAACGTGGTGGGTGCCAGCAATGCATCAGAGAATGCTTGTAATTGGCCCTGTGGTTTTCATTGTTTACCCTATTTCTTTCAATTCATTAATTCAAAATAATGGGGTCAGGTTCATTATCAACAGGTTTTTAGCTGTAAGAGTACAACATGACAACAAAGCTTGGATTGCTGCAGTGTTGGTGGCTAAGAACTTGTAGTTGGTAACCAACCTTTGAAGAGGGAAAACAGATTCCTTCCAAATGAATCAACAGCTTTTACACACATATTCAGATTCTTAAAAAATTTATTTTCTCTACAATGCTGGAATATGGTTGGTGTGAGCAGGTATGTATATTTACATTTGAATGATGTTGGAGGCTGTGGTGAAAGGTTTGTCCTTCCTAATACCAATGAAACTGAATTATTGAAACTGAATTATTGGCATATGACATGTAAAAAAACCTAGGGTTTTGTCACTCCAAGCATGGAATTGTTGATTGTTTATTATACTATTTTTAAATTATATAGTTTGAAGAAAATTTTATTCCCTTTGATTATTCACTTTAGTTCATATTTGAGAAAAAAGTGGGAAGTTACCCGGAAAGTTTCTGACAATTTTTCTAAACTCTTTTAATTTAGTAAGCTAAATTTGTTTTATGTATGGATATGTTTTAATAGCAACTTATGTTGTGCATAAAATATAAAAATATTTTTAAGACTTATGCTTTACTATTTGATTTTCTGTGGTCATTATGTAAGATAGGGTAAATTTTCACTTTTGTACATAGGTACCTAAAAATATTTTTTGGCTAGTTAAAGTCTTTTGAAGTTATCATTGCAGTTATTAACTTACATTACATAGTAGTATAGCTAATTTCAATTTTAGACATTTATAGGCATAATGCAATTGCAAATATTAGTCTAAACTAATGAATCTGTCTAGCATTTAAAATTTTAATTGTTTTCACATTATTTATTATTTATCTAAGTAAAAACTTATCCATGTGTTTTAAATTAGAATTTTATTAACAGCTTCTATATTTTTAGTTATTTATTATATTTTGTTTTTCATAAGCATACTGTATTTTGTTTTAATGTTTTAATGAAATTTCTCTCAAGAGACAAATTGGAATCAAATACCAAGTATGAAATTGAGTTAGACATTTAGTTTTGTGATTCTGAGTAATTAGATATCTATTAAAATATAGTGAAAATGATTGATGGAGATGAAACTGACTTAAAATGTACACACACACACATTATTTCATACTAGTTATCTAGGATGTATTTCCTTAGAACATAATTTGCAACAAAACTTTTTGATGTGATTACTAATTCATATGAGTATATTGTTGGAAAATCATTATGATTTGCTATAATAAATTCATAAATCTACAAATCTAGCTTTTACATTTCCTGGTAGGCAGTGTTTACTTTAGGATATTTTCTTTTGTTTTAGATCATAACAGTGCCTTAAATTTTAAATGAAGTAGAAACTTATTATTATTTAAATTCTTTATTGTTTAAAGTATTACATATAGTATTATATATGTCTTCTTTTCCCCCTATTTCCCTCTCCCCAGCCATCTCCACCCCTCAGCACATGCCCTCACCTCCCTAGTGTCTGTGTCCATTGGTTATGCTTATTATATGCATGCATACAAGTCTTTTGGTTGATTTCTTACCTCCCCCTCCCTCCCCTGCTTTCCCTCTGAAGTTTGACCATCCCTTTGATGCTTCTCTGTCTCTGGTTCTATTTTTGTTCATCAGTTTATGTTGTTTATTAGATTCCACAAATCAGTGAGATCATGTGATATTTATCTCTCTCCGACTGGCTGATTTCCTTAGCCTAATGCTCTCCAGGTCCATCCATGCTGTTGCAAATGGTAAGAGTTCTTGCCTTTTTACAGCAGCAAAGTATTCCATTGTGTAGATGTACCACTGTTTTTTAATCCACTCATCTGCTGATGGGCACTTAGGCTGTTTCCAAATCCTAGCTATTGTAAATTGTCTCCTATGAACATAGGGTGCATATGTCCTTTCAGATTGGTGTTTCTGATTTCTTAGGATATATTCCTAGAAGCGGGATCACTGGGTCAAATGGGAGTTCCATTTTTAGTTTTTTGAGGAAACTCCATACTGTTGTCCACAGTGGCTGCACCAGTCTGCATTCCCACCAGCAGTGCACGAGGGTTCCTTTTTCTCTGCATCCTCGCCAGCACTTGTTGTTTGTTGACTTGTTGATTACAGGCATTCTGACAGGTGTCATGGTATCTCATTGTGATTTTGATTTGCAACCTATTATTATTTTCAATCCATAACAGAAAGCACCTTTTCATTTTGGTCAATGAATAATTTATTAATACACAATATCGGCTAAATATTTCCTGTTTGAGTTAGAATATTTGTACTTATAATTTTAGAGTTTTAAGAGTTCTTAGGGAACATCTTTTGACTTTAGTTTATCAAGTTAACCTAACAAACGATCCTCCTAGCTCTAATATGCAATGTTAAATCTGGGTGAAATAGTAAATTTAGGAGTGAGGATTTGGGAATATTTTTCTCTCAGTGTTAAAGTCTTCACTCACATGAAGTAAATGTGTATGTATACACATTAATTGCTCCCGTATACATTACATGCTTTACTAAGTATTAACTAAGCATTTCCTAACATAAAAAAGATTGTAATAGATGGATTGGAAAATCAAAGATGAGCCTGGCTGGTGTGGCTCAGTGGTTGAGTGTAGACCCATGAACCAAGAGGTCACCAGTTCAATTTTAGGTCAAGGCACATCCTGGGTTGGGGCTGGATCCCCAGTAGGAGGCATGCAGAAGGCAGATGGTCAATGCTTCTCTTTCATCGGTGTTTCTATCTTACTGCTCTAGCCTTCTCCTCTCTACTCCTCCCCAAAAAAGAACAAACAAACAATAAAAACATTAAAAATGAAAATCAAAGATTAATAAAAGTGTCATTAGTAAGCTCACAGTCTATTGGTGAGTAACAAATAAAAATAATATAATAATGTCCAATGTTATAATAAAGATATGAATAAAATTCTTCCCAAGCAGAAGAACTATGCCTGAGAGGTCTCCTAGAAGACGTCAAAGAAAAGGTGGCATGTAAACTACAGTCCTGAGAAAGAGGTAATCAGGCAGGGAAAGCAAAAGGTGGAGGGACGTATTAGACTAAGTTACAAGGGCATAAAGAATACACTGTATTAAAAAAAAAAAAAAACACAACAAACCAGCAAGCTAAGTTGAGTACTGAGTCCTCATTGGGAAGTTGCAGGGATATTAGTCTAATTTACCGTGTGGGTTGAAAAGTACTTTTTTTTTTTCTATGCTAAAGATTTTGGACTTAATTCTGGGAATTATTGGGGAACTTTGGAACATCTTTAAGAGCATGGGCTTTAGGAAGACAAGAGTATAGGCAGTGAGAGGTGGTCTGAAGAGAGTGGAAACTGGTGGCTTGCAGCAAGAACTTCTGGGAAGCTGTTGTGATTATTTAGACAATATACAATGACCCACTCAACAAGAGGGGGAAGTGGACATGGAGCAGAGGAGAACTGATTTAGAGAAGACACCTGAGATAGATTCCAGTGGATGTCATTCTGCTAGGTGAAGAAGTTGATGTGGTTGAGGGAAAACCCCAAGATTTACATTGTGTGTGTGTGTGTGTGTGTGTGTGTGTGTGTGTGTGTGTGTGTGTGTGTGTTGGACATGGAGGGTGTAATATTTCTTTGTGGAAAGATAAGGATATGCACATTTTAAAAAACAGCATCATTGAGATATAATTCTCATACCATTCAGTTCACTCACTTAAAATGTACAATTCAGTGGTTTTTAGTATATTCAGAGTGTGCAAACAACATCACGATTTAAGTTTAGAATATTTTCTTCACCCCAAACAACCACCATACCCATTAGCAGTCACTCCTTATTATCCCCATTTTCCCTCAACTTTGGGCAACCATTACTTTGGTTTCTATTTTTTTCCTACTCCAGCCATTCCATGTAAATGAAATCGGCAGTCTTTTGTGACTGGCTTCTTCGACTTAGCCTAATGTTTTTGAGGTTCATCCAAGTTGTAGCATGTGTCAGAACTTCATTCTTTTATATTGGCTAATGATGTTCATTGCATAGGGATATTGTATTTTATTCATCTGCTAATAGATTGATGGGCATTTGTGTTGCTTCTACTTTTTGTCTATTGTGAATAATGCTGCTATAATATATATGCATGAGTTTTGAATAGATGTATGTCTTCATTTCACTTGGAGTATATATACAGGAGATAAAAATTACAGGGTCATACAGTCATGCTACATTTAATATTTTAAGAAACTGCCAAATTGTTTTCTAAAGTGGCTGCATAATTTTACATTTCCACCAGAAATATATGAAGATATCAATTTCTTTGCACCCTTACCAACATCTGTCATTGTTTCTCTTTTTGTTATAGTTATCCTAATGTATATGTGAAGTCATTATGGTTTGGATTTACATTTCTCTAATAAGTAATGATGCTTTGAATCTTTCATGTGCTAATTGGCTATTTGCATATCTTCTTTGCAGAAATATCTATTCAGATTATTTGCCCATTTTAAAATAAGGTTTACTATTTTTAAATTGGTTTTATAAAGAAAGAGGAAGGGAAGGAGTGAGGGAAGGGGAGAGAAAGAGAGAGAGAGAGAGAGAGACCTATTCATGCATTTATTGGTTGATTCTTGTATGTGCCTGACCAGGCTCAAGCCTGTAACCTTGGTGTATCTGGAGAAGGCTCTAACTGAGCTACCTGGCTGGGCTCCCTATTTTTATTATTAAGTTGAAAAATTGTTTATATATTTTGCATAAAAGCCCCTTTTTGGGTATATGATTAGCAGATATTTTCTATTAGGGGACTGTCTTTTCACTTTTTTGATGGTGTGTTTTGAAGAATAAGTATTTTTGATTTTGTCTTTGTCACTAGTGCTTTCAATGTCCTATCTAAAAGCATTGCCTAACCAAAGCCACAGAGATTTCTTCCTATGTTTTCTTCTAAGAATTTTGCAGTTTTCACTCTATGTTGTGGTCTATGAGCCATTTTAAGTCAATTTTTGTGTTTGGAATGAGGAAGGGGTTCAGCTTCATCTGCATGTGGAGATCCAGTTGTCACAATACCATTTGTTAAAAAGATTATTCTTTCCCATTTTATTGTCTGAGTAACCTTGTTGGAATTCAATAGACTGTAAATGCAGGAGTTTATTTCTAGTTTTCACTTGTGTTACAGTGAAGTATTCTTCTATTCCTAGTTTGTTGATTTTTTAAATTATTATTATAAAAACTAGAGGCCCAGTGCATGAATTTGTGTATGGGTGGGGTCCCTTGGCCTAGCCGGTGATCGGGGTCAGCTGGCCGGAAAGAGGGACCATGGAAGGTTGGCTGTGGGAATGCACTGACCACCAGGGAGCAGCTCCTGCATTGAGCATGTGTTGCATAGTGGTCAGGGCATGTCATAGTGCCCGGTTGACTGGTCATTCTGTCAATTGGTCGTAATGGTCGCTTAGGCTTTTATATATATAAACTAGAGGCCTGATGCACGAAATTCATGCATGGGTAGGGTCCCTAGGCCTGGTTGGTGATTAAGGCCCATCTGTGGGGCGACTGGCAGGGCAATTGGGGGTCCCCCACTGGCACCTGCCTTGGCTGGTCTGAGGCCTGTGGGCTGGGGGCAGCTCCCGCATTGAGTGTCTGCACCCTGGTGGTCAGTGTACATCATAGCGACCAGTTGTTCTGCCATTTGGTCAATTTGCATATTAAGCTTTTATTATAAAGGATGTTTTGGATTTATTCAGATGCTTTCTCTGCATCTATTGAGATGATCATGTGGCTTTGATGAATTTAAAATTTTAAATATTTAGCAATCCATAAATATAAGTATAGTCTATTAAAATCTCAGTTCAAGATAAATATTTCCATGTTGTTACATACCTGAGTTGCCTTTTAAATGCTTAAGACCTTGATTCATATTCAAGTTTTTTTTTAAATTTTAGTCTGCCTTTAATGATGAGTCATCTCATCTTGTATTAATTTCATTTGATATACAGAATATCATTATGTCATAGCTGTTGGGATAAAGTTAAATTTCAGAGAATCTCTAAACTTTAAAGGTAACATTTGAGGCTTTATTTGGGTTGGGAGTATTTTTCTTTTCATTAAGGTGACTTATTTTAGCAACACCTAAATATTGCAAAAATTGTTAACCTGTTACCCTGGCTGGGTAGCTCAGTTGGTTAGAGTATCGTCCTGATATGCCAAGGTTGTGGGTTTCCCTCTCTCCCTTCTCTCTATAATAATTTTTTTAAATGTTTTAAAATATTGACTTATTGATAAGCAAAATATTTCAATTTAAAAATTCCTTTTCTTACACAGTAATCATATAAAATAGCTTCAAATGTGTATGTGTATGTATTTTATCATTTGAATCTTTGCCTGTTTTTTCTTTAATCATTCTGCACTGAGAATATTGGCCATGTTCATATTTATAGCTTAGAGGAGTATTTTAAGTCAATTTCATTGTGCATAATTTGAGAGAGTACATATGTGTCTATGTGTTGCTTTGGGGTTTGTACTTTTTTTGTTCTATCATGCCCTTCTTAGAGTATTGTTTTTTCAAATTCATTTTTGAAAAAAATATTTTTTCATGCTTTTCTGAAAAAGACTAGCATGAATAGTCACAATGTTAAATTTAATTTTAACCACGTGATAAAGATATCTCGCGTTCCATAATTTGGTCATAGGAGAATGTTGTTACTTTAAAACTAAATTTTGTCATTGAATGTTAAATTTAGATTAATAGGCACTGGTGTTTATTGTGAGATATATATATATATATATATATATATATATATATATATATATATATATAATATATGTCAGTATTCAGACCCACTACCAAAAGGATGTGTACATTGAATGTGTTTCCTTTTGTTTCCATTGTATTTATATTTATGCTTTCTTTAGATATAACCAGTGATACTAATTTCTGAAGGTATTTGTAAGTACTGTACCAAAATACTAAAATGTCTAACACTACAAGTTTGCGTTAGGTGATCTTAGAAAACTTATTAGTTCAATATTTGTTCATAAATATTAGATTTATACAAAATCTTATTTTTTCATATAAATATATATTAGGGTATTTTAATATAAATAAATAAAAGCGATCCATTTGTTTACTTTTAGGGATTAATTTGATCTCTTGCTTTATCTGGTATAAAAGAAGTAATACATAAATATTCTTGATATTTTAATACAAATAAGCATATTGAATTGAGTAGGCTTTATGAAGCATTAACAAGTTTGAATTTTTTTGATATTTTGAAAATGGTTGTATATTTTATTTTTTTTAAATTTATTTTTATTGATTTCAGAGAGGAAGGGAGAGGGAGAGAGATAGAAGCATCAATGATGAGAGAGAATCATTGATCATCTGCCTCCTGCATGCCTTCTATTGGGGCTCAAGCCTGCAACTCGGGCATGTGCCATTACCTTGAATCGAACCATGACCTCCTGATTCATAGGTCCATGCTTAACCACTAAGCCATGCCATGGGCGGTTATATATTCTAGACCAGTTATCTGAGTTAAATTTCTAAAAAATATATAAATTGATTAGTGGAAAGATTAATTGTGGTTGGCAAAAGATCATTTGGGAAGCTTTTATAATTCTTTAGACAAGAAATCATGAGCCCATCAACTAAGTCAGGGGCAATGAGTAGGAGAAAAGTGAGATTTTTAAACTACTGTTTAATATATTACTGGTATACGATTAACCATTAATTATGACTTCTTTGGAAGAAGAAGCAATGCTCACTAAAACCTACATGAATAAATCATGTCAATCTAAAATTATCGTTAGGAATCATGATAGCCGACTCTTACATTATTAACAATGTTCTATCAACCTGGAGGAAAGGCTTTAGCCTCATTTCAGAGAATACATTATTTGATCTTTTCCTTGTTCACATTTTTGTCAGCAACATGAAGAGGAGAAATGTATCAAATATGTACGTAAGATTACTCAAGCCCTCCATTTCTTATTGAGTCAATTCTGTTGAGACATATATTTAGATTTTGTAAATTTTGTTTTCCAAATCAATATAGGTATTGATAATATTCTATTATCTTTTAAATCTCTTCTTTATGTGTGATTATGTCCCTTTTTAAATTCATTATATTTTTTATATCTTCTCTATTTTTTGATCAATTTTGCCAGACTTATCTGTTTTGTTATACTTTTCCCCTCAAAGAACTAACTTTAGCTTTGTTGATCTTCTGTAGAATACTTCTTTCTATTTTATTGAATTTAAAAAAGTCACTCTTTCTATGAATGAGAGCTCAGAATGTTAGCCAAGAGTCAAGTGCAGAGAAATGTAATGTTTATAAACCCAAAATTAACAAATCTTAACAAATTACATTTATATATATTTTCTATTTTTGAAAAGTTGTGTTCTTATTTCTATTTTTCTTAGTGTTTAGTTTGTATTTATTTTTATTATTTTGCTGGATCAAGTTCAGTATATTCTATTCTTGTAAACATCCTTGGAAAATATAAATGTTATTGTAAAAATTAGAAAGTTGATCTTTGTTAAGGTAGCCTGCTTGTAAATTAAAGAACTAGGTATATTTAATAGATTTTCTCCAGTTGCTTTATGAATCTTAGGTATATTTTTTATTTTAGATTTATTATTAAGACTTTTGAAAGCAAAGCATTCTTTTCTGGTAGGGTCAAAATAATCATTAATTTTTTTATACACTAGTGTAAATTAAATTTATTTATTAAATAAATTATATGTTAAATTTCTTTCAGAAATCTCCAGTCAAAATATTCAAAGACTTATAAATACAATATATTACATATATTATTTGGAATATTAGAACTTTTTAGTGTCAGGTTCTCAGCTTAATTATTTCTTAGACATAGATGTGTATTTTCCATTTTTTTGCCCTCACATTTACATATACACCCTCACTGTACACCCAGACTTTACTCTTATGCCCTTTTGAATTTTTAGACTCAGATTATTCAATGCTTGTTTTTAGGTTGCTCTTAACGTAATAACTTCAAGTTGAATGCTTATAGTTGTAGATATCTAAAGTTCCTGGTCTCTTGACAACCGTTTTTTTCCATATATCTCTTGTTGTCTTTATTTCTTATTTCACCTTTTTTTCTATAATTAAGAGCCAAGAATGGACATCTCACTGGAGCAAATGTATTTTCACTGAAATCAGAGGCATTGCAGACATTCTCAAAATAACACTGGACAATTATTGATTGATCTCTGCCTTATACTTGGAAATATCTATGAAAATTAGGTCTTGCATAATAATCTGAAATGAGTAAAACAAATTTTGTAGAAAATCAGGTATTAATATAAGCTATGAAAGATAAAGAGCTTTCTCAGGGCCTGTCTTTGTTTTACGGTGTTGTCTGTCTGGGCAAGAGTGGTTGTCTCAAGAATCTTTCAAACTCTTGCCTTAGTGAGACTTAATATGCAATAGTTAGATTCTAAGAAATGTTAGCAGAAAATAAAGTGTTGAATATTCATTGAAAATATTTGTATATTACATAAAGGTGGTCTAAAAACTCATGATATCATTTTAATTTTTCTTTAAATTCAAATAATTCTTAGGTGATAGAATTATTGAAGTCCTACTATTTCAATTGAAATTACCACTTGGCCAAAATGAATTATGGTCTTTACATAAACTGTACTTTGACTTCAATATGACATATACTACTGTGTAAACTGTGTTTGGAGAATAATGTTGCTCATTGTAAATTGCATTATCTTTCTAAGACTACTAGGGCACCATTCAGCTTCCTGAAGAGGCCATTTATACAGGAGGCATCCATGTTATGTATTTAGGTCCAGATATAGAATTTTACAAAGTTTAAGTGTATTTTTTAAACACACGAAACAATTACAATTTGGCTTAATTGCTTTATTTAGTAAACTAGTTTAACACTTCCCTAGTTAAATTCAAAGCTCTCAAGCATTTTAAACGCTTCCCAGGCTCATTACAACTCAGAGAACGAAAATTTTTATTCTTCAAAAGCAATTTGATATTTTAAAATTAGAAGATATGTTGCTCTTTAGATGGTCTCATACACATATTTTCTGACAGTTTTTAAAACATGATCCCCTATTTCATCTCCACTAACTCAGAATTACAAACTGAAAAAAGAACTTAATTTCTAGCATGTTAAATGTTGACTAATCTCTTAGGGAGGAAACTACATTAACCTAGATAAAAAGAAACATGTAAATTATATTAATTTCCAATGAGAAATGCAACTACCAAGGGTGTTAACATATTTGTATCCTCTGCCATGTAGGGATGATCTTTATAGCTGTGTGATGGGCCTGGATTCAGAATAAAGGGGAGCTGGTTAAAGTGACTCAAATATTTAATGGCAGCAGATAATGAAAAATGGGTGAACTCATTCTCTCAAAAGGGAACATCAGTCTGTGTCATGTAAACAGAGCATCTAGTTCCTTGGACTGATTTGAATGGATATTGTCAGTGTTTCCCAGGAGGATTCTAATTTTACTTTGTTTCCTTTGCTGACCCAGATTCCTTCTGTTTGATGTATTCTTTCTTTAGGTAAGATATGAATCTCAACCAGGTCAAATATAAATTTTTATCTGGCTGTGAAGTCATTTTCTCTCCTTGAGATGACACTGTGTTATGTCTCAGTTCTGTTGCAGAAGACACTCTGATGTTCCTCAGGAAACATCATCCCCATCAGATCCATCTACTAGTATAACTATGCACATGTGTATAGACACTTTTACATTAGCCACTATCATACAGTAGGTAATGAATAGCATTTCCTTGTATGGATTAATTTATTGAAGGGCATTTGCATTGTTTCCAATTTTTTGTTTTTTACAAATAAAGCTATTGTATTTGTGTACAAGTCTTTGCATAAATATATGCTTTCATTACTCCAGAATAAACACCTACACGGGAATGGCTGTGTCATATAGTTGATGAATGTTCACCTTTTTATGACTTTGCCAAACTTTTTCTATAGAGATTATACCATTTACATTCTACAAGCAATGTATGAGAGTTCTCACTCTTTCACAATCTTGCTAACACTAAACATGGTCAGTCTTTTACATTTCAGCCATCCTAATATGTGGATAGGTGCATAGGTATCTCACTGTGGTTTTAAGTTAAATTTCCCTTTTTGACTATTGATACTGAACATCTTTTCATTTACTTATTGCTATCCTTAACTTTTTTAATGAAGTGCCTGTTCACATGCTTTCCCCCCCCTTCCTTACCATGCTATATCTATTAGCTTTTGGGAATTCTTTATGCATTCCAGGTACATGCCTTTATCAAATACATAATTTACAAATATTCTGTCCTTGTCTCCTAGTCCTATTTTTTCATTATCTTAATAGCATTTTTTTTGAAGAGCAGGTGGTTTATAATTTACTGATATTCAATTTATCAAAATTTTCTTTTCTGGATCATCTAAGGCATCTTTGCTTTAATTTGAAATTACAAAAAAATTTCTCCAGTACTCTCTCCCCGTACCCCCAGTACTTTCTTTGAGAAATTTAGTAGTTTTAGGTTTTATATTTAAGTCATTAATCCATTGTGACCTATTTTCTGTTTATGGTGAAAGTTATGGAATGAAGTTTATTTTTTGCATATCTAATTTTTTCAAGGCAATTTGTTGAAAAGACTACCTTTTCTACACTAACTTGCCTTTACACCTTTGTTGAAATCAGTTGTCTATATCTGCATGGATCTATTTCTGGACTTCCTATTTTGTCCCATTGCTCTAACATATGTATTTTTACACCAATTCTACACTGTTCTAATTACGGTAACTTTATTATTCCAAACTTCATCTTCTTTCAGTTATTTTAGTAATTTTACATCCTTTTCATTTCTATAAGAATTTTAGAATCAACTTGGCAATTTCTACAAATACCTTAAGTGGATTTTAATTGATATAGTGTTGAAACTATGAATTAACTTGGGAATATTTTGACATCTTAAACATTGAGTCTTTTGCCCCATGATCATAGTGTACCTCACGAATTATTTAGGTCTTTAATTATTCTCAGCAATGTTTTGTAATGTTAAATGTACTGGTAGTTCACATATTTTGTAAGATTTATTCCTAAATATTAAATTTTTGTTGATATTTAAATATTATTGCTTTTTAGTTTCTATTTCCAATCGTTTATTCCAATAGTATAAAACTGTCATTGATCTTATATTGATTATTTTTAAAATATGTTTTTATTAATTTCAGAGAGACAAGAAGGGAGAGGAATAGAGGAATAGAAACATTGAAGAGAGAGAAACATCTATTGGCTGCCTCCTGCATGCTCTCTACTGGGGATTTGAGCCTGCAAGCAGGGCATATGCCCTGACCAGGAATCTAACCAGTGAACTCTTGGTTCATAGGTTGACGCTCAACCACTGAGCCACACTGGCTGTGCTATATTGATTTTTTTATATTGATGTTGTACCTTGCAACCTTGAAAAAAATCTCAATAATTCTAGTAGTTTTTTTTTTTTGTAGAATCAACTGGATTTTTTACATACGTAATTGTGTCGTCTAAGAATAAAGACAGTTTTACTTATTCCTTTTCAATCTACATGTCTTTTATGTTGTTTTCTGACTTACTGGATTTTCTAAAAACTTCAGCATAATATTAAGTAGAGGTTTTGAGAGTGAAAATATTTGTCTTGTTTCTCATCTTAGTGACAAAGCATTCAGTCTTTCATTATTAAGTGTGATGTTTACTTAAGTACCTTTTGATCAGGTTGAAGAAGTTCCTTTTATCCTGTTTGCTGAGACTTTATATCAAGAGTGGTTGTTTTATTTTGTTAAATGATTTTTGATATCTATTGAAATGATCATATCCTTTTTCTTTTTAAGTCTGCTAATATGGTGAATTTCATTGATTGATATTTCAATGTTAAACTAACTTTGTGATCATAGGATGTACTCCAATAAATCATGATTATTTTTCCAATTGATATATTGTTGAATTAGCTTTGCAAAAATTTTGTTTAATATTCTTGCACTTATGCTTATAATGGATATTGATTTGTTGTTCCTTGTGTTGTAAAATCTGGTTTTGGTTCTAAATAACACTGGCCTCATAAAATGACTAAGAAATAATTCCCTTCTTTTCAAATTTCTGGAAGAGTTTGTGTGGAACTAGTATAATTTTATTCTTAAAACTTTGGTAAAACTCACCAGTAAAGCCATACGATCTTGGGATTTTCTTTGTGTGAAGGTTTTTAACTTTATACATTTTTTTTCTTTAATAGATATAGGTTATTCAGGTTATCTATTTCTGCTTGAAATCTTGTTTTTCTCTTTTAAAGAATCGGTCCATTTTATTTTTCAAATGCTTTAATATTTTTGGAACAATGTATTCTTTTTGTAATATGCGAGATTATTTTCTTAATATCTGTAGTTATGCCACATTTTTACTTCCTTATTAAGTTATTTGTATTATCTTTTTTTCTTCTGATCAGTTTGGATAGAATTTTGTCAAATCTAGTGATTTTATCAAATAACCAGCTTTGGGATTCATTTATTGATTTTCTTTACTTCTATTTAATTAATTTTCACTATGATTCTTATTAGTTCCTTTTTTTTTCCTTATGTTGGATTTAATTATTTTATCTGGCTTTTTTTTTTTCTAGTTTCTTAAGGCTTAGAAGCTGAGGCATTTGATATGAGACATTTATTTACTTACTTTTTATCAGAGGCATTTAGTGGTAAAAAATTCCTCCCTAAGTATTGCTTTTCCAGCATCTCCCATATCTAGCTCTGTTCTATTTTAGTTTTCATTCGGTTCAACATACTTTCTAATTTCCCGTTTGATTTCTTTTTGGAATGTGGGTTTTTGAGAATATATATTATTTTGTTCCAAATGTTTGGTGATTTTTCAAAGATCTCTGTTTTGAATTCTAATTTAATTATACCATACAAAGAACATATTTTGTATAACAGTATTCATTTTAAATTTATTGATATTTGTTTTATTGCCTATAACATGGTCTGTCTTGGTAAATTTTCCATGTGCACATGAAAACAATTTGTATTTATTGTTGGGTGGAGTGTTCTATAAATTTCAACTAGGCCAAGTTTGATAATGTTCAATATTTCTATGTTCTTGCTGATTTTCTGTCTTCTATCAATTCTGGAGAGAGGCTTTAAAGTCTCTGACTTAAACTGTAATTATTTTTGTCTCTGATTGTAATTCTATTATATATTTTGAACCTCTGTCATTTGGTTCATAACTTTATTGATTTGTTTTTATAACTTTAATTTTATTGTTCTAACTTCATTTTTATTTTTTTAACTTTATGTTCAACTTTAACTATTATAGATGTTCCCATCCCCCACCTCTTTGCCTACCTTCACCCAGCCCTGCTCCCCATTTCCATTAGCAATCACAACACTATTGTCTATGTCTATGGGTTATGCATATAGGTTATTTGGCTAATCCTTTTACCTTTTTTCATCCAGTCCCCATACCATCTCCTCTCTGACAGCTGTCAGTCTGTTCCATGTATCCATGCCTCTATTGTTTTTCAATTTATTTTGTTCACTAGAGTCCATATACTGTGTAAATGAGATCATACAGTATTTGCCCACATCCATGGCATTGCAAAAGGTAAGATTTTCCTCTTTTTTAAGACTGCATAGTATTTAATTGTGCAAATGTATCACAGATTTTTTTCCCCACTCCTCTACTGATGGGCATTTGGGCTGTTTCCATATCTTGGCTATTGTAAATAACACTACTATGAACATAAGGTTGCATATGTTCTTTCAAATTGGTGTTTCTGGATTCTTAGGATATATTCCTAGAAGTAGGATCACTGGGTCAAAGGAAGTCCCATTTTTAAGTTTTTGAGGAAACTCCATAATGTTTTCCACAGTGGCTACACCAGTTTGCATTCCCAACAATAGTACACTAGGGTTCCCTCTTCTCCGATCCTCACCAGCACTTGCTGTCTGTTGATTTATTGATGGTAAACCCTGAGTAGCCTCAGCAATGCAGAGAAAAGAGAACAAAGTTGGAGGTATCACACTACCTGATATCAAACTATACTACAAGGCTATTGTAACCAAAATAGCCTGGTACTGGCATAAGAACAGGCATCCAGATTAATAGAACAGAATAGAAAGTCCAGAAATAAACCCAGGCCTTTATGGTCAATTAATATTTGACAAAGGAGGCAATAGCATGCAATCGAGGAAAGACAGTCTCTTTGATAAGTGGTGTTGGGAAAATTGAACACCATTCAATGCAAAAATGGTGAAACTAGAGTACCAACTTATAGCAAACACAAGAATAAATTCAAATTAAATAAAAGACGAATGTAAGTCATGAAACCACAAAGATCCTAGAAGAAAACATAGGCAGCAAAATCCCAGACATCACTCATGGCAATATTGTTGCTGATATGTCTTTTAGAGCTAGGGAAATGAATGAAAAAAATAAATAAACAAATGGAACTAAAAACTCAAAACCTTCTGCACAGCAAAAGAAACCATCAAGGGAATGAAAAGGAAACCCACTGTATGAGAGAACATATTTACCAATGGTTTCACTGGGATCTGATGAAAGGTAATATCTAATATACACTGAGTGGCCAGATTATTATGAACTCTGAATGCATAATAATCTGGCCACTCAGTGTGTGTGTGTGTGTGTGTGTGTGTGTGTGTGTGTGTGTGTGTGTATTAGAGGCCCAGTGCATAAATTCGTGCATGGGTGGGGTCCAGCCAGCCTGGTCAGGGAGAGGGGACATGGGCAGTTGGCTGGCCTGCCTGCTGGTTGAACTCCTGGTCGAGGAGACAATTTGCATATTAGCTTTTTATTATATAGGATATACACTGAGTGGCCAGATTATTATGCGTTCAGAGATCATAATTATCTGGCCACTCAGTATATATAAAAAACTTATTCAACTCAACATCAAGAAGACAGACAATCTAATTAAAAAGTGAGCAAAGTATCTGAATAGACACTTCTCCAAAGAGAACATACAGGTGATATATATATATATATATATATATATATATATATATATATATATATATATATATATAAATGCTCAATGTCACTATTCATCAGAGAGAAGCAAATTAAAACCATAACAGATATCACCTTCCACTTGCTAGAAATGAAGAATGACATAGCAGAAATAAGTAAGAATACACTGAAAGGAATAAACAGAAGATTAGAGGAAGCTGAAGGTCAGATCAGTGAATTAGAAGACAGGGTAGAAAAAAATTACTCACAGAACCCAAAAGAAAAACAAAAAGTAGGAGGACAGTTTAAGGGAGCTGTGGGACAACATGAAACAACAATATCCATATCATTGTACTTCCAGAAGTAAAAGAAAGTGAGCAAGGCATAGAGAACATATTTGAAGAAATAATGGCAGAACATTTATCTAACTTGGTAAAGGAAAAAGTCACACAAGTTTAGGAGGCACAGAGAGTCCTAAGAAAGAAGAACCCAAAGAGGATCATGCCCAGATATATAATTAAAATGCCAAAAATTAAAGACAAAGAGAATTTTAAAGCCAGCAAGAGAAAAGCAAACTAACCTACAAAGGAGCTCCCATAGGCTAACACTGATTTCTCATCAGAAACTCCACAGGCCAGAGGGAATGACATGAAATATTCAAGGTAATGAAAATCAAGGATCTGAAACCAAGAATATTGTATCTAGCAAGGCTATCATTCAATATAGATGGAGAGACAGAGAGCTTACCTGACAAAAAAAAAACCAAAACAAAACAAAAAAACAGAAACAAAAACAAAAAACAAAACCAAAACAAAAAAAAACTAAAGGAGTTTATCACTACCAAACCAGCATTGAAAGAAATATTAAAGGAATTGCTATAATAATAATATTAAATAGAGATAGATAGAAACATAGGCATAAACCATAAAATGGCAATAAATAAATACCTATCAATAATAACCTTAAATGCAAATGGATTAAATGCTCCAATCAAAAGACATGGGGTAGCTTCCCTACCCTGCCAGCCTGGTAGTCCCTAACTGTCCTCCCCTGCCAGCCTGGTCGCCCCTAACTGTCCTCCCCTGCAGGCCTGGTAGCCCTCAATTGCCCTCCCCTGCTGGCTCGGTCACCCCTAACTGCCCTCCCTGGTCACCCCTAACTGCCCTCCCTGCATACCTGGTCCCCCCAACTGCCCTCTCCTGCAGGCCTGGGTCCCCCCCAAATGCCTTCCCCTGCCAGCCTGCTTGCCCCCAACTGCCCTCCCCTCCTGGCCATCTTGTGGTGGTCATCTTGTGTCCACATGGGGGTGGCCATCTTGTGTGTTGGAGTGATGGTCAATTTGCATATTACCTCTTTATTATATAGGATAGCAAATGTCTAATACCTTCAACAATAAAGATTTATTTAAAAAAATGGGCAAAGGACCTAAATAGACACTTCTCCAAAGAGGACATACAAATGGCCAAGAAATATAAATAATACTCAAAGTCACTAATCATCAGAGAGATGCAAATTAAAATGACAATGAGGTATCACCTCTTATCTGTCAGAATGGCTACCATCAACATATCAATATACAACAAATGCTGGGGAGGATGTAGAAAAAAAGGGAACCATAGTACACTGCTGGTGGGAATGCAGACTGGTGCAGCAATTATGAAAAACAGTGTGGAGTTTCCTCAAAAAAATAAAAATGGAACTGCCATTTGACCCAGTAATGGCACTTCTGGGAATATATTCTAAGAAACCTGAAACAGCGATCAGAAAGAATGTATGCACTCCTATGTGTATAGCAATGCAATTTACAATAGCTAAGATCTGGAAACAGCCCCAGTGCCCATCAATAGATGAGTGAATAAAAAAAGCTGTGATACATTTACACAATGGAATTCTAGGCAGCAGTAAAAAAAAAAGAATATCTTACCCTGTACGACAGCATGGAGAGACCTGGAGAGTATTAAGCTAAGTTAAATTGGCCAGTCAGAGAAAGACAAGAATCACATGATCTCACTCATATGTGGAATCTAATGAACAAAATAGACCTAGTGACATAAAAACATGGAACAGACTGACAAATCTCAGAGGAAGGCGAGGGGTGTGGGAAGAGATTATCCAAAGAATCTATATGCATAAATGCATCATCCATGGACACAGACAGTAGTGTGGGGGAAGCCTGGGGTGCGTGGGCAGGATGGAAGGCATCAACGTGGGAAATAAAGGGGACATCTGTAATACTTTCAATCATAAGATAATTTAAAAACAACAACAACAAAATAACCCACAGACAATATGGTATATATGCACTAGATAGGAGTATCTGAGGATGCAGGTTATTATAGTAAAAACATTATAGAAGCAGTAATAGGAATATCTGGTCCTTGAATTAAACTTGCCATTATTTAGCTTGACACATTTTAAGCTTTCTGTTCATTCTTGAGGTTTCATTTGCAAAAAAGAGATTATTATAGCTATACTCTCTTCTTCACAGAATTGTGAAATCATTGGTATCAAGTCAGTAACATTACTTTGAAAAATAAATATTTTTGGTAAATATAAGAACTCTATACAATTTTTATATTTTACTTTTATATAAAATATTTATTACAAATATTTTTTTCATTATATAATCTATGTATATTTACTACCTTACTTACACTTTTTTTTTTTTACAGGAAGAGTCCATAATATGAAAACTCTAAAAAACCCTAATAAAGTCACCATATAACAAATATTAAAAAAATTATATTTTAATTCATTTGGAATTATTTAGGTTTCTATTATTTTTATACACAGATGTCCCTATATTTTTAAAATTTTGTCTACATAATTGAGTAAGGATTTAAATTAAATGTGAAATAATATAGCATTGAAAAAAGGGAAATAAAAGAGCCATACTTAAATAACAGACATTACTGTATCATTGATTCCAAACTGTGCAGCCTGTTCCTTTTAAAAGCATAACTTCAAACAGAATGCTAAATTTGTTTTAAAAATAACTATAGACTTACTGAGAAGAATCTTTTGTCAAAGATGAAAGATGATTTGTGATAATGCATAGCTATTTGCCTGTCATCATAAATGGACTTATAAAACTGAATTAACAGTAGAGATAATTGGGGACCTGGCCCAATGATATATTATTACACAGATAACTAGTGATAAAAGTTTTAGATTGAAGTTTATGCTTTTGAAATGCTTTTGCTTTTATAAAATGCCATATGCATTAATATATGCATATAAATATAATTTTGTATTTAAGATCATGGAATATATTTACTCTAATTTAGTAAACTAGGAGTATAATCTTTACTTGGTAAGTCTTATTACTTTATTTGCTTAAGTTAATGCTATTAATAAAGATGAAATATATCAAGTTTAGGTACTCAATTTATGAGAAGGATCAATCTGTATTCAGATGCTGGACCCAGTAGGTTTGCCAGGTAAAACATAAGATGTTTTATATTTGAGCTTTAGATGAACAATATATAAGTTTTTTGATTTATGTGTATATCATACACTATTAGGGACATACTAACAATTAGCTTTTATTTGATATTATAATGTCTTTGGGAACCCTATATTTTTATTTGTTAAATCAGGCAATTCTTCATCAATCACCATCTGAGTGTCAATCCCCTTTATTCCCTGAACATTTAGCCCCTGGGTCCATGTCATTCTCCCTAAAACTGGCTCTGTCTTGGTGATTTTGGTCTCTTAACTTCTTGATCTTTTCTCCTTCAGAGATATTGGGATCTATTATATTAAACACCCTTTCACATGATTATATTCCAGACCTCATCAAAGCAAATTTGAGCACATTATTCATAATCTTAAATTCTAAGAATTCCACTCTATAACTAACACTTCTGCTTGGCTGGTGTGGCTCAATGGGTGAGAGTGGATACATGAACCAGGAGGTTATGGTTGGATTCCCAATCAGTCATGCCTGGATTGGGGCTTGATCCCCAGTGGGGGGTGCGCAGAAGGCAGCTGATCAATGATTCTCTCTCATCGTTGATGTTTCTATCTCTCTTTTCTTCTCTCTTCCTTTCTCTGAAATCAATAAAAAATATTTTTAAAAATACCTAACATTTCCTATTTTTTATTTTGTATCATTAAAGACCCACAAGTCCAGAATTTGTTCTTTTATACTCCACTGGGACCTACAATCCTTTGATCCTTCCATCATTTCACTTCATCCTCATGATCTTAATTCTCTGCTTATTCAATAGATTCCACATTCCTCTTGGGAGTATAGAATTATTGTTATATGGAGCCAGACAAAGTGGAATTGAAGAACTTAAACCTGCCTTCACTATTTACTAGCTATAACCTTCAATCATTTACTTAATCTTTAGGCCTCAGTTACCTTATTTTAAAAATGCCAATAAAAATGTGCATGCCACATAAGGTTACTGTGAAGAAAAATAATATAATGTGCTTAGAACCTTAGTTTCTATTGGTTCATAGTATGCACTATAGAGTTAGCTTTTGTTATAATTGTCAATGTCATTAACATGATCACCAATGGCAATATCAAAATGCCCTTGTTCACACTCTGAAATCTTTTGTCCCATCTCTTTCTTCACCTTTCTTGTCTGGCAAAACCTCAATCTTATTTAAATCCAATTGTACTCTACATGCACACAGAAAGTAGAGAGAGAAAATTCAAAACAAACCAGCTACCTGGTTTCACTTTTAATTAATAATAACTGTGAACTTTAAATTGGCCCTGTTTGTTGTCTAGAAACCCAATTTCATGTTCAAGATTCATCCCATCTTTGTCTCACACCTGCCTCTTTTCACTTACCTTGAATACCGGTCTTCACTCCCACATTCTACTTCCCTGAGGAAATCTGATCCATCAGAAGAGCATGTCCAAAAACTCTCACAGCTGTGTTTCCCAGGCTTTCTGAATCTGCCCACATGCTCTGGCTTCCCTCTTTTCACTGTGAATGGACTCTTGGTGCCACTGGCAATTGGCATTTGTAATATTCAATAGGCACCACAAAGTTAACACGTCCACACTCCCAATTTCTCTAGCAGATTATCCCATCTCAGGAAACAGCAGCTCCATCCTTACAACTAGGTCCTTAGTACAAACCATTTGGCACCTCCCTTCCTTACATACTAGGTGTACTGGTTAATAATCTTTTTATCAATAGATGGAGTTACACATATGTTGAGATATATACGATTTGATATGTATGCTATTTTGTTGTATTGACAACAAGCTTCAAAACTCCATATATCAAATTTGCTGAAGGTGTTAACATCATAGATTTTTTACACTTAAAAATGTCGAATTTCGTGCCAAAAAAAGAGCATTTGCAGGAAGTTTTAATTCATTACTTTATTTTGAAGAAAAGTGCCGCTGAATAATTCAGGAAGCTTATGGTGAACATGCTCCATCTCAAGATACTTGTGAACGCTGGTTTAAATGCTTTAAAAGTGATTTCGATGTGAAAGACAAAGGCGTCCAGGTCAACTGAAAAAGTTGGAAGACCAACAATTACAAGCATTATTGGATGAAGATGCATGACAAACTCAAAAACAACTTGCAGAGAGATTAAACGTTGTTCAGCAAACAATTTCCGATCCTTTACAAGCAGTGGGGAAATTTTAAAGGAAGGAAAATGGGTGCCACATCAACTGAATGAAAGACAAATGGAAAACTGAAAAGTCATCAGTAAAATGTTGCTTCAATGGCACAAAAGAAAGTCTTTTTTGCATTGAATTGTGACTGGCGATGAAAGTGGATTTATTTTGAGAATCCCAAACGCACAAAATCATGGGTTGATCCAGGTCAACCATCAACATCGACTGCAAGGCCAAATCATTTCAGAAAGCTGACAATGCTCTGCGTTTGGTGGGATCAGGAAGGTATGGTGTATTATGAGCTTCTAAAACCAGGTGAAACCATTAATACTGATCACTACAGACAACAAATAATCAATTTGAACCACGCTTTGATTGTGAAACGACCAGAATGTGCCAGAAGACATGGCAAAGTAATTTTCCTTCATGATGACGCACTATCACACACTTCAAAACCAGTTAAAGACACGTTAAAAGATCTTGCCTGGGAAGTATTAACCCACCCGCTGTATTCACCAGACCTTGCTCCTTCAGATTACCACTTGTTCTGATCGATGGCACATGCACTTTCTGAGCAGCACTTCAAAATGTACGAAGAAGTGGAAAATTGGATCTCTGAATGGTTTGCCTCAAAACAAGCAAAGTTCTGTTGGGACGGTATCCACAAATTACCTGAAAGATGGGGAAATGTGTAGCTAGCGATAGACATTACTTTGAATAAAGCACTTTTGATGTTTCTCTTGAAATTATCGTGTTTTCTTTGATTACAAAATCTGCTATTATTAACCGGTAGACCTAGTACCCCACATCCTTTGCATGAGGCTCTGTGGAGCACCTGACATTTCAAAAAGTTTTCTTATCAAGTTCTTAGCTTTATTATCTGGAGAAAGTTGAGGTCAGCTAATAGTAGCACCTATCAAAAATTTGGGGGAGAATTAAACCAATAATGCATGAAAAATGATGACCACAGTGTCTGGTTTGTAGTAAAAATTAAATAAATGTTTATAGCTACTTTTACTATTAATACTGCTCCTGTTTGTGTTTCTCTTCCTAGATGATATTAATGTAGATAACTACACATGCACACGTACACACACACACCCCTGAATATAAAACACCATAGACTTAAATTTCATCAGATGTATATTAATTAAAAAATTATATTTTCCCAAGTTCTGTAGAAGAACAATTTGTTTGGACTGCTTATACAGGTTTAGTCTGAGAGATACCCCCCAAAAATCTCATCACTAGAAGTGATGCTGTGTAATCTTAATTATTTAACTTGAGCTTGAATTTTGCCTCCAGTATGAATTTGGTGACTGAACAGGGGTGGGCAAACTTTTTGACTCAAGGGCCACAATGGGTTCTTAAACTGGACCGGAGGGCCGGAACAAAAGCATGGATGGAGTGTTTGTGTGAACTAATATAAATTCAAAGTAAAGGAGCGGAGCGGAGAGCAAGAGAACCAGATAGAACAGCCGGATCCAGCCCGTGGGCCGTAGTTTGCCCACGGCTGGACTAGAACTTTATGTCTTAGTTCTCTCGTCTTTAGTATGGAGAGTATTACAGTAACTCCTCATAGGATTTTCAATTTCTTCTTATTTGTGCAGTGTTTAGTGCAATTACTGAGCTATAAGTGAGGTGTTCACTTTTTTATTGTAATAAAGTTGACTTGTGCATAAAAAAGTTCTAAGGCATAAATTCAAAGGATTGTATTATTGTTTATCTCTCTTGCAGGTATTAAAGTCTATGCATATGAGAATAGTTTGTCACAACCTCACAACACAGGGAATATAGTTAATAATATTGTAATAACTATGTATGGTGCCAAGTGGGTACCAGACTTATCAAGGGGATCACCTCATAATATAAATGTCTAGTCCCCATGATGTATCAGAAACTGATATAATATTGAATGTCAACTGTAATTGAATAAAGTTGTCTCTTACATTCAGCCATAATGTTTGCAATTTTAAAAGTTAAAAATAAATAGATCACAGTATGATTTTGCCCCAGATCCTTTACATTTTTTTTTTGTATATGCATCTTGCTGGAACAAAAAATGGATTATTTTATCTATACATAAAGTGTGGGGAATACAATCAATATCAAGTGTCTATTTCATTCAATGGAGAGCTATTAAAGCACTAATTATATGCTGTGAATTAACTTTGTAGTGGGGGTACAATGGTGATTAAACTGAAAAAGTTTCTGCCCTCTTATGATATGAAATGAGATATTTTTCAGATAAAATATTAAAGCCCAACTATTTTTCTTCTTTTTGATATGTGTGTTGGATTAAGGATCCAACCAACTTCGTATCATCATATGGTGCCATTTTTTAGGCGATACTGCAACAACCCTGGTGTAGAGAGCACCCGGGAAGGCACATGGGCATTTCTTTAATTATTGTCAGCTGAATCCAGTGGCATTGGCAAAGCCACATCCTGGAAACCTGCTTTGCCAAAAGGCAGTAGTGTTGTCAGCTTGACCTTCAGCTCAGGTGCCAGGGGGTGGGTTTTGTTATTTAAATCCAGCCAAGCATCAGGAATGAATACGACTTGGGCCTACCCAAGAATGCACAGAATCTCCTTTGTCTTGACTTTTAGTAAAACTTCCTGTTTTTTGCTGTATAAAATAAACACATTGTATTGGCTCTGGGTCCCTGTCCCTGTCAGAGGACAGTGGCCCCACCCGACCCCAGCTTTTTCCTTCTATCTCTGTGTCTGTCCCTTTCTTTCATTTTCTCAATCCCCAGCCGCCCTTAATCAGGGACTGGACCACTCTCCAGCTGCGCTGGACACGGAAAAGAGAGAAATATCCACACACAGGGATATGTTGGATATAGGGTGCTAATTTGCTGAGGTTTCCCCCATGCAATTCATTACATAATTGGTAAGATCTAATTTGGTCTCCCTTTCACTGAAGTAAACAGTGATGCCCAGTGGAAATAAATTTGGAAAAGAGAAACCTCTTCATAGCTGCTGGCCTCTCCCAGATGAGTATTTTGCATCTCACATAGTCAGGTTGCAAGTGGAACCACAGATTATGCCTCTGAGTCTGAGACCAGGCAGCTGTCAGATGCCTGAAGTTAGTAGATGTACACAGTGAAAATGCTCAATGAGAGAATGGTGTTCAGCATCTGTTTATCAGAAATTAGTGGTTCACTTTATCACCTAATCTTTAACCCTTAAAAATGCTTCCTAAATAGTTGTTGCTCAAAAACAAATAAACAAACAAAACTGAGAACACACAGCCAGTTAAGAAATTAAAAGATATTTTGCTGATATAGTAGCCAGAAGACAATAAGCTTACATCCTGATAAGATTTTATTACAAAACTGGAGGCCCAGTGCACAAAATTCATGTATGGGAGGAGTTCCCTCAGCCCAGCCTGCATCCTCTCCAATCCGGAACCCCTTGGAGGATGTCCGACTACCAGTTTAGGCCCTGCAGGATTGGGCCTAAACCTCTCACAATCCGGGACCATTGGCTCCTAACCTGTCACCTGCCTGTCTGCCTGATCACCCCTAACCAGTTTGCCTGCCTGCTTGATTGCCCCTAACCACTCTGCCTGCCTGCCTGATGCCCCTAACTGCTCCCCTGCCGGCCTGATCACCCCTAACCTCTCTCCCCTGCTGGACTGATTGCTCCTAACCACTCTCCCCTGCCAGCTTAATTATCCTTAACTGCTCCCTTCTGATGGCCTGATTGCCCCCAACTGCCCTCCCCTGCCAGCCTGATTGCCCCTAACCGCTCTCCCCTGCTGACCTGATCACCCTTAACAGCTCTGCCTCGGCCCCCGCCAACGTGGCTTTGTCCAGAAGGACGTCCAGAAGGTCTATCTGGTCTAATTAGCATATTACCCTTTTATTAGTATAGATAAGTGAAAGTATGTAATCACATCTATTCTTGGTGACTGTGAAAGGAAAAAATATTCCAAGTATTTTCAATTTTATGTTCAGAGCATGTAATCAGTATCTTATTTTGAACATAAAGAGATATTCCAATAGTATTAAGTAAGAGCAAAACTTACTCTCAGTAAATAGATTTTTGCAAATACCTTAAAATATCAGTTAGAAGGGTGTAACACATTGTTAGCCTGTGTGGTAGGCCATACGAATGCTTTGGCCATGATGAAGAATGTGTGTAGGAAAATTTTACAATATTTAATGAATTCCACTCCTGTCTTCTTTGGCATAAGTCACTTCTTTGTTTAATGTTCACAGGCCTAAGTTCACAACTCCTGTATAAAAGTTTACATGGTTCACATTGGATGACAGATTCTAATTCTGCCATAAATTTAAACGATATAATTTTAGAGACTGTAGATTACCTTTTTGTTCTTTGAGTAAAGAACTAAGCATTATATGTCAGCTGAGTGTCCCCACAGTGAGGTTCTAGTGGCTTTTTTGTAGTTCACATTTACAGGAAGTCCCCTTATAGCACCCAGCATTGCTATTCCCTCCCAAACAATCCATTTCATTTATCAAATAACTCAATAGTAATTGGTTTATTAAATAATCTCCAAGTAGATTGATGTGTAAAAAGTTGGACTTGGATTTGTCAGTGTATGAGAGAAACCCTTGGTGACCTCCCATCACATTTTGTAGCAGCATCTGAAATGGTGACATTCCATTAAATACTACTAAGATGTGGGTTTTCACATGGGGTTCCTTTCCTGTTAACTACTATTTGCAGGTAAGACTTATTTTTAATACTTTTCTTTGAGAATAAGAAATGGTTCATTTTTAACATATTTTGATAAATGTAAATAGATATGTCAAATTTGATCATTGCTACCTTATTTTTACTTAAACCCTTATGTGCTATAACTCAGTTTTAACAATTTATGTTTCAGCCCACCATTTTCTCATAAGAATTTGATGAGGGATTTTTTAAAATGACTTTTTTTTTTCATTTATAAGCTTATTCCTCTTTGTATAATCTTCACTCACACTACATACAGTTTTTCAAAAGTTTTGGTTCTCTGTTTGTGAAGTATGACAATTCTATTATTAATGAATTATTGGTGGATTTTTTTTCCTGAATTGTCTTGAGCGAATAATGTTCTCATACTCAGAAAAAGTCCTTTAGAATGAGTTATTCTTATAAAAATCATTACATCCACATATGTTCATAAGATACTCTATGAAATTTAGTAGTCCCATCACATGTAAGCTTCAGATATTGTTGCTTTAAAGCATTCCCTCACTACTTTGATAAAAGCTTTAAGATGTTGCTGCTAGTTCTTTGATCATTTCCTCTGATGTTACAGTACCTTTCTTTTTTTCCTCTAAAAATCTGTTTTGCATAAACATGAGAAGTCAAGCAGTTTGAGTTAATGAATAAAAAAATTCAAGTTTTAGTAACAAAATTCTTATATATGTGATCAATTCTCTCACATATTATAGTCCTCTCTCTTAATATATAGAAAGTTTATTTATTTTAGATTTCTGCAAAATATGAATCCTTAGCTTTAAGAGAAGGCAAAATATGCTATTCAAGTTTATAACTTTGAGGTTTATACAGCTATTTCTCCATTAAATTAATGAGATTTATTAATGTAATTGGGAGGGAAAAGAGTTATTTTGACCTAGATATTGATTTATTCTTATTCATTTTCTCCATCATTACTGCCTGACTTCTGAATAAGTCTTACATTCTCTTGAATTCAGGCATGGGTATTTATATATACTGAGTGGCCAGATTATTATGACCACCTGATGTTTGTAGGCAAATTAGCCATACACAGCATCGTATGGGATATGGAAGCTGAAGGCCTGTTCGAACACCTTTGCTGTCTGCAGTTACCGAGATAAAACATCTCCAATTCACACAGGAACACAAGGATTGAACAGTCGAGCATTGGAAAAAAGTCATGTGGTCCGATGAATCACGTTTCCAGTTGCATCATGCACATGGAAGAGTGAGAATTTCGCGGAAACAGCATGAAAGCATGCACCCCACATGCATGAGTACAACCCTTCAAGCTGGTGGGGGCAGTGTTATGGTTTGGGGCATGTTTTCCTGGCATGATTTGGGCCCTTTAATTCGTGTGGAACAACATCTGAATAGCACAACATACCTAAGTATCATTGCTGATCAAATTCATCCTACCATGTTGATGGCGTATTCCAATGGAGATGGCTTCTTCCAACTAGACAATGCACCATGCCACAGTGCTCGTATTGTGCAGGAGTGGTTTCAAGAACATGAGGGAGACTTTACCTTGCTTAGGTTGCTCCCACAATCAATCACCAGATTTCAATCCAATTGAGCATTTGTGGGATGAAGTTAAAAGAGCCATCAGGCAGCTAGTTCCACAACCATCAAATCTCACCGAACTGGACAGTGTTATTCATCAGGCATGGTGTCAGATTCCTCACATCACCTTTCAACATCTCGTGGAGTCAATGCCAAGAAGAATTGCCACAGTATTGAAGGAAAAAGGTGGCCTAATGAAGTACTGATGGGGTGGTCATAATAATCTGGCCACTCAGTGTATATCATTTCTAGCTTCCAAAATCATCTTGTGTCAATTACATTTAATAAAAAGTCATTGTGGATTACCTATCATGTCCATACTTATGTTTAAAATTCCTCTGGGGTGAACTATTAGCAAATTTTTAGCAAATTAATAATGAACTTAGGTTCTGCTTTCAACTGGACCATATTGTTAATAATACAATATCATGTATATGAAATTAGCTGAAAGTAGATCTTAAGTGTCCTCACCCCCAAAAAACTTAACTATGTGAGGTGATATAAGTGTTAATTATCTTTATTGTGGTAATTATTTCACAATGTACATGTCTATCAAATCATAATGCACATGCCCTAAATTATTTGAATCTAGAGCTGATATGTGAATAGAGTTGTGCTTGTATTTGATCATAGCTGGATTTCTCTAGCATTTAATTGGATATATTTTCAATTTTTTCATTTTTTATGTCTTTGTCCTTTTTCACTAATTGATAGCACAATGAAATAAGCCATTATTGTATGGGACATGTAATACTTACAAGTATTATATTGAACTAGAGGCCCGGTGCATGAAAATTCATGCACTGGAGTTGGGGTCCCTCAGCCTGGCCTGCCCCCTCTCTCAGTCCAGGAGCCCTCAGGGGTGGGAAGTGACCCGGTGATCAGGGGAAGGTGACACCCCATCACACCTCTGCTGCTGCCACTGCCAGCAGCGTAAGCCTCAGCCAGCTCTGGTTACCTGAGCCTCAGGTGGGGCTGAGGGGATTGGGTGCCGCCATCTTGTGGCTATGGGCGCCAGCATCTTGTGGCTATGAGCACTGACATCTTTGTGATGCTGTGATGGTCAATTTGCATATTCCCTCTTTATTAGATGGGATAATAAGGAACTTACACCTACTATAATTAGTATGTTAGTTCAGGGGTAGGCAAACTTTTTGACTCGAGGGCCACAATGGGTTCTTAAACTGGACCAGAGGGCCGGAACAAAAGCATGGATGGAGTGTTTGTGTGAACTAATATAAATTCAAAGTAAAGGAGCGGAGGGGAGAGCAAGAGAACCGGATAGAACAGCCAGATCCGGCCCGCGGGCTGTAGTTTGCCCACGGCTGGTAGATACACCCAGTTATTTACCTTCTGGGAAATATTTCAGTTAACGGATTTAACAGACCATGACAGGAGACAGATATTCTGGGGAATTTAATATTAATATTTCCTTGAAGGAAACCTCTATCTACTAGGAACCTATTGCATTTTAAATGTCCTAAGCCATGGCAGTGTATATAATTTATATTGCTATTTGAACTCTCTCAAAATAAAAGTGTATAATCCATTGTTAATTCTCTACCATTTGGCATACAAATAACAATTCTCACAAATGCAAAGAGAATGGTAAATCTTGGTTAAATAAGATCAGCTTAGTCCTAATGGCAAAGGTGCAGTTTGGAAGGAGGTTTGAAAAGAGCAGGAAAGTTATCACTGGCCATGACATTAGTGGCTAGACATTGTAAATGTTTAGACATTGCAACTGCATGTTTATGCTTGCCAGATTCAATGTTGCTGGCCCAGGCACTCAAAGCTGATCATCACAACTCTGTGCAATTATAAGAATGAATCACGTTGGCTACTTTCTAAGATACTATTAAAAAAGACTATGGGTGCAAAGCATTAATTTTCTTGAGATTTGTTGACTCCTTTATTGAAATCCTATAAGCCTTCTGTATTCCTTTGTTTAATTCCCACACCATAAAGCACTTACTGACCAAAGTGAATTTAGATACCACTGCATTTCTTGTCAACAAGAGTATGAGTTATCCTTAAAAGAACACTTATAGCTTGCTTTATTCTACTCTTACATGAGAAAGAAGGGAATCTTACCCCCTCTCTCTTCCTTCTTCTACTTCTTACCTTACTTTGTCAGAATGTAATTTTAGCAGAGTTAAAAATAATAAACTTTATAAATTAAAACAAGAAGTGTGCATTGGGGATCATTTTGTATGCATGGACATTATTTAAACCTCTAAAAGAGTAAAAAAAAAAAAATACCTTAAAAAGGAAAATATTTGTCCATATTTCTTTATTCTGTATCTCTGATCTGATTACTCATTCCAGTTTTCTTCCTTAAAAAATCATTGTATTGTTCTAATTTTTATAGTTTTCTCAGGAAAACTTTATGTTTGTTTATAGCAAAATTTGAATTTATAAAATTTCACTCTCATATTTTTATGCTCCTCTGAAAAATGCTCCCTTTGCAGATAAATTCTGGAAGGTATGTTCAGTAAAGAACAAAAATCATAATACTGATAAGCATGTATAGTCTTAAATAGAGCTTTTCTTCTAGTTTAGTTATTTTCTCCCTAAATCATGATAATCAAAATTATCACCTTTGACTATCTATCTGCTCCCTCTCCTATTCCTGTGCCATGCACCATTCTTATTTGTATTTGTAATAAAATAGTTGAATAAAGCTCATAGCTTCTTATTGGATGGACTGATTTGTTTCTTAGGTGACATTATAGAAGAACTGATCTTTCTAAAGAGTGATTCCCTTGAAAACGTTGATTATTAAAAACTATTAGGAGAGTGTTATAATCATTGGTCTTAATAATAAATATCCGAATTCTCTCTTCTCTCAACACATGGTAGAATTGCAGGTTAATTTCCTTTGAAGAAGGCATGGCCATTGACAGCTTTGGCAAATGAATGATGAATAGAACTTATGAGTATCACTTCCTGCAGAAGCTTTACGAACCTGCATGCCATTCTCCTTATCCTGTTTCCCTGCCTCAGTGGCGTGGAGATGGAGCCTCCAGATCCTGGGTGCCCCACTAATCCATACTGGACATGTAGAGTATGAAATAACATTTTGTTTTTAATTCCTTGTGGCTTTTGGGAGTTGTTTGTTACAACAGCATATCCTATCCTCCCCTGTCTGACAGAGAGCAATTGTACAATTTTGGCAGACTGTAGAAGTCTTGTCATTTTTCTAATCTCCAGGGAGCTGAAGTGTCAGTCATGGGAGATGCCATCTCATTTGGAGTATCCTAACATTGCAAAGGAAGAAGCTTTATACTTTTATATATGTTATGGATAATACATCATCTCGTTTGCGTATAGCAGTGCTCAGATTAAATGGCAGTCTCCATGGAATATTTTTGATTTATCAAATTTATATATAATAATCCCTTCCCAATTTTAGCTATATTTTTCCTTCTTTACCTTAAAGATTCATTACCTTCAAAATGAAAATGCTTTTGGGAGGGAGAATATTTTATGTCTCATCAATCATTTATACCTTAGTGAATAAAGTGTATAATGAATTAATTATAGTTTTCTAAAAATAGTTTTAGATAGTGGTAAAGTGGGAGATGATACGGCATCATGGCACCTGTCTGACAAAAGGGAAAAGGACATGGATATTGCATACTAAAGACATATTTCACCGACTCTATAAATTTCAAAAGGGCTGGCTCTTTGTTTAATACTCCAGTGTATGCCAAGATTAAATATAAGCTCTAGTGAAATCTTAAAGCCCTTGGCATCATGGAATAATTAAATTATATTAATGTCTTTAAGGTTTCTAGAGACTCCTTGTTCTTCAAAACTGAGTTGGGGACAAACTTAGGAAAGTCACTTGATTCTCTGGATTGAATTTACCCGTTTCTTTTGGAACAATGATAAGTGTTGACATAGATGGATTAATGAGTTGATATTTCTTAAGTTCACTGAGGTAGATAAAGAGCATTTTGGAAGTGAAAAAGCACAAGTATTGTGATTATACATATATGCATAATGCTTTGTGTGCTTCTTGTTAAGGACATAACTTCAATAGAATAAAACTTTTAAAATATAGTTTTAAAATTTGCAAATACTATAATTACTAGTGTGATAGTAAAATAGTTAAAATATAGATGTTTAAAAATGTTAGTATTTTAGTGAAATGAACTCCTGTAAGTTAGATGTATGTAGTTCTTTTTAAAAAAAGTTTTTTAATTGATTTTTTAGAGAGAGGGGAAGGGAGAGGGAGAAAGAGAAACATCAACATGAGGACAAAACATTGCTCGCTGCCTCCTGAATGCCCCTACCGGGGGCTTGAGCCTGCAATGTGCCCTGACTCAGAATCAAACTAGCAAACTGTCAGTGCACAAGAAGATGCCCAAAGAACTAACTGATCCACACCAGTCAGAGCTAGATGTATAGAGTTCTTAAATGTTACTGGAATTCAAGATCAGATTTGACATATAGTGTTTTTCTTAAACTACTATTGAGACAGACTCTGGAGTTAGGTAAAAACAGGGAACATTCATTTTCTAACTTCTGCACTTCCCCAAACTGGTAATGAAATCAGACTTTTTAATAATCAATATCAATTATTTGCCAAGTGATTTCTCTCTGAAAGTATAATTCATACTCATGAGTGACATAAATTATATGCTCACATGTGATTTTATTTGATTATTTCCTATGCTAATATTGATCTTGGACTTCCCTGTCCAAACTTCCTGGAAGAGATATATATTTTCCTTTAGTTTGCTTGATTCCTTTTTTAAAAGTTAAGCTAGAGCCCTAGCCAGTTTGGCTCAGTGGATAGAGCATCAGACTGGAGACTGAAGGGTTCTGAGTTCGATTCTGGTTAAGGGCACATGCCTGGTTTGTGGGCTTGATCCCCAGTGTGGAATGTGCAGGAGGCAGCCAATCAATGATTCTATCTCACAATTGATATTTACATTTCTCTCTCTCTCTCTCTCTTCCTCTCTGAAATCAATAAAAATATTAAAAAATAAAAAAAAAGATAAGCTAGATTTTTTTCAGTGTTATAGGGGTGGAGAATGCCCAGCCTGAGGGCTATATAAGGCCTGAAAAATCATTTGGTCTGGCCCTGCCAAGGCATTAGTTAATTAAATATTTGACCAAATATAGCAGGCTATTTTTTAAGTTGATAATTTTGTATGACCCTCGAATGATGCTATAAATATCTAAATGGCCATTAGCAGAAAAAAGTTTCCTCACCCCTGTTAACATATTGGAAGTTTTTCACAAACTAATGATTGTCTTTAACTTGGCTACTTGTTGGTAAGATTAAAGGCATACTTATGGGTATATAGATTCTCAACATCCCAGGTACATATATATAAAATCAACTGCCATTCAAATTATTTTTTAAAATAACCCTTTTAAAATTTATTTTTATTGTTTAGATTATTCCAGATGTCCTCGATTTTCCTCCCCTTTTCCCCCCTCTACCTGACTCCCCACTCATTGATTACAATGGCTTTGTAGTATAGTTTGATATCTGGTATTGTGATTTCTTCAAGTTTGTTCTTCTTTCTCAAGGTTGCTGTGGCTATTCGGCATCTTTATTGGTTCCATATACATTTTCTGGAATATATGTTCTAGAACTGAGAAATATGCAATTGGTATTTTAATAGGGATTGTGCTGAATCTATAGATTGCTTTGGGTAGCATGGACATTTTAATGATGTTAATTCTTCTAATCCGTGAACAGTATATTTTTCCACTTGTTTGTATCTTCTTCTATCTCTTTATTAAATATCCTATAGTTTTCCAGATACAGGTCTTTTACCTCATTGGTTAAGTTTATTCCTAGGTATCTTCTTCTTATTATTATTTTGCAATGGTAAATGGGAGTGGTTGTTGTTGTTTTTTTAGTTTCTCTTTCTGAGAGTTCATTATTGGTGTATAAAAATGCCATCAATTTCTGAATGTTAACTTGTATCCTGCTACTTTGCCAAATTCATTTATTAAATCTAGTAGTTTTTTTGTGGAGTCTTTAGGGTTTTCTATGTACAATATCATGTCATATGTGAATAATGAGAATTTTACTTCCTCATTTCCATTTTGGATGCCTTTCAATTTTTTCTTCTTGTCTGATTGCTGTGGCTAGGACTTCTAGTACGATATTGAATAAGAATGGTGAAAGCAGACAACTCTGTCTTGTTCCTGTTCTTAAGGGAAATGCTTCTAGTTTTTGCCCATTGAGTATGATGTTGACTATAGGTTTGTCATATATGCTCTTAATTATGTTGAGGTATGTTCCCTGTATTCTCACTTTGTTGAGAGTGGTTTTCAAAAATAGGTGCTGGATTTTGTCAAAGGTGTTGCTTGTTCTGCAACAACTGATATGATCATGTGATTTTTATTCTTTTTTAATGTGATGGATCACATTCATTGATTTGTGATTAGTGTACCAGCCTTGCATCCCCAGAATCAATTCCACTTGGTCATGGTGTGTGATAGTTTTAATGTATTGCTGTATTCAATTTGGTAATATTATGTTGAGAATTTTAGAATATATGTTCATCAGGGATATTGACCTGTAATTTTCCTTGTTTGTGGTATCTTTATCTGGTTTTGAAATTAGGGTAATGCTGGCCTCATAAAAAGAGCTTAGAATTTTTTGGAAATATTTGAGGAGGATAGATGTTATTTCTTTGAATGTTTGCCAAAACTCTCCAGTGAAGCCATAAGGACTAGGAATTTTGTTTGCTGGGAGTTTTCTTGATTACTGCTTCAATTTATTAGTTGTTATCAGCCTATTCAGGTTTTCTGATTCCTCTTAACTGAGTTTTAGAAGACTGTATGTTTCCAAGAATTTGTCCATTTTACCCAGGTTGTCCAGTTTGTTGACATATAGTTATTTATTGTATTTTCTTCACACCCTTTGTAATTCTGTGGTGCCAGTTGTTATATCGCTCCTCTGGTCTATCTCTTCCTTAAACTCCTCAAGGAGTCTTTTAAATATATTTAGGTGTTCCTATATTGGCTGCATATAGGTTTACCAAGGTTATATCCTCTTCTTGGAATGATCCATTTAGTATTATGTAGTGACCTTTTTTGTCTCTTTTATGGCCTTTGTTTTAAAGTCTATTTTGTCTGATATAAGTATTGCTATCTCACTATTTTTTTTTTCATTTCCATTTGCTTGGGAAATTTTTTTACATATCTTCACTTTCATCCTGTGTGTCTTTTGTTCTGAGGTGAGTCTCTTGTAGAAAGCTTACATATGGGTCGTATTTTCTTATCCATTCAGCTACCCTATGTGATTTCATTGGAACGTTTAATCCATTTACATTTAAGGTCATTATTGATAGGTACTTATTTATTGCCATTTTAATTCTTTTTTAAAATTTATCTTTATTATTGGAAGTATTACCAATATCCTCCCCCCCTCTCCCCCCTCCACCCTCCATTTATACCCTCCACTCTGCTCCAACCCGTTCCCCAGGCCTTCTGTACACTACTCTCTGTCCATGGGCTATGTATATTTGCATATAAGTTCATTGGTTAATCTCTTCCCACCCCATCCTCCTTCCCTCTGAAATACATCAGTGTGTTGCATGCTTCAATGTCTCTGGATCTTTTTGTTTGTCAGTTTATTTTATTCATTAGAAATCACACCTAAGTGAGCTCATGTGATACTTCTTTTCCTGACTTATTTTACTTACCAGCTTAGCATAATACTCTCCAGGTTTCTCCATGCTGTCTTAAAGGATGAGATCCTTCTTTTTTTTACAGTTGCATAGTATTCCATTGTGCAAATGTATCCCCGTTTTTAAATCCATTCACCTACTGATGGGCACATGGCTGTTTCCAGATCTTAGCTATTGTAAATAATGCTGCTATGAAGATAGGAGTGCATATGTTCTTTCTGATTGGTGTTTCTAGCTTCTTAGGATATATTCTTATTAGTGGGATCACTGGGTCAAATAGCAGTTTCATTTTTAATTTTTTGAGGAAACTCCACATGCCATTTTCATTCTCTAAGCCTATGTTCCCCTTTCTCTATTTTTTTTCTTACAACAGTCCCTTAAGCATATCTTGCAATACTTGTTTAGTGGTAATAAACTTATTTAGAGTTTTTTGTCTGGGAAGTTCCTTATTTTACTTTCAATTTTGAATGATAACCTTGATGGATAGAATAGTCTTGGTTTCAGATATTTGCTTTTCATTACTTTGAATACTTCATGCCATTCCAATCTTACCTGCAGTGTTACTGTTGAGAAATCTGCTGACAGCCTTATGGAAGCACACTTGTAGTAATTGCCTGTATCTCTCTTGTTGCCCTTATGGTTCTCTCTTTTTCTTTAATGTTTGTCATTTAATTATCATGTGTCTCTTTGTGTTCAACTTGATTAGGACTCTGTGCTTCCTGAACTTGTGTGACTTTTTTCCTTCATCAGTTTAGGGAAATTTTCTTTCACTCTTTCCTCAAACAGGTTCTCTGTCTCTTACTCAACTTATTTTCCCTAGGGTCCCCAATGTGGATGTTGTTCTGTTTCTTATTGTCCCATAGTTCCCTTAAACTCTTCTCATGCTTTTTAAGAGTGTTTTTTTTTTCTTTTTGCTGCTCTAATTTAGTGTTTTTATTTTTTACCATATCTCCCAAATTTCTGATTCAATCTGCTTCATCAAGCCTGCTTTTAATTCCTTCTAGTGTACTCTTGATGTCAGATATATTAGTATTCATTTCTTACTAGTTCTTATTCATGGTTTCTATGTCATTTTTCATGATGTAGTTCCCACTATGTTCTTTGTAGTTATCACTAAGTTCCTTAAGCATCCTTATAACCATTACTCTGAACTCTATGTCTGATAAATTGCTTACCTCCATTCCATTTAGGTCTTTTTCTGAAGATCTCTCCTTTTTTTTTTTTTCATTTGGAGTTTTGTTTTTTTCTTTGTCTCCCAATTTTAGTTGTCTCTTTGTGTTTGTCTCCATGTATTAGATATACCTACTATGTCTCTTATTCTTTGTGGGGTAGCCTTTTATAGTAATGTCTTGTGGGTCCCAGTGATATGGTTTCATTAAACTCCTGTGCTGGATGCTTTAGGAGGGACCCTTTTGTGGGTCATTTTGGTTTTTCTCTTGTAATTGGGTCTGCATTGTTGTTTTCCCATTCTTGGGTGGGCTCTTTTCTCAGGCTGGCTAACTATGAGTCTCAATACCAACCACATTGTGTGAGCTATTGTACAGGTCTTGACAGGACAAAACAAACCAGAAAACAAGTGGAAACATAGAAAAGAACCAGACAACAATAGCAAAATAACCACAAAATAAAAGAGAATTGGGAAAGGGAAAAGAGAACAAGAATAATAAGTGAAAAAGAAAGAAAAAATTAATTATAATAATATAATAAAAATAAAAAGAATACCAGAAGAGAAAAGGGGGGGAATATTCTTAAAAGAAAGAAAGAAGAGAAACAAATAAGAATAAAGAGTATTAAAAGGAAAACCATTAAAAAAGAATAGAAGAGCCCTAACCGGTTTTGCTCAGTGGGTAGAACGTTGGCCTGTAAGTGGATAGAACGTTGACCAGATTCTGGTCAAGGGCATGTACCTTGGTTGTAGGCACATGCCTAGTAAGGTGTGTGCAGGAGGTAGCTGATCGATGTTTTTCTCTCATCGATATTTCTAACTCTCTATCCCTCTCCCTTCCTCTTTGTAAAAAAAAATCAATAAAGTATATAAAAAAAGAATAGAAGAAAGAGAAAAAAATTATTAAAAGGTAAAAAGAAGAGAAGAAAGATAAAGTGAAAGAAAAGAAAAAATAAGTAGAATAAAAAAAGGAAAGAGGCAAATAAGAAATATGAAAGAAACAAGAAAAAAAAAGAGAAAAATAACAGTAATAATAATACCAAAGCAAAAAAAAAAATAATAATGAAACAACAAAAAACCAACTAAGTGAAGTTTGTCTGGACAGATTTCAGTGCCTGCTTGGATTTCCTGTTGTATCTTGCTCTTGTGTTGTCTGAGGCTGTTTGGTATGCTGGTTTCAGAACTTCCTGGAGATACATTTTTGCTAGCCAATGTCAGAAGTTGCCCACATTTGGCTCTTAGCACCCTGTTCAAAGCTGCAAGTGACCCACAGCTTGTGGCTGCCTCCACTGGGCTTGGCGGCCTATGAGAAGGGCCAAGCTGAGCTCTTAGGCTGGTTTTTTAGCATCAGGGGGAAAATGGCTGCTAAAAATCAGAGGGGATGGCTCAGCACAGGTATCCTGGCTGCCACCCTCTCTGTGGCTCTCCCTAACTCCTTCCACCCCTGTCTCTCCTCTGGAATCTTCAGTAGGCACTGCTCTCCCTCTACAGAAACCTACCGTGAGTGTCTGGAAAGGAAAATCCTACATGCCAGCCCTTTAAAAAAGTGGATTTATTTCCAAGGGCCCAGTTCCCTGGCTGATAGAAGCTCGTGGCTGGCTGCTGTGTGGGTGGCTGATCCCGGCTCTGGGTATCCCAACTTGGGAGCCCTTCCCGGAGTGCAGGCCTCTCTCCTCTCTGTGAGAATCCTCCCACCTTTGGCCCTCCGCTCCTGGAAGTAGGGACAGAGCCTCTTGCTTACCCACCCTTCCTACTAGTCTCCAGGTGGTTTCTGCCCTCCCTTGTTTAAAAGTCTCCTCTTCAGCTTGTCTTCTTCTGGTATTTCAGGGTGAATATGCCCCAATTTAGTTTTAATTCCAGTTAGACTTTGGGAGGAAGTGGGAGAAAGGTCCACCTGCTCTGCTGCCATCTTCTGATCCTCAACAGTAACCTTTAATCTTTGGGACTTCTATGAAAGCAATCCTAATAACAATAAATGTATTCTTTCTCCTTTATGAAGGGCTAATATTCCATATTCTCATCTGTTTTTTACTTACTTGCAGAATTACTTTTAAAGTTAATTTCCAAAGTGTGTTAGCTGCCACTTGACAAACAGCCATATTTTCCTATATAAACTGTTAACATTTTTTTACTTAAACATTATTTAACATAGACAGTATGTATTATTGATTACCTTAATACTCCCAAATATGTTTGACTTTAAAAAAGAAACAATCTCTATTTTCTAGACATTGTTTATTTCAATATCCTATTTTCTTCCAAAATCAGATGTAAGAAAATAATCCTTTTATTCCTTACATTATTATTTTTTGGTTATTTTATATATTTTCCATTAGATTACTATTTTTTCTGTCTTTAACTAATTTAAACCGTAAGTAATTTATCTTCCCAAATTCTATTAGATTTTAATCTCTTTCAGGGTAATGGGAATAACTGTTTGTCTTTGTCTTCTAGTGCCTGATACATGGTAGATATTCAATAGAAGTTTATTAATAAATGAATGAATGAGTGAATGAATAAGTAACTATGGTATCAGTTTTGATGGAGAGGTTAATATGAAGAATATTAAGCCTTATTATTTAATATATACTGTCTACTGTGTGACAGGATCAATTCTAAGTACTTGGAGCAGATGCCAGTCATGCTCTGTACTTCCATTTCCCCTTACCATTTCAGTGAATGAGATCCTGTCTTCCAAGAGCCTGCAAGAGAAGTTTTGTCAGAGGGCTGCCCTCAGCATGACAGAATCCACTCTGGTCATGTGTAACGTGGGCAGGATGAGTGATTTTTTTAAAAACACAAAGGCAAGAGAAATCTGAACATAACCTTTGCATAAAACTTCAGTAATTAACATGAATGTTTTGCTTCACATATATTGTTTTTAAATATAAGTAAAATAAGCAAATGGTGTAATTGTTACCAAGTGAAGGCAGATTTTCACAGCACAAATTATAGTTTGGGAACAAAGTTGTACCTTTTGATTTTTTAAAGTTCATGCAGATAGCTACTATATAGAATGAGACCTCTTTAGAAGATTTATTTGTAAAGGCAGTGAGTAAATAGTGTTCATGTCCCTTAAAAATACTACATTATGAAAAATAATATAAATCAGACATCTTATAAGCTAAATTACATACCTTACATCTATATGAGAAGATAAAATATTCTTGGATAAGATAAATATTTTCCTGGAGTCCCATTGAAAGGAAAATTATATGTAAGGAAAATGTGATTATACGAAATATAGGAAATTTGATGGCCTTGAATAAAAATTCAAAATCTAGTAATATTCTAAAGAAAACTGCAATTCTTTTTTAAAAATATATTTTTATTGATTTCAGAGAGAAAGGGAGAGGAAGAAAGAGATAGAAACATCACTGATGAAAGAGAATCATTGATTGGCTGCCTCCTGCATGCCCCCCACTGGGGATCAAGCCCGCAACCTGGCTATGTGCCCTTGACTGGAGTCGAAGCTGGGACCCTTCAGTCCACAGGCCAATGCTCTCTCCACTGAGCCAAACCAGATAGGGTGAGAAAACTGGAATTCTTAAAATTGAAAATTGGTGTGGGTCAGTTTGTTAAAAAAATGTTAAATGTAAGGCTTCACAATAAATGTGGAATCTTAAGTCCATTTTTATAACAATCACATACTGCTTGTGTATATTCTGGACAGAAATGTTACTTATGGGGCAATAATAGAATATACGAGAGCTTTTACTGTGGCCACAGCACTGTGTTGGAGTAGTTTTGTTGGAGTGCTGTTTCTCAATTTGGTAGCATACTTTAGATAAAGAAAGGAACTTCCCTTACTTGAAACTGCTGTGTCATTTCTTCTTCCTTAACTGACATCCCAACCAAGGTTCAGGAAATGCCCTAATGAGCCACTTCTCTTTTCTCTTTCCTCTACTAACTGGATTTCAACCACTCCAAATTATTCTTGGTCAGATCTTTTACGATGGTTGTCTCTTTGGCATGGTGCTTATGTTATGGGAAGAGGGGTTATACTTTGGTGCTGTTTGTAGAAGTGATAACAGTGATAGAATCCAATCATTGCTGGTAGGTAACGAAACTGGCAAGTTAATCTTCTGTACTTTAAACAAACGCGGAAAAGGAGTCTAATCAATATCTATTTTACTTTGATATGTGTGGCTTGTTTATAAATGTGGTTTCATTTTGCATTATCACTAGGCATCAGGATATTAAAGTAGTCAACTGTGGTTTGCTGTAATTTGGGTAAAATATATCTGAAACTCAATGTCTTATGTTAACCAAGATGGAGAAATCACTGTTTTAGTTCATGATAACCAAAGCAATTTCTCCTTCCAGTTTGATAGTCTCAATTAGTTACTAAGTTGGAACATAATTTAACATTTTATGGCATCTTATATATTATTTTATATGTTAATTTCTGTTTATATTTTAACAATATATATATTTCATTGGCTTTTAAATGTAGGAAAATATTACTGCTCATAGCAGAAATAACACCAGATAGTACTTTAGCATATGTTATTTTCCTGGAGTTAAATGTTCTTTTGTGTTTATAATGACCATTTGGATCCAGAAAGGTTGTGTAGGAGATGTCAAGAATTCCAAAGCAATAATTGTTTACAGTAATAGTTTCAATTATAATAATGAAAGTTGGAGTAGAGACTTGAAAGTTATATATATGACTATATACACATACCTATCTGCACATGTATTTTATATATATTTGTTTATATGAATAATAATTTCATACTTTTAATATTGTCTTAAAATGTCTTATTGAAAATAGACATTTTGAGAAAAATAAACCTGAGGTAATCTTTAATTCATTTCAGGTAACATATTAGTAAGCTACTTACTAGAAACTTTATTTAAACTTTAAGAGACTAAAATAAACTTCACAATTCTTCCCTGCTCAGAGACTGTATCAACAAAGCAAAGTGAAATAGAATATGGAGTTCATTATCAAGATTATTCAGTCAATCCTGCTCAACTTCTATTTTAGATGAATCTGAACATAGTTTTACACTTTTGAATAGCTTTTGAATTAGTACTAAATCTTTTATTATTTTGGTGGAAGCTATCTTAAAGAAGCCAAACTTTGTGCTATCCATTTTCAGAATTAAAATATATTTTTTTAGCTATAAAGCAAATGGAATATATATAAATTTCATGTTTTCTATTTCTTTAGTTTTAATTATTATTATAATCATTTTTAGTTTTCAGTTCCATTCCAAAGAAGTATGTATGAGTAAATTTTGTTGAACTGCAACTTATGTCAAAAATGAAATAAGCTGAAAAATGTTTCTTAAAAGCCAGTTTAATTTTAATGATTGTGGCACAAGGGTTTGTTATAAGTTCTAGAAAGACAAAATAATTATGAGGCCTTTAATTATGATGCACATTTCTCGTACAAGTAAAATTTTTTGAAATTATGGTAATTAACACAGTGGACATAGAAAATAAATTTGAAAACAGTGGTTTGAATAGCTCGACAAAGGAAATAAGGCAAGGAAAAACTGAAAAAAAATTTCTTATCCAGAAATTCCAAGCAAACTAATGAAATATATTTCAAGGGGAATAATGGCTATTGATAAAATAATGAATATATGATACATGTGGAAATGCAATTATTTATAAGTCAACTTACAAATAAAATTATATGAAATCAGCTAGACATGCCAGATTCTTTATGGAGATAAGTTTAATTAATTTTATAGTAAGAAGAAAAAATAGATTAAGCAATGGAGTGATAACAGATGCAGAAAGTTAATATTTACAAATAGCAGATGGCATTTTTTTTTTACTATTAGACAAACCAAAACAAATGTATAATGCAAAATATAGTTTCTTTGCAGGTTTTACTGATTATATTTATTAAGATCAGAAAGAAGAATCTGTGAGGCATAGAGCAGATGTATGAGCAAAGCTGAAAGAATCACACATGTCCTCAAAAACATAACCTATGAGGGAAGAGCTTAACAGTAGTCTTGTAGAAAAAATGCATAATAAGAAACTAATGTACAGAAGTATTTCTTATTTTATAGAGCTGTGAATTACCAGCCAGTTACAGAATCTGTGGGCTGGGTGGAGGTGTTTGGCAATATATCAACTGGCAAATATTACTTTGCCTATGAGACTAGAGGATGATAGATAATTTTGTGATTCTGTTACATTTTATTTTGGGAGCATAGAAAGCCTAGGTAACTGCATCAACAAAAATAGGATAGTATGAGAATGTATTACAAGTAGTTTACGTTAAACATTAAGAAAACTGGAGGAATTAGTATTATTGAAAAGCAAAATAGTAAGATAGGTTGTGGAATTTCCTTAGGTAACCTGTTTTAAAAATAGATTGGTCAAGGAGAGAAAGCCCTTCTTTCTGATTTTATAATTACTCTCAGGGTACAGAGAGAGGTTGGGGTAATTGTCACTTTTCTTTTTTTTTTTCTCTTCAGATTTGAAAGAATAGGTAACAATACAAAAGTAGAATTTAAAATTCTTACACAACAATTTCAAATAAAAGAAGCAAAGAGTCTAGGAAATAGAGATTGAGTTTTAATAAGGATTCCCATGCCTCCTTCATATTCATCCCATGTGAGAATATTTCAAATCATCTCTGGCCTTTCCTGAAACACTCCTCCTCAGCCTGCATACTAGAACAGAGTGTGATTCACTCTCTAGCTTCTTCCACTGGCCAGAGAATCCTTTCATTCCCCTCTTCGTTCCTTTCTTTATTTCTTATTGTGTGAACATGTTTCCAATACAGAAGTTCATATGCACATGAACAAATTAAGTTCTGAAACATATTCAGCTTCCTTAGATATATTTCCATCCAGATAAAAATCTGAGCCAGAACTTTCTATTTGTTTAATCATATATATTTTGCTATATCTTTTTCTCCCTTTTGTCAAAACTCATTCTCTCAAACATCTTTTCCCAATCCCCCCAAATTTAGATCAGTACCAGCTACACTGAAAATTTGGCAGGTAATGATCTCATCAAGTATCTTTAAGGGAATTTTTCAGCAACTAAGATGTTTATACTCTTTGCTTCTTTTGATCCTGTGAAAAATTCAAATGGATTTGAACCCACTGAACAATCTGAGGTTTGTAACAGTTTTGTAAGCAGCATTTTTTTAAACATCAGACTTTAAATTCTGGTAAACTTTTAGGTTTCTTAATTAATTGTAGTCTAAGAGGCATCTAATCCTTTAGTTATACTTTCGATTGTTTCTCTCCAGTCAATCACTTTTCCTTTTCTGTAGCTTATTATTGTCCTTTCACATAATGGATACTTTTATCATTCCATCAGTACTATACCTACTATTATATGTTCTTCCCATAATCATATCAACCTCCTCTACTTTTTCTCTGCTCTCAAATTTTAAAACATCGATAGTTTGTATTGCAAATAAAAAAACATTTTTATTAGCTTTTTGAATGCTTATTGTAGACATGTAAGTGTAGAAACAAGTCAGGGGCGGAGTCTGCCCAAATGAGATGACTGATAACATCATCCTCGGGAGAATGTAGAAAATGTGTGATTTTGTCTTGATCAATCACTTAGTTAATTTCTATATAAGCTTAGTTAAGTTTAAGGTATAAGTAGAGGAGTGTACCGGGTGCTACACTAGGTTTTGAGGATAAGTTATGTAAGATATATTACCTGCCAATGAACAACTGCATTTCACCAATTAATCATACTGGAAAGTGCTATAAAAAAGTATATATGAATTTTCTATCAGTCTGGGGTTTTGCAACCATCAAAGATATGATGGTTGAAGAAGATACTGAAAAATAATCAGCTATTTTCTAGGCAAGAAAAGGGTAAGAGAAAGACATCAAACCGAAAACTAGCATGGAGTTGTAAAAAGCATGGCACATTCAGTGGTCTTTGATTAGAGCTTGGGATCTTCACAAGGGGAATAGCTTGATCTGACTATGTTTTAGTGGGATATCTCTGTCCATTTGGAACACATACTAGAGTCCTTAGTTTTATATTTTGTTTATAGAGTGTATCTGCTGTAAGAGAGCAAGGACAAACATGTGTCTCGGGGTGATACTTTGCAAAGTGGTTGCACCCTGGCAAGAACAGAAGACAAGTGTTTGGCTAAAAATATGATAGAACCTATTTCATAAGAAAATAAAAGGTGATGGACTATGTCATTTTTCACTCTAGAAATAAGTACTTACACTGAACATGAATGACTCCCAAAGCAGTAGAATAAGCAAATATTTGCAAGTGATTTAGTCATTTCTTTGTGGTTGCTTGGCTTAGTCCTGATAGAACACACTGTGAAATAGGAAGCCAGTTCAGCATTTTTGCTTGCTAATTTGCCATGTGATTTTGAGTAAGTCTCTCTCTCTCTCTCTCTCTCTCTCTCCCTCGTGTGTGTGTGTGTGTGTGTGTGTTTGCTGAATATTTTCAGTTAAATTAATATCTAGCATCTAGTGTGGTGGGCAAAGGACTGGGATCTGGACTGAGTGTGAAGAAAGAGTCTAGTAGTGTTAAAGTTTAGGTCTGCTGTACCTGAAGAGCAGTTCTGAATTTATTCCTGGGATACCAAACTTATATTGAATATGGGAGCTCTAAGATTGGAAATACAGCTTAGAGTCTAAAGGTAGGACCTCTCTCCTTCTTGGGATCCAGGATCTCACATTTCAGATAGATTTTCAGAGCATGAAGGATAACCATAAACTACTGCTTAATATATTTGGCCTTTTTTTCCTTAATACCCTCTCCTGAAAACAACCTCTAAAGATTTTACCTTAGGACAGAGCTCTCAGAGCAAAATACAGAATGAATTTGGGAAGTAACCTTTAATTTTTTTTTCTTTATAGGTCCCCTCTGCTTTTCCATATTTTTAAAAAATTTATTGCCACTTAATTTGTTTCAACATGAAACACTGGTTATACTAAGTAGTGTCTAAATTCACTTATACTCAGTCCTTTTGGACACACTCAGTGAAATGCATGACAAAACTCGATGCCATTTTCTAAATCCAAAACAAACAGCAACAACAAAATAGCAAGCAAAGATATTTCAAAATATACGAGTAGGAGATAATTTACAAAATAAATGTATACACTAAAATAGTAAGTCTTCTACTAGGGATAAATGGGGGTCAGTAAATGCTAACTTGCTTGAGTAGCAGTCATCTTAGAAGAGTTTTAATCAGTATCAATATCAGCTATATTACCTGAAATCTTTTCTCTTTTCTCCACCAGTTGATAATAGTGAACATTGATTGGGATCTAGTCAGGTACTAAAGGCTTTACATGTATCACCTCTTTTGAGCCTGACAATACCCTTGAGGCAAAAGCTGTTATCTTTATTGTTCAGAAAGGTGAGGTTTCAGGATAGTTAACTTTCCCAAGGTGACCAGTGAGGAAGTGATGGAGCAGGGACTTGGATCCAGGTCTGTGTGGTGCTTAAACATAGGTAAATTATACAATCATTTTTCCTACCACTTTTAAATTTAAACTTTATCTTTGTTGTTCTTTTTCATTCATTTTGAACAAGAGCCTATCTTTATACCACCGAAGGAAAACAGTTCAAGAGAGAAGGGTTAGGGAAAATCAGAAAGTGCTACGATGCTAAAAATGGTTCCTAGGCTTATGTATGGATAATGAGGTCTTTGACTGTGTTACATTTGCAAAAATAGCAGTTGCAGTGGTAACAAGGGACCAGAATAGAAGGCTCCAATTCATAAAAGAAAGGGGCAAAGTGAAGACACTCATTAATGTTGAAGCAGTAGAAGGATAACTAGTGACAAATATCAAGTAGATTTGCTTCAGTTTGGTCAGAGAAAGGTCATTGATTATTTTTGGTTAAACTGGTTCATAGAGGCCAGGTCTCCACTAAAAAAGGGAATTAATTGCTTCCATTTCCCACTAATTGCCTCAACATTTCCCTTTGCTTTGTCATTGGAGATTTGGTCAGACAGGCAAAAAGTCAAAAGTCAGAGTTTGATGGAATCTACATAAAAAGGGAATCTGAGGAGACCAAATTATGGCATTTGGTGTAATAATGATAATGATAGTTAGCATTTTTTCCTGGGAGTGCTGTAGATTTTTAGAGACCTTTTCAATCTTTAATCAGACCGTAGGGCACATTTAAGAGAGTTCACTGTTTTTATTTCCATCTAGAGGATAAAGCATCACAGAGAGATGAACTAACCTAGGGCAAGTCTCCTGAGATGTTAATCCTATAAATTGGAGTATACTCTCCTATGTTGAGTTTTAGCTGGAAGCTTGGGCTCTTCCCCGTTATCATTCATTCAAGCCCCTTCAGAGTTTTTAGGCTTTTTGTACATTATTGTCAGATTACAACCTCTATCAATGACAGAAAAATCAGCCAAGAAATAGTGTGAAAGGTTTTGATGTTACCACAGTTGCTTAGTTTGAAGGCTATTAATTGATGATACAGCCATCTTCAATTAACAAGACATTTGCCTGGCTTGTGTGGTTCAGTGGTTGAGTGTCAGTCTAGAAACCGAGAGAGGTCACAGTTAGATTCAGGGTCAGGGCACATGCCAGGGTTGTGGGTTCGATCCACAGTGTGGGACATGCAGGAGGCAGCAGATACCTGGTGTTTCTCTTGCGTTGATGTTTCTATCTCTCTACCCCTCTCTTTTTCCCTCCTCCTCTCAAATCAATAAAAACAGTTAAAAAATTAACAAGACATTCTACTTTGTATTTGCTGAATTAACTAATCTTTGAAATCCTGTCCAGCTCCACCAAAACCCTTTGAGATTTGTGAGTTTTATATTTCAGACATTTTGCTTTATTTCTTTGGAACACAAAGTGGCAATATAGATAGTGGAAAGAGCATGGGCTCTGAATATGATAGATCAGTGTTAAATCATTTTGGCTTCTCTGATTTATTTGTAACACCTTCAGAGGTCCGATAGACAAGTTCTCTTTAGGAAGTCACAACTCTGTACTATCAACTACTCTTCTTTCCTTGAAGAACCAGAAAGATATTATTAATGTATTACATTATAGGCTCTTAGAAACATGGTAAATTAGAATGAACATGGGTTTTAAAGCAGGACGATAAGGTTTCAAAACAAGATCTGTCATAACCAGTTGTTTAATCCCAGATCATTTATATAATGTGATTGAAACTCAGTTTCTTCATATAAACCTGCTATACCTTGTTGGGTTACTAGTATATGGTTATTAAATGTGACAGTGAAGGTAGAACACCTAGCTCAATGTCTGCATAGATGGGGACCTAGAAACTAGCCACATGCTTCTTAGTGTTATTACAAATAATAAAGATATTAAATGAGGACACTATTAATTGAAGCAAGACCAAACAAACATAAGATGCTGGTCTAAAAGAAGTTTAGTTCTTTATTAAAATACTTTATTTGAACAAGGTGCTCTCACAGTTATGGTGAGCTTGAGCTGGACTATCTATCTGTGGTCAGATGCCTCCTACAGCAAATCCCCCTTACCCTACCTTATTAAAAGTGCTGTGCTCACATGAAGTCATTTAGTAATCAGTCAGTCCTAGGAACTGAGTGGTATTATTGCACTCATTGTACAGGTAAGGGTAATTACATCCTGAGAGGGAAATATTCAACCCACAGGCACATAGTAGATTGTCAGTGAGAAGCACAAGTTTGAAGCCATGTGGGCTAATTCCCAAACTTGCAATTTCAATTGGTGTTCTAACAATGCTTTTTGAAACAACAAATTGCAATTCAAGATTGTCATTTGTGCAAGCTGAGAAATTAAATCGCCCTCACCCTCATTTTTAAATCAAGTAAGGGGATTCTTAAAGCTTATCTTTCTTCTGACAAAAAAGGCTATTCACACTAAGAATAGAAAAGCATTATCAACAGTGATATCTATGTCACCGAACTCTACATTAGGTTATTTCTAAGAGCTTTAATTTAATCTTAAAAAGTATAACTAGCCTATTCGCTTGTCAGGACACATGTCTCAGTCCTCTAACCAAGAAATGCTAGGAACTCGGCATATGGGTCCTTCCTGCTCCCATGGTGCTTTTCTCTAGCCTGCCCCTCCCCCTCGCCTACCTCTGTACCTCTCAGGCAGGTCCAGTGAACCTTTTCTGCCCAGTGTTGAAGCTGAGGACCAACTCTGAAGAGAGCCCTAATTATCAAATGACTTGCTAACAACTTTTTGGACTTGTTTCTTTTAAACAATGACACTTAATAAAACTCCTTTCAAATACATAAACAGGGCATACCTACTAAAACAGGAAGAGCTAAGATTGATTTGACTGTTTTGATTAATTCGACTGCTCAAGTCAGTCAAAAAGTTATCACCAGTTAAGCAAACCATTTTGACAGATTCTTGGCCCACTGTGACTGCTTGTTTGACTGGCTTGCCTGTCAGGTGTAAGTGGTCAGATTGACTGGAGACAATCTATCTGGAAAATTTATCTTCGGCGGACGTGGGTGTCTGTACACCAGAATCTACTTTAAATAACTTTATTTGAAATCTGTACCTATTTTCGTGGGACCAGTGAGAGAAGTTTGAAAGTGACACATTGCAGCATTTGTCTTTCTAGAGTGAGATGTCTTTCCACTTGCTAGGGCTGGCAATATATTTATAGGCTAAAAAATAATCACACATTTCCCTATTCACAGATAGAGTTCAATTACATTGAAACAGTACCCTAACTTGGGCAAACACTAATAAGGCATCATATTCTCTTCCTCTTCTAAAGGGTTGATGATAGACATCTGTCAGCAAATGACTTCTCAGAGATCAGGTTACCAATGAAGTCATGAATGACTTGTAAGAAAAAGTTGACCTTGCCACTAATCATAGTTCTTCTTAGAAGAAGAATTTGAGAGAAGGAAAATACCACAACAAAAACAGCAAACAAAACCTTTGAGGAGGCAAGAGAATCTGGTTGCCGTTATTATTTGAGCTGCTTTTAAAAATCAAGCTCATGTATATATCCACGCTTATGTTTTCCTAGGAAATTTACTTTGAAACAAGCTTCTAAGTTTGGGCAAGACAAAAACACCACTATAAAGATGGGGAGAATGATGTATTCACACATTTATGGGGAGAATATAATAGGCTTGTTATCTGCTGTAAGCACATTGTTATAAGGTCTGGCCTAAGTGGTTGAGTATCTTAGTCCATTTGCATTGATAATTTGAAATATCCTGTTATTGTTTGAAAGATTTTCATGTGCTGCTTTCCAACACTCCTAAAAGTCTAACTTTTTCCATGAAAATGTCTTGCACATGTGCAGGACTTAGATGCTACTTAGTGTACTTTTATTAAATAAGTTCAATGGTAAGATTAGATGGAAGTTGGGGCCAGAGTATCGGTAATGAATAACATGATGGCACTGTTCTCAAAATAGCTTGCTTAATAGTCATAGTTTCTTTTGCATTAGAATCACTTGATGCATCATTCTTTTTTTAAATTTTTGATTAATAGAGGGGAAAAAAGCTTACTTTAGCCTTGTTTTCAAAGTTTTTGCTTTTTAGTTACTTTATGATTGTTTTGAGTAATAAACCCTTTGACCAGAGTAAAAGTAAGCAGCAAATTACATGTCATAGTTTGAAGAATGCTAGAGAGAGTCCATGAGGGTATATACATTTAAAATTTCATATGTTCACTACATTTTAGAATCATTATTAGTAATGTTTCAATGATCATCTTGATGCTTCAAATGTTTTTACACCTCAAGGATCATTTCCTTTGGCTATGAAAATGTACAAATTTACCTCTCTGGCAACAATTCATGCTGCTGCCTGTTGCATTGTTCCCTGTTCAGCACTGGGTATTATCATTTAAAGACATTTTTAAATTTGAAATGGAAACAGCTTCATTTTAAATAATTATTCTGTTGCAAAATAAAATCTCAGTAGTGAGACCTGTGAAGGTTTGAATGCTTGCTTTGCTTTAGAGCTCTTTAACCTATGCACTATCTTCACTTTCTGATGTGCAGAGCATAGAGAACAATGCTGCTCACGTCACTGGCTTGTTGTGAGGGTTACGTAAGGCAAGACTGGGTAGTGTTCCAAGCTCTGTGCCTGATACAAAGCAAAATTTCTATACACACCAGCAATGTATGCCATTATTATCACTATGATTATTAACATAGTTTTTACTTTAAAAATATATTTTATTGATTTCAGAGAGGAAGTGGAGGGGGGGAGAGATAGAACATCAATGATGAGAGAGAATCATTGATTGGCTTCCTTCTGCATGCCCCCTACTGGGGATCAAGCCTACAATCCCGGCATGTGCAGTTGACCAGAATCAAACCCAGGACCCTTCAGTCCAAAGACTGACACTCTATCCACTGAGCCAAACCAGCTAGGGCAGCATAGTTTTTACTTTAAAGAGAACACCAAAATAGAGATAAACAGACATGGATGAATTGATTTTTAACTTTGTGCTACTTTAATAACTTTAGTTATCTCATCAATAAAAAGTGTTAAATAGGAGATCACAATCATAAGGGATCGAATATGAGATCATAAAAGGGATCAATGCATAAGAAAGTGCTGTGTGCCGAAACCGGTTTGGCTCAGTGGATAGAGCGTCGGCCTGCGGACTGAAGGGTCCCGGGTTCGATTCCGGTTAAGGGCATGTACCTTGGTTGCGGGCACATCCCCAGTGGGAGGTGTGCAGGAGGCAGCTGATCGATGTTTCTCTCTCATCGATGTTTCTAGCTCTCTATCCCTCTCCTTTCCTCTATGTAAAGAATCAATAAAATATATTTTTTAAAAAAAAGAAAGAAAGTGCTGTGTACATTGTAAAATGTTGTATAAATACATTTTACTATAAGTCTTATTCACTTTATTGATTATTGCTTTTGGGTTCCATGCCAGTTGTTTGTCTTCCCTATAATTTTGTGGCTGCATATTTAAAAATTCAGTTTCAATGACAGAGAAGACACACAAACTGTGACATGGATGGTGAAAATAATGAAAATGGTGGAACTGTTTAAAAATCAAACAATGTATGCCATGCATCACTGTCTTTAAGTCTCATGAAAGCATCATATTTCCAGTTAAGAAAATCGCCACCATTTTGTCATTGTAAAATATTTTACAAACAGTAAGAAAGGGGATTAAAACCATGTTTAAAGCTGCAATTCTGGAGATAATTTGCCATTGAGAAGGGGGGGGAAGCCTGGTTGATAGACAAGTACATGTTACCAATAAACCTTTTAAGGCAGAATTTTTGCCACCACCAAGAAAGTGATCAGTATTAACAAGCATAGATACTTATGACAATTTTGAATGGTTTCCTAAGGAAGAAGGTATGTGAGAAATTGAAAGGAAGAATAAAAATGTTATAAAAGTCAATGGGGATAGGTTGTGAAGCACCTTGTTTCCCAGGGACAGGAGCCTTCAGAGGATCCAATGTTCTGGGCTGGGACCACAGCTCTCAGCCTTCCAGTTCTCTTGCTCTCATACTATTTATACTTTCTCTTTGGTATGACTAAATCTTTTAATCCATTGACTATTCAATTTTCTCACCTTTTGTTCCAGTTCACATCCAGCCTTTGCTCCACTCATTCCAGTAAGGTCTCACAAGTAGAGTCACTTCTTGCCTCATTGTTTTCTGTCATACCTGATAATCCTTGTTCAGCGTAGCCTCTTAGCTCAGCCTCCAGACAACTGTCAAAGAAAACTAATGACGGTGTTCTTGATCCAGCATCTAGAAGGGTTCAGGAGTCTGGAGAAGCGCTGTGTGTAAATTATTAAAGAGTCCAAAGATGAAACATAATTTTGGAAGGCATTTGGGGGGCCAGAGAAGACTTAGCTAAAGGAACTATGCTCTCCTTGTCTCAGGACCCCTTGCTTTTTATTAACACAAATTGTACTAAGGCAAGATAGATATACACTTCAAAGGCCAGAGTTTGGTACACAGAATCCATTGTCAGATTGGTGAATTTCCTACAGCTGTTCAAGTGTTTGGCCAGTAGGAGGGAATAACATATAGATTAAGAAGACCTTAGCGGTCTGGCAGCAAGCAATCATTTTATGCATCCTTTTCAGGTTTGGGGAAATGCCCTCAGCCATTTCCAAATGATTCAGCCCTGCTGACATGCTGGAACTGGCTTCTGACAAAAACAGTCCAGGACAATATGCAGATTGAGAACTTGACAATTTCATGATCTTTTGTTTTATTGGGACCTTCCTTTTCTCTTCTATTCCATTTAGTAGGTTTTGTACACTTTATTTCTCTCATCCAACTTTATATTTCATCACCTCTGTCCACACCCTCAGCAGACGAATTTGCCTATAAATTTACTGAGAAAATATAATTTAGAAAGAAAATATTTTCAACTCCCTCCTCAGAAATCTAAAAACATCTTTATTAAAATACATTCTTTCTTTCTTTTCCTGTTTCATAGAAAGAAGATGCTTTTGTCAAAAATAGGTCCTTTGCTTTAGATCCCACTCAACACCCATTTTCAGTCACCTAGTTAATCAGTCATTCTTTTTTGCTTGTATCTATTACTTCTCCTTAATTAAATGTTATTCTGTACATGTAAACATGAAGTCTTTACACACACACACACACACACACACACACACACGCACACACACACAAACAACAACAACAACAACAACAACAACAAAACGACTCCCATGTATTAACCCCAGAGCTATCTATAATAACTAAAGTCCCCCAAGACTTCTCATTTTACGCTCAAGTATTCCAAAATTTTAAAAGCTGATTAAGAGTATAAACTCTGGAATTAGACTTCCTAGGTTCAAATCCTGGCACTACTAGCTGTGTGTCCTTTGACATATTACTTACCTTCTCTTTGCTTCAGTGTTTTCATCATTGAAATTAGAATGAGAATAGTTCTTCCTCCATAGGATTGTTGAGACAATTAAAAAATTAATACATGTAAAATGCTTAGAATAGTTCTTGGCATAAAGTAAGCATCCAATGTGTTGTAATCATCATTGTTTTGGTTTTGTTCTCATTCACTCATTTGTTTATTTCAAAAATATTTATTTAGAACCTACCATATACTAGGTGCTGTGAACAATACAGGATGTCCAATTATAAGCGGAAGAGATGAATTCTTTGTCCTAAACAAGCTTAGATATAGTCGGTAACATAGGTAACAAATTATGACATATGAATAATTAGAAAATTGTGTACACCACAAAGGATTTAGAAATGGAAAATATTAGGGAAGGATACATTTAAACAAAATGGTCAGGAGACATTATAATCAAGTCTTGAGAGATTAGAAGTCAGTCTTTCAAAGAACCTCTGTGTGTGTGTATGTGTGTGTGTGTGTGCGCGCGTGCGTCTTCCTCTCCCTCTAATATATATAAAGCTGAACCTACAAAGAAAGAAAATTTAGGCTTTATGTTCTGTTAGTAAGTAAATTGTGTTTACAGCTGTGGGAATAGATGGTATCATCCACAGTGAAAAGAAGAGGAGAAGGTGCCTAGTGAGCAGTCTTGTGGCACCTCCAATTCACTTCTCCACTGTATTCCAGGGTCCATCCTCACAGGCCATCTGAACAGAAATGCAGATTTGGGAGTCGGGCATGTAGGAGGTGTTTGAAATCATGAGAACAGATGCTTCCTCTGAGAGAATGTGGAGAGAGAAGAAAATGTGCAAGTGCTGAGCCCTGAGGTCTCCTTATTACAAATGCCCTCTTGTCCCTGCAGGCTGACTTCCATTCTCACCGAGCCTCTGAGATCCTTCTACCGAGGAACACCAGTGACCCAATTATTTCCCAGTCTGTCAGCAATAGCTTCTGCTCTTTCTCTTCCCCCGATCCTTGTAGCATTGGACTTTATAACCACTTCTTTCTTACTTATTTTGTGTTTGTCGTGTCACCCTGTACTAATTTAAAAAAAATTGTTTTTGTTATTCCTTTAGTCTTCCCTGTGTATTGCATGCTGGTGTTCCTCAGAGGTCTTTACTTGCTATTTTATCTTTGTAATTTCAATCTTTCATCCTGTGTAGCTTTATCTAAAACCCTGATTCAACGACTTCTTCTAAGCTGGCAACCAAATCTGTATTTCTAAATCCACACATTTAACTGTTTACCAGATCTCCCTCTTGGGAGACACTCAGATTTCATTGAAATTATTATCTTTTCATTAAAATGTTGCCTCAATTCCTTATTTTGGTAACTGCCATCTTCTTCACCAGTTCCCCTTTCATACTTTTCCTCTTTCTTCCTCTTCACTATATGTATAAATGAATCAGAAGTCATATATATATATATATATATATAGTTCCTCTATATTAGGGGTAATACTTGACCTGTCTTTTCAATATTAAATATTATTGACTTGACTTGGACCCTTTATTCTTCTCTCTTGAAATGTTACTGAGAACTCCTGAATATACTTTTTGTGCCCAGTCTGGTTTTTCCATAATTCAGTCTCCATATTGTTACCTGAGAGATATTTCTGAAATACTAGTTGATCATGTTACCATCCTCCTAAAAGCATTTTATGGTACATCAGGGCTATAAGCTTAGGGTGATATTTATTCTTCTTTATGAGCTGACTTCTGTCTAGTTTTCCATTTTTATCTGTCACCTATACTTTCTTGAGATTATACTAAAAGAGAAAGAAAGAATGAATGAACGGGAGAAGAAAGAAAGAAAGAAGAAAGAAAGAAAGAAATAAAGAAAGAAAGAAAGAAAGAAAGAAAGAAAGAAAGAAAGAAAGAAAGAAAGAAAGAAAGAAGAAAGGAAGGAAGGAAGGAAGGAAGGAAGGAAGGAAGGAAGGAAGGAAGGAAGGAAGGAAGGGAGAGGGACAAAGAGAAAGAAAAGAACAAAGGAAGGTAGAAAGGAAGGAAGAAAGAACATTTTCCTTTATAACTTCTTTTCCTGGAATATTTTAATAGCATTGAGAAGTTAAAGGTGTTAGATTTAGAGAACTGACCTCTATTAGGATTTTCTTCAACTATTATAGGGAAATCTCATACTGCCACCATTTCCATGCAGGGTGTTTCTTAAAAGCCATCAACAAAATTCCTAGTGCTACAAGAATGAGAAAATAGAACTTGGAATTGAATTAAAAAGGAGTACATACATATTAGTTCTCTATTGCTGCTGCAATAAAATTCCACAACCTTAGACTTAACATGACACACATTACCTTATTTAGAGGGCAGAACTCTGCAACCTTCTTCATGGAGCTAAAATCAAAGTAGCACCAGGACTTAGTTTCTTTCTGGAGGCTCTGGGAGAGAACCTGTTTCCTTGCCTTTCCCAGCTTCTAGAGGCTGTCCACGTTCCTTAGCTCCCTGTTTATCACTGTGGCATCTGCTTCCAGAGCCACATCTCCTCCTGTTCAATTCTGACCTTCTTGGCTCCATCTAATAAGGGCCCTCCCTTGAGATTAAATTGGGCCCATCCAGATAATACAAAATAATCTCTCCATCTAAAACTCCTCAATTTAATCACACCCACAGAGTCCCTTTTATAATGTAAGCTTACATATCCACAGGTTGGAGTATTAATATGCAGACATCTTTATTGTTGAGGAAGTCATTATTTTAACTACCACAGAATAATCATAAATAATTGATAAAAGTTTAACAGACTAAAATATTTTATAATACATTTTTGTTTTCTCCTTTTAGTTTTCAATAAAAAAGTCAAGTCTTATTTTAACTGGATTGTCTGCTAAAATTATATGGAAAACAGAATCCTGGATTTTCTCCTCGGAAGTAACAGTAAAATACTTTCCACATATTCCAAAGCTACACTATTACCTACCATGTTGATTTTTTTATTTCTCAAAAGTAATTGACACGAGAAAGTTCTTACTAATAACATTTTGTTATTCCAATTCTTGCCACCTTTTTATAGGCATTTGTTCATTTCTTAAATGTATCCCTGAGAGCACAAAGTTAAAAAATACTAAATACAATAGACATGATATTTATATAGAACAAGCCAAGCTGAAAATAATACTTTTTCCCTTCACCTCCTTCCCTATCCTTCCTTTCTCTCTTGTGAAAGGAGTTAGAGATTCTTAGGAAAGAAACACAAAGGCAACAGCAGTGGTATAAGGAAACTAAAATTTCCCCTGGAGAAAAGGGCTAGGACTCTTCAGAACAGTGCATATTTAATACATACATCTAGCGACTAAAGTGGAACAAAGCACCTTAAAGAAAGGCTAATCTAGAGTTAATATTTTCTGATAGTAGATTTTGATTGTAGCGTTGTCCCATCCATATGGAAATCTCAGATCTTGCAGCATCTGATGGTTACTGAACAGATGAAATAAAACACAAAATAAAACAAAAATAATCATAAATGAATCACATAAAACTATATTAAGCGTGGGGAGGCAACGCCAAAGGTTTTCCCACCAGAGAGTAGAGGTGGTTGGTTCCCATTTGTATTTGAATATAGAACATTTTTTTTTCACATAGTGAGGGATGGAGTTAAGTTTTATTTTTCTTGTGAGCTAATAATAAATACTTGCAGTTGAACCTATTTGTAATCAAAAGACAAGAAGTCGAGTTCACTTTTTGCCCTTATAATTGTGAGGAACTCAGATAATCTGTTTGAGCTTCAGTTTCTTCATTCATAAAATGAAGATAAAAGTCTTTACTCAAATCATTGGAATGTTTGATTCAGCCTGTGATTGTGGCTACTATTATTTTGCATTCTGAGCTTTCAACTAGTCCACGAGGTCCTGTGATCAGTCTTCTTGATGAATTCATGTTTCATAGCAATGTACTTTCCATTATGACAAAAAAATTAAAACAGAAGTATTTTTTTTTTATTATAAAAGAACATTGTTCTTCAGTGACAAGGGTAAGGTAAAACTACAACAATGATATAACTGAAGGCCTTTCCTACAAGAATGCACAATGCACAATCATTTGAAGAATTTGATTAATGGAGATAATGTAATAACAGCTACATTTAGAACATAAAGAGTCAAAAACCATCATATTTACTAGTTAAGTAAAACAAAGACAATATAAATTTTACATTTTCCTCCTCAGAAATGAAAGTAATATCTACAAAAATTGATTGATAGACATATACTTATGTAACAAAGCCATTTTCCTCAGTTTGTCAATCAAAATGAATAATTTCAATGTCTCATTTTCTGCTAGATCATTTTAATATTTAACTACCTAAAATACCCCCAATCATATTCTTTAGAAAATGGTTAGACTGGAATTCTGCAGTTCTAATGATGACATTTTATTATGATAAAAATGACTTCATTAATTGATGATCATATATCAACTCATAAAGTAGATAAAATATTTTAAAAGTTTTCAAGTCTAAGATAGTATAAAGCCATTTGAAGTGTTTATAAATTTTTTGAGAAATAAACATTTATAATCCTTTTATTTTTTTACAAAATTGTATATGAATTTCATTATAAATTTAACCACATTAATTGCCCACTTTCTTTCTTTTATAAGGTCTGTATATGTTGATAATCTATTGATATTTTGCCAAATCTAACCCGTAAGATATAATTAAATATAATGTATTAGTAACAGAACGATACAAAAGATAGCAAGAATTATAGGGAGGTTTGATTTTTATCCCACTTGTCCTGATGAATGGCTTTAGTGCTATTTTAGAACATGTGAATTTAAAAAAAAATGCAGTTGATGACTTTCCAAGATATTTGATTTATGACCTTTTAAAAAATTCTGCCTTGTTTCTCCTTTATTCTCTGCATCCTTGAAAGAACTTTCACAACTTCATAATGAAAATAATATCAAAATGTTACTATACCAAGGATGAATCAAATAATACATTCAAGCATTTCATGAGAGCTATGTTTTAAGTTGAAAGTAACTGTAAAGTATAAAGCATCATTTAAATACAATTGTTGATTTCTGACGCAAAATGTATTTTGCTTTATAAAAGTAGTCATAATGATACTAATGCTTCAGCATTATTTCAGTTAGCTAAACATCTTCATGAAAAGAAATTTAAGAAAATTTACTGAATCTAGCTTAAGTAATTAACTTAAGCTAGATTCAGTAATAAGTATGGAAAGCACATTACTTAATGTGCTTTCCATACATAGAGGAAACAATTGAGTTGTATAAGAAACTTCTAAAAAGCCATATAAACAATAGTATTATCTTATTTAAATGTAGCCAGTAGCACCAAATACAAATATGACTAATAATACAAAATATAATGTTATACCTGGATAATTTATTCTTAAATAATGGAACAATACATTTTTCATTCATAGAATTGGTTTATTGAATTGGAAAGGACATATCTTTTTCTTTTTTTTTTAATCCTCACCCAAGGATATTTTTCCATTGATTTTCAGAGAGTGGAAGAAAGAGGGAAAAACAGAGAGAAATATCGATGTGAGAGAAACATATCAGTTGGTTGCCTCCTGTACATGCCCTGACCAGGGCCTGAGCCAGAGAGAAGCCTGCAACCAAGGTACATGCCCTTGACTGGAATTGAACCCAGGATCCTTCAGTCCGCAAGCCAATGCTCTATCCACTGAGCAAAACCGACTAGGGCTGGAAAGGACATATCTTCATCTCATTAGTTCTTTATATAGTATCAAGAGATTTTATTTAAAAAATATTATGTATTAAAAATTCAAATTGAATTTGAAAATTGAATTTGAATACATAATATTTTTGGAAAATAACAAGCAATTATATATTGCACTATTTTAAAATCTAATTGTGATGACCCACTTGAGTTTTTTATTTATGATATTATAAGGTTAAATGAGAAAAATATATGCAAAGCATATAGCATAGTCCTTTCTACATACAGTAAACCCTCAATTTTTCAGACCTTGACTTAATAGACTTTGAATTTAAAGGACAAAATTTCTGGCCCATATGTCATATGTGAAAATTAACACGTTAATTTTAATATGCAAGATTTGTTTATAATGAAATTAACTAGTTACTTTTTGTTATTTATTCACTGCTGTTTTTAATAAGTTTTAGTGAATAGGCCCTATGTTGGAAAAAACATTGTACTAATTCCCCTGAAATAAATATTACATATCAACACCTGTAGTCTACATATTCCACATATTTAAATCCAAGAGTGACCACTGGTAAACAATGTTCAGCAAATGAGTAGTACATGATCACACCACATCACCTGTGGTAACTGGTTCTGTTGTCCAGAGGTGTGACTTTCTGCAGCAGTTTTTTCTTTAATTTATCTTTATTGTTGATGTTATGCCCAGATTTTGTGATCCCCAAAGACCACCAGGGAGCCGAGTCTGATGCAAAAGCAAAGAGCTTTTATTCGAGCTAGCTCGAGCTCCCCGTCCACCACACTCGCTGACACAGCGGCAGGAGGCAGAGAGAGAGCCCCAGCCCCAAACGTGCTGATTTATAGGGGGCCTGGGAGAGGTAGGAGGGGTGAGGTAGTGTGGCATTCGCTGATTGGTCGGGGTCAGGTTGCACATGGGGGCAGGGCACAGCTTACTTTCCTCTTGCATTGCTATTGGCTAATTCAAAAGTGTGGGTTGGGCTCTTGGAGAGGTTCTAGGGCAGGAACCTGACTCTACGAGTTGGAGGACATGGAACAAAGGGAACATGGAGTCGGTCTCTCCCCGCCCTTTCATTCCCCCCTTGTCTTGAAACTTACAGGTCCAATCATGGGTCGGTTTGTATTTCTACTGAACAACATTCCTGGGTCACGAGGGTACACCATCCCAAATTCCCTGCACTGATAAAATCAGAGTCCCCAAGTCTTCCCGGTGTCCCATCCGGTAGCCTTCCTTCCCTCTCCTGTGAAGGAAATGCTCATGGGGTTTCAGTGGCTACGACCTCTCAGGGGACAAGGTGGGGCAGGCAGCCATCCAACGGTGATCAGGTCACCCTTTCTCGGGGCCTCCCACCAAATGTGTCCAGTTGAGACGCATGACCAGGAAGCACAGAAATAGTCTCCAGTGCCTCCACAGAGTTCGCGAGTGCTCGGGGCAGACGTAGAAATAGGTGGTCCTTAATCCCTGTGCCTATCGCAGCAGATGTACAGTACGGTGGGGGGTAGATTCTGGGAAAGAGAGTCTGGATGTCCACCCGCAGCTCAGGGAACCAAGTGCCTTTGGGATGGGCTTGAGAAGTCTAATTGAGAATCACCCCTGAGTTGGTGTCTATAATTTGCCAGGTAACATTATAGGGAGTGTGGGGGCTCCCGGTAGCAGGAGTGATTGCGAGTAAGGTTACTAGCATCAGGCAGGTCGAGCACGCCGTAGCTTGAGCTTGAGCAGGTTGCGTTGATCTCGATCGATGCTTCATTTGGTGATGAAGTCTTCCCGGATCACAGATGGGTCCGCTGACCAGACGTGAGTGTGATAGACCCAGGTCGCGATGCCGTCTACCTTGAGAGCGGTGGGGGTCGTCAGCACCACGACGTAGGGACCCTTCCAACGTGGCTCAAGGGTCTCCCGGTGGTGTCTCTTGACATAGACCCAGTCCCTGGGCTTATGCTGATGAGGAGTCGGGGCTGGGCCGGTCTCGTAGATAGTGCAGAGGCACGGCCAAATGTTCTCATGCACCCTCTGGAGCCCTCTCAAGGAAAGAAACAGTTCTTGACTTTCAAATTCTGTAAGAAATTTGGCTTTAAGGTTAGGGATAATAGGGGGTGGCCGGCCGAACATGATCTCATAAGGAGTAAAACTCAGGGTGTAAGGGGAGTTTCTAACCTGGTAAAGGGCATATGGAAGGAGAGCCACCCAGTCCCTGCCAGTCTCCATGGTCAATTTGGTAAGGGTCTCTTTTAGAGTTCTATTCATCCTCTCTACTTGCCCTGAGCTTTGGGGCCTATAAGCGCAATGCAATTTCCAATTTGCCCCAATGGCCTTGGCCACTGCCTGCGTTACCTGCGAGACAAAAGCTGGTCCATTGTCTGACCCTATCACAGTGGGAAAACCGTACCTGGGCAAGATGTCTTCCAGCATATACCATCACCCCTTCTCGTCCTTTGCTTGGGGAAGCTTCCTAATGCGCTGTAACTCCTCCAGTAAATATCCTGGCTGAACTGGCAGAACTGGGTCTCCTGGGTCTGGGAGCTGTAGGGCCATGGTGGGGATCAGAGAAAGGGCTACTGCCTTGGCCGCCTGGTCAGCCCTGCAGTTTCCTCTTGCCACTGGGTCGTCAGCCTTCTGGTGTCCTTGGCAGTGTATGATGGCCAATTTGGCAGGGAGCCTTAAGGCTGAGAGTAAGTCGAGTATCTCCTGTTTATTCTTTATAGTCCGCCCCTCTGCTGTTAGTAACCCTCTCTCTTGGTAGATTGCCCCATGAACGTGAACGGTGGCGAACGCATACCGGCTGTCTGGGTAGATGTTGAGCCGCTTTCCAGCTCCCAGTGTCAGGGCCTTGGTGAGGGCCACAAGCTCTGCTCTCTGGGCTTACGTCCCGGAGGGCAGAGCCTCTGCCCATACAGTGTCCGTTTCAGTGACTACAACTGCACCCGCATACCTGATCCCATCCCGTACGAAGCTGCTTCCATCCGTGAACCAGGTGACGTCTGCATCTGGAAGGGGCTGGTCGGTCAGGTCCTTCCGGAGCCCATGCACTTGCTCTAGGATTCCCAGGTCCTCGTGCAGGGCCTTGTCGAAGATGGTGGGCGAGTTCTTGAACCCCTGAGGCAACCGAGTCCATGTCAGTTGTCCGCTGTAGCCCTCTTCCGGGTCATGCCACTCGAAGGTGAACAGGGGTTGACTGCAGGGTGCTAGCGGAAAACTGAAAAAGGCATCCTTCAAATCTACCAGACACGGGAGGGCGCCAGAGAGTTTAAGAGAGTGTATGGGTTGGGGACCTTTGGATGTATGTCCATAACTCTTTTATTTACTTCCCAGAGGTCCTGTACCGGCCGGTAGTCATTCATGTGGGGCTTCTTGACTGGCAGGAGGGGGCTGTTCCAGGCAGACTGGCAGGGCCAGCAACCCTAGGCCCCCCAGTCTCCGAATGTGTGGCTGAATTCCCTTCCGGGCTTCCTGAGTCATGGGGTACTGTTTGATTCTCACCGGGCCTTCCCCTGGTTTTAACTCTACCAGGACTGGGGCCCTGTGGGTGGCAAGCCCCACTCCCCCTGTGTCCACCCAAGCCGTGGGGAACTCCTGCAGCCATTCGTCCGTGCTGCCTTCTATTGGAGAGACTTTTTGGTGAAGCTGGTACTCATCCTCCAGCCTTATGGTCAGGACCTGAATGGAGTGGCTCTTGCCATCAGTAACCTGAGGCCCCTCTTGTCTGAAAGTTATCTGAGCTCCGATCTTAGTGAGCAAGTCTCGTCCTAACAGTGGGTAGGGGCATTCCAGAATTACCATAAAAGAGTGGGATACCCGTCCCGTCCCTAAATCCACCGTTCTTCGGGTAGTCCATGAATACTGGCTCATACCAGTTGCCCCTTGTACCCAAGACTTCTTATTTGTTAATTTTCCTTGAGGCGTACAGAGGACCGAGTGTTGCGCTCCGGTGTCGACAAGGAAGTCAATGGAGGTCCCCTCCACTCTAAGAGTTACCCTGGGCTCGGGGAGGGGTTCCGAACCCCGACTCCCCTAATCACTCAGTTCATCTAGCTCCAGGACCTTCACTCGATCTGCTTCGCCTCCCTTTTTGCTGGCCCTTTTCGGACACTCTTGTTTCCAGTGCCCTATCTCCTTATAGTAAGGACACTGATCTTTCTGCAGCTTCCGCCTCCCATCCCGGGCGGTCCCCTTACCGTCCTCCTGGTTGCCGGCGAGTCGGCGGAGACGACGGTTCTGTTCCTCGGAAGAGTCCGCGGTGGTGGCGAGCAGGATCTTAGCTAGGTCTTGGGTTTGTTTGCTGCTAGCAGCTGCCGCAGCGTGAGCCTGCCTTTCTTCCGGGGGCTCCCTGTTATTATACACCTTCTCAGCTACCTCCAGTAGGTCCTTTAAACTCTTCTCCCCCAACCTATCCTTTTTTTCAGTTTCTTTTTAATATCCCCAGCCAATTGGTTTACAAAGCTTATGATCACAGCTGCCTTGTTTTCAGGAGCTTCTGGATTCATGGGGGTGTAGGTGCGGTATACCTCCATGATCCATTCTAAAAAGACAGCTGGAGACTCATCCCTTTCCTGCTGAACATTCCCTACCTTGGCCAAATTAGTTGGCTTTCTAGCAGCCATTCGGAGACCCCCCATTAGAGTCTGGTGGTAGATCCAGAGCCTCTCCTTACCTTCTGCCGTGTTGAAATCCCATTCAGGCCTAGTTAAGGGAAAAGAGACATCTATCTGGACCGGGTTGGTGGTTGGGTTCCCGTCTACGCCTGGAACCACTTTCCGGGCCTCATTGAGGATTCTTTCCCTCTCCTCAGTTGTGAACAGGACCTGTAAAAGCTGTTGGCAGTCGTCCCACGTGGGCTGGTGGGTGAAAAGGACAGAATCTAACAGATCAATAAGCCCTGCTGGCTTCTCAGAGAACTTAGGATTCTGAGACTTCCAGTTGTAAAGGTCACTAGTGGCGAAAGGCCAATAGTGATGGGGTTGATTGCCATCCGCATCTGGGGGCCCCGCGGCTCATAAAGGTAGGGTTTTAATAGTGGATTCGGGGCTGTGACAGAGAGTTCCCTCTGAGCCCTTTGTCTAGTAAGAGGCGGGCTTCCCACTGGAATCGCAGCCGCTCCCAGAACTCCGCCCCCAGCCGCTCCAGGAAATCCGCCCCCTCCCCCCCCTGTGGTGTCTGCTTCCCTTTGCGTGGGAGGATCGCCCCCCTGTGGACTCCTAGGGGGCTTATATGAGGGAGGAAAGATTAGTTTCTCTTCAGTTCCCCCCTGAAAGACAGGGTAGAGGGGAGCTGATGGCGGGGTGAGGTCCTTCTTCTTCTTCACCTTCTCCGTTTCCTGCAAAGCAAGTATGGGTTTCGGCTCCGGGGGGCATGGGGACAGAAAGGGCTTAAGCCAGGAGGGTGGATCTTCCACAAGGTCCTGCCAAGTAATAATGTAAGGAAGTTGATCAGGATGTCCCTTCTTGGGCTGAGAGATGATGTCCCTCACCCAGTGGATGGTGGGGAGGTCGAAGGTCCCCTCCGGCGGCCACCGACACTAAAAGTCGGCCACTCCATAGAACAAAAAGTTTACCACCAGCCCTTCCGGACCTCTACACTGAGGTTGCTAGCTCTTCCTTTAACCTCTTTGAAATGATCAACCATAATGCTTAAAGGAGTGGTTTGAGTCTGTCCCATGATGTCCGTCAAGAGAGTCCACAAAACAAAACAGAAAAACACAGACGCAGACAAACAAAGGGCCCTTGAGACAAGCTTTCCAACGCGAGTCCATTGGAACAAAACTGACAAAACCGAAAGGTGGACGACGGCCTCACGCCGATCGGTCCCAGAGGTTTGAGGGGAATACACGTCCCTCCTGAAGGAGGATCGGGATGTCTCCTGATTCCTCCCACCCGTGGATCTCCAGTGCATCCACCTAGACCGCTTCGGGCACTGCCAGAGATCCAGAAATGAGCTCACACAAAAGAGACAAGGAACAGACAGACACCTACCGTGGCCAGTCAGACTCTCTGGATCGGGGTCCCTTGAGGGTTTTGGGGATCCCGGGCGAGCCCCCAAATGTTATGCCCAGATTTCATGATCCCCAAAGACCACCAGGGAGCCGAGTCCGATGCAAAAGCAAAGAGCCTTTATTCGAGCTAGCTTGAGCTCCCCGTCCACCACACTCGCTGACGTAGCGGCAGGAGGCAGAGAGAGAGCCCCAGGCCCCAAACGTGCTGATTTATAGGGGGCCTGGGAGAGGTAGGAGGGGTGAGGTAGTGTGGCCTCCACTGATTGGTCGGGGTCAGGTTGCACATGGGGCAGGGCACGGCTTACTTTCCTCTTGCATTTCTATTGGTTAATTCAAAAGTGTGGGTTGGGCTCTTGGAGAGGTTCTAGGGCGGGAACCTGACTCTACGAGGTGGAGGACATGGAACAAAGGGAACATGGAGTCGGTCTCTCCCCGCCCTTTCAGTTGAAAATATTACAGACATCCCCTGCCTCCTCCCCACATTGGTCCCCTCCACCTGGCACCCGTCCCCCCTAGGCCTACCATACTATTCTCTGTGTCCATGGGTTATGCATATATGCATATACATTCTTTGGTTCATCTCTTCCCACCTCCCTCCCACTTCCCTCTGAGATTCCTCTGCAGCAGTTTTAACCCACCCTCTGATGTTCCCACCTGTACTAAGCCATGCTCCAGCCCTGTGCATTTATTTACTGGAGGTGACTGGTAAATGCACACACTTACTGGGCTTTTCAGTATAAGTTTAGAATTACAGTAATGCATATAGAAAACTGTTCTGTGAAATTAAACTTTTCATACATACTTACTTTTTTTTAGTCAATGTATTATTTAGTAGACTATTCTTTTTTTAGAATTACAGTAATGCATATAGAAAACTGTTCTGTGAAATTAAACTTTTCATACATAATTTTTTTTTTAGTCAATGTATTATTTAGTAGACTATTCTTTTTTAAAAATTTACCTTTATTGCTGAAAGTATTACAGATGTCCCCCTTTTTCACCCCATTGACCCCTTCTAGTATTTACCTGAAAATATAACACACCCAAACGTCAAATAAGCATTTTGCAAAATGTGTGAAACTAATCAATGGAACCTTGGGGAAAATAGATTTTCCTAAATGTAGTTAGAACTTGGGAGTCTCCCTGTTTTGTTCCAGGCCTCTCCTCTTATAATTTTGTACATCCTCTAATGACCATCTCATCAGTTATCACCTAAGTATAGATACTACATGAATTGTATACACAGCCCATACCTTACTTCTGATTTTCAGACCCAGCTGCCCCCTTCACATATCCTCTTGACCACCTTCAAAACATCACAAACTCAATGTATTCAAAATCAAACTTAAGATTCCCTCCCCAAGACCCAGTTTCCTCTCTCTCTGGGCAAAACTATCCATTCAGCTACTTAAGCCAGAAAACTCAGGTTTCATTTCTTAATCAATTTCTAACATTCGTGGAATCCAGCTACTTGTTTCCACGGGACCACTTTACCCTGTTCACATGGACCTAGGACAAGCAGCTCTTTCCTGGACTTTATCATTTTACACCTCTAAAATTCACCCAACCAAACTACTATGTCCCCTTCCTTATGATAAAGAAAAATAAGATACCTTTCTGTACTTAAAGAATTTTATGGATTTGTCCTACTTCCTTACTCACTTCATAGCACATCATAATCTCTCTGATCTAGTCCATTATTTCCTCTCAGCGCATTGTTCTCATCTTGCTTCCTCCCACCAGGGTTTTTGCACATGCTGCTCCACTTCCCTGGAATGCTTTTTCTATACACTCCCTCTAGTTGCTTCCTGTCATTTTCCAGATTCAGCCCTATCGTTCCTTCCTCAGGAAATGTACCCCTAACTTCTGTCTAATATTTTTCTACATGCTTATACTTCCTATCATGTATAGCACTTGAACATTTACAGTCATTTGAGTGATTGTTTGATTAAAAATCTGTCTCGTTCACCTCTCCATGAGCTATGTGAGGAGAGAGACTTTGCTTACCATGCTTGACTTTGCTCACCATAATTACCAACCCAAGTGGCTAGCTAGCATATATAGACATGCATATATTTGTTAAGCAAATAAATTAGTAAAATTAGTAGCAGAAACTGACTTTTTTCAGAGATAACTATCATTTGAATGATTTGTTCCCATTTTTATCTAGGTCTTTCTGCTTGATTTTGTGAGAACTTTTGATGTCATCGGGTTTATTACATTGTGTTATAATTATACTAGAGGTCTGGTGCATGAAAATTCATGCACTGGATGGGGGTCCCTCAGCTCGGCCTGCCCCCTCTCACAGTCCGGGAGCCCTCAGGGGTGGAAGGCGACCCGACAATCAGGGGAAGGTGACACCCATCACACCTCTGCTGCTGCCACTGCTGGCAGTGCAAGCCTCGGCCGGCCCTGGTTACCTGAGCCTCGGGAGGCCCTGGGCTGCTGGGCAGCCGCCATCCAAGGCTTGCCTGCACCTCAGGCCAACCCTGGGTGGCTGGGGGCCTGAAGTGACTGGGGGACTCTGGAGGCAGGACACTTGCTGTCCCGGTGGGGCTGAGGGAACTGGGTACTGCCATTTTGTAGCTGTGGGCACCGCCATCTTTGAGGTCAGGGCAGTCAATTAGCGCATTCCCTCTTTATTGGCTGTGGGCGCCACCATCTTTGTGATAGTGTGAGGGTCAATTAGCATATTCCCTCTTTATTAGATAGGATGTTTAATTATCCACATCTTCTAATAGACTGTGAACTCTTTTTTAAAAAAATATATTTTACTGATTTTTTACAGAGAGGAAAGGAGAGGGTTAGAGAGTTAGAAACATCGATGAGAGAGAAACATCGATCAGCTGCCTCCTGCACACCCCCTACTGGGGATGTGCCTGCAACCAAGGTACATGCCCCTGACCTGGGACCCTCCAGTCCACAGGCCGAGCTCTATCCACTGAGCCAAACCGGTCAGGGCTAGACTGTGAACTCTTTGAAGACTGGATTATGTCAAATTTGTTCATAATTTTATTCCGAAAGTTTAAAAAGTAACATAAAACCTAATGTATGGTAGGCACTCAAAAATATTGATAGAATTAATGAATGCTAAATCTGTGAACACAATGTCAAATATATTTTAAAGCATTGTGGCTTAATATTTTTGCATGTTTCATATTAACCTATTCTAGCTATTGCTGATGTTGCCAGTTGACATTAGTGTGTGCATGGCTGGCTCTTGTATTATTTTGAAGCCAACATGAGCTGGTCAGTCTCAATGTGATTCTTGATTGATGTCTATGGTTCAAAAACTCCAAATACACATACTCTTCCAAAACATATTAGTCTAAATAAACCACAGCTATTGCTGCTTTATCTAATTCTTTTAAAGGTATAAAATGGTAATTTTACTGAGATACTAACATAAACAAAACAAATCAATACAGTAGATGGAATTGGATTAATTGTAAGAGATTTACAAGGGAAGCTTAGACTTTATAGTGCAAATATGAGTGCTTGTGAAGTGCAAGCATTTTTACTGCTAGAACACTATTGAATTAGGAAAACTCTGATTAATAACATTCATGCCTCCTAAAGTCTTTTAAGTGTGTATCACTCTTCAGAGACACACTATTGGAATTATCCACATTCAAATGATTGGGACTGAAGGAATATATTACAATCATATTTTATGTGAGTATCTTTCAAATAGCTTTGGATTATATAATACTCCACTGAAATATGCTGACATTTATTCAGAAGCTAAGTAAAACTTTTGATGAACTGAGCCTTACTTTGTTCAGTTGTTATATCTCAATCAGACAAGCTAGACTATATAATTTTAGTTTTAGTCAAGATGAGATTTATGGGTATATAAATATCCAAAGACTACTGTGAAGAAAGTGAGGGTTGAAGAAATGAGTTATTAATCTTTACTACAGAACCTTAACAAATGTCATATAGCTTTTATAAGTAGATACCTAGGAGGTAGTAGATTCATAAGCCCCCCAAAATAGATTTCCTCTTATAAACCTCTGATAGTTGGAACATAATTAATAGTTACCTATTACTCACTTGTGAAGTCAAAGATTTTACTTCATTTATTAAATTCAAGGTTTAGTACAAAATTAACAAAATTAAATACTGTCATAGTGATTGGGAATGTCTACCTTGCTTTTTGATATGTGTGTGTGTGTGTGTGTGTGTGTGTGTGTGTGTGTGTGTGTGTGTGTTTGGTATGTTTTTATTCATTATCACCTGGTAATATATTTACAAGAAATGTATTTCTGACTGAATATATTTCTTTCTGTCCTTGCAGATAGTTCTACATGCTTACTAGGTAGGTGCCCATGTTTGCTTGATTAATTTGTTTGACTAGTCAAATTAATGGTGATAAAGAGTCTTGTTACTGAGCTAATTTCTTATATGATGTCTCCCATCACTTTTTAGTATTGAGTTTCAAAAGACTAGTACCCAGAAGGTGACCTCCCAGACTCTGTGACCTCCGTTTAGATAAATGGTCTCCAGGTGGATGGTGACACATGGATCACAGACCTGCTTTCTGGAGAGGAATGACTTTCCCAGAGGACTGGCTCTAACAAAGAGCAAACTCTCATTAATTGTTTGCTGAGTGACTGTTGAAAGAATTAGCTGAGGGAGGGCTTTTACCATATCTTATGCTTTCTTTATCAAAAGATAACCTTTAAAAATTATCTTTATTGTTAAAAGTATTACACATGTCCCCCCATTTTCCCCCATTGGCCCCTTCCACCCCGTACCCACCCCTCCCAAGCCTTCACCACACTATTGTCTGTGTCCCTGGGCTATGCACAAATGCATATAAGTTCCCCAGTTAATCTCTCCCCACCCACCTCCTACCCCTGCCTTCCCTCTGAGATTCATCAGTCTGTTCCATGCTTCTATGTGTCTGGATCTATTTTGTTCATCAGTTTATTTTGTTCATTAGATTCCACATATGAGTGAGATTATGTGATACTTCTATTTCTCTATTTGGCTTACTTTGCTTAAGCTAAAAGGTAGCATTTTTAAAGAAGCTAAAATATATACAAGCTTGCATGAATATAAATACATAGCAATATTTAAGGACAACTAGTAAATATGACATGTACACCTTATATGCACAGGGTTTGTGGAGTCCTCTAAAGGTTTTTTGTTTTGTTTTTTAGTATGACTATTTATTTATTTCTAAAATTTCCTTGTACAATATACTCTCCCGATTGCTATCCACTGGATGAATTCTGAAACCCATATAAGAATTAGGTCAAAAGATGATAGTGTAGAACATTGAAAAATAAATTGGGGGCATGAATTCATGTATCTCAGGGGTGGGCAAACTTTTTGACTCGAGGCCACAATGGGTTCTTAAACTGGACCAGAGGGCCGGAACAAAAGCATGGATGGGGTGTTTGTGTGAACTAATATAAATTCAAAGTAAAGGAGTGGAGGGGAGAGCAAGAGAACCCTCTGCTCTTTCGGCTCCGCGGGCCCGATAGAACAGCCGAACGGGCCGGATCCGGCTTGCGGGCCGTAGTTTGCCCGCGGCTGATCTAAGAGCATAAGTTGAAAACCACTGTGTGAAGATGAGAATGACTCGACATGGGGACTTTGAGAGTCTTTCCAGTTAGCACTGCGTGGCTGGCTCACATTCCTTCTCTGCTCTTCCACCCAGCAGGACATTTTAAATCCAGATGCAAATTGGACCACCTAAGATTTTCTTAATATTAACTAATTTCTAACTAAATATTTGCTAATTTATAGAGTTGAAAACTTCCAAGATTGATCTTAACTTTGAAGAAAAAAAGATATCAGGTATTTGATACTCTGAATCATCTTCTGTTGTTTAAACTGCTAATGTCAGAGAATGAGATCCAACTTTTCTCTATGGTATTAGGCTGCTTTTGCAAGAATTTCCTTCAAATCTCTCCAAAAAGCAAAATTCCTGTATCTAGTGTAGTTCAAAAAGCAAGAATAGAAAAAGGGGAAAAATAAAGATCGTAGATACGTACATTTTGTTTTTGTGATTGTGATTCCCCAATGATTATGTTTTCTACAACCATGACAATGCTTTTTTTTCCTTCCTGACCAACTCCTTTCCTTTAGCTCATTGTACTTGCAGGAGTTTGTGTGATTAATCATTTTTTAGCTTTATTTTTTATTGTTGTCACTACTACAACAGATGTCCCCCATTTTCCTTCCCTTTGACCTTCTCTTCCCAGCCTGTCCCCGCTCCCTATGGTCACCACCACACTATGGGTTTACATATGTTCTTTGGCTAATCTCTTCACCATTTCCATGCAATCCTGGACTCCTGCCTCCCCTCTGACAACTGTTAGTCTGATTCCATGTATCCATGCCTCTGTTTCTATATTGTTCATCATTTTATTTTGTTCATTAAATTCCATATATAAGTGAGATCATATGGTATTTGTCTTTCTCTGACTGTTTTCTTTCACTTAGCATAATACTCTCCAGGTCCATCCAGGATATTGCAAAAGGTAAGATTTCCTTCTTTTTTACTGCTGCATATCATTCTATTGTGTAAGTGTACCACAGCCTTTTTATCTATTCATCTACTGATGGGCACTTGGGCCGTTTCCAGATCTTAAATATTGTAAATAGCGCTGCTATGAACATAGGGGTGCATATATTTTTTCCGAGTGGTATTTTGGAATTCTTAAGATAAATACCTAGAAGTGGGATCACTGGGTCAAAAGGCAGTTCCATTTTTAATTTGTTGAGGAAACTCCATACTGTTTTCCACAATGGCTACACCAATCCTCATTTCCACCAACAGTGTACTAGGGTTCCCTTTTTGCCACATCTTTGCTAGCACTTGTTGTTTGTTGATTTATTGAAGATAACCATTCTGGAAGATATGAAATGACATGTCATTATGGTTTTAATTTGCATTTCTCTGAGATTAGTGACACTGAACATTTTTTCATATGTCTATTGGCCTCTGTATGGCCTCTCTCTCTTTGGAAAAATATCTATGCATGTCCTTTGCCCATTTTTTAAAATCCTCACTTGAGGAGATGTTTCCATCGATTTCAGAGAGAGAGGAAGGGAGAAAGAGAAAGAGAGACAGAGAGAGACAGCGACACACAGAGAGAATCATAGATTTGAGAGAGAAACAACAATCAGTTGCCTCACGTATGCCCCCCAATCAGGGATCAAATCTGCAACCTAGGCATGTGCTCTGACAAGGAATCAAACCCACAACATTTTGGTGCATGGGACGATGCCCCAACCGACTGAGCCACCCAACCTTGACACCTTTGCCCATTTTTTAAAATTGGATTGTTTGTCTTTCTGGTGTTAAGTTGTATAAGTTCTTTATATATACAGGGTGTCTCAAAAAATATATACACATTTTAACAGCTGATAGCTCAAATTTGAAAATGAAAAGTATTTTAACAAAGACTGCCATTATAATTATTCAAAGTATGTATATACATTTTTGGGGGAAACCCTATAGTTTAGAAATTACTCCTTATTAGGTATATCATTGAAAATATGTTCTCCCTTACAGTGGCTTCCCTTTTTATTTTGTAGATTTTTTTTTTTTTTTTTTTTTTTGCTGTGCAGAATGCAGAAGCTTTTTAGTTTGACGTAGTCCCATTTTTTAAATTGTCTTGTTTTGTTTCTCTTTCCCTAGGAGATATATCAACAAAAACATTGCTATGAGAGATGTCTGAGATTTTACTGCCTATGTTTTCTTCTAGAATTTTTATGGTTCTGTGATATACATTTAAATATTTTATACATTTTGAGTTTATTCTTGTGCATGGTGTAAGTTGGTGGTCTACTTTCATTTTTTTTGCATGTACCTGTTCAATTTCCCAAACACCTTTATTGAAGTGACTGTCTTTCCTCCATTGTATCCTCTTGTCTCATTTGTCAAACATTAATTGACCATAAAGGCACGAGTTTATTTCTGGGTTCTCTGTTTTGTTCCATTGATCTATACTTAATTTAAAAAAAATACTTCAGATTACTCATTAAGCACATTGTTTGGGCTCTCTTGTTAATTGGTCTAAGCATTTTTATAGCTCATTAATACATATATTTCTTCTTAAATAAATTTATTGGGGTGACACTGGTTAATAAGATTATATACATTTCAGGTATACGATATTGTAATACATCATCTGTATATTGCATTGTGAGCTTATAAATTTAATCCCCTACCATCACCATACTAGTATATTGACTCCCTCTACTGTCTTCAAACTCCCCCATCCCCTTCACCTCTGGTAACCACAATACCTATATTTGTGATTTTTTAAAAAGACCTACATCTCTCTATTATAATTTGGGAATTTAACTACATTTGAAACAGATTTCTTTAAACAATTTTAAGGCAAGTTTTATAACTTCAAATAATGGAACTTAAAAAAACATATACCACACAATTCTATCTAAAGCCTAGTTTGAGACAATTGATGGGGTAATGATCTAACCAGGTGATCCTTTGGGTTTGTGTACCCAAATATGGAGTCTGCAGGATAATTGGCTTTGAAAACACTACTCTGCCTTTGTAAGTGCTATCAAAGTTTCAGTCAGATCAGTACCAAATGATATATTTTGGCCTTTTTACTTGAGCTGATTCATATTATTCTGTGAGTCTTTGATCAAAAAATAAATATAGTGGATGTTATAGTGCATGGCCTAGATTTTCCCCTGCATGACTGTCTTGCCTCTGATTAAATCACATGGAACTGACATTTTGTACAAAACAATGGTCAAATATCTGCAATATCACAAGTTCTACCTAATATATATATATATATATATATATATATATATAGTAATACATGTCTATAATTATAAATATATATATTTAGTGTCCTTTTTTTCTTGGCTGCCAGGATGCTCATGATTAAATTTTATATTCAATTACAATATTAATCTTCAGCCTACATTTTCTGGTGCAACTACCTCTCACCACATTCACAACTCCTGTTTGTTTACAATCTTTCAGCAAACAAGGAGACTATAAATAAAAAATATATTAAGTGAAATAAAACAGATATCTGTACATAGAGAAAACTTTGGGCTTAAACTGACCATTATTATATTTAGTTTCCAGTAGCAGAGTGATGATATTGAGACATAATGCATAGTTCTGGAGGTATCATTTACTTATTGTTTTCAATAGCAAAATTTCCCTATATCTAGATGATCTTAATCTCTTTCACAGGTTAATGAATCAAATCACAATACATAGCTGCTTCAGCTTGTTAGGTTAAGACTGTTATTCTGATAATGGTTTATCTGTTTCTGTTGTGGATTCCCAAAGCGCTCTAATGTCACTAATGTTAATCATTCACTCTACTTTGTTGACCCATTCATTCAATAATTCATTGAATACATGCAGTTTACATATTTTAAAAAGCCTACCGTGTGGCCCTAGCTGGTTTGGCTCAGTGGATAGAGAGTCAGCCTGTGGACTGAGGGGTCCCGGGTTTGATTATGGTCAAGAGCACATGCCTGGGTTGTGGGCTCAGTCCCCAGTGGAGGGAGTGCAGAAAGCAGCTGATCAATGATTTATCTCATCATTGATGTTTCTATCTCTCTCTCCCTCTCCCTTCCTCTCTAAAATCAATAAAAATATAAAAAAGAAAAAAGAAAAAAAAAGAACAACAACAACAACAAAAGCCTATTGTGTGCCATTATCTGGGTTATGTGACAATATAGCAGCCAGCAAGGTAAACACAGCGCTGGAGATCGTATATTTTTCTTTCCTGTCTAGACCATGACTAGACTGCAAGGTATTTGAAGGCAGACACTGCAACTATCTCCTTTCTGCCTTCAGTATACCATTCCATACACACATTCTGGGCACCGAAAACATATTTCTTTAAAATATTTTTATTGATTTGAAAGAGAGAAGTAAATTTTTTGTTTCATTTATTTATATATTCATTGGTTGATTCTTGTATGTGCCCTGTCTGGAGAATGAACCTGCAAACTTGGTGTATTGGGACAACACTCCAACCAACTGAGTTACTGGGCTAGGGCAGAAAACATATTTTTTACATAAGTGAATAAATGAACAATGGCACCTACAGTTTCATTCACTTCATCAAACAAATACTGGTACCTGCAGTAAAACAGCTCCAGTACATAGTTTCATAGGTGTATCTTTAGATCCCAGGCAATGTAAAATTATTTTAAAATTGGCTCATATGATTTAACTGATGTTTTACACTTAGTTGTATCATTGTTCTGATATCAGTCCATGATTAGAAAATATAGAGATTTTTCTGAGCAGTAGCTTAATTACATTCCATTGATTCTTTTTCTACTCTACTGAGCTTTTAGACTCTTTTGCTTCATTTATAGGTGTTACATAGATTGGGTCCAAGTTAGTCTTCACTTTTGCCTGCTAAACTTTTGGAATTCCTTAAATAACCAATAATTTAGGGAGAATTAGAGTTGGTTCCATTTTATATTTTATTTTCTCTCTGTATAGAGCTGTCTAAAGAGGAGATGGTAGTCTTGCTTTGAGAAAGGAAGGCATTTCTATGAGTTCCTTTTCACGATTAACTTTGTGACTTCCAATGTCTTCTATTGTTTCATTTTTATATTTTGTATTTGCGATTTCCTTCTTTTTCTTCTTATGCAAGACCATCTTCTTCAACACCTGATTTATAACCGTTTTATCTTTTAATTAGTTTTTAAAAAACACTTCTTTGTGTGGCATTTTAAATTTGTTGTATTCATTACTGAGCCAATAAGTGTAATGTTTAAGAAGGCAGGGTCTGTATTCTGGCTTTATCCCTTACTTGAGGAGTGATAACATGTAGTCACTTAATCTCTAAGTCTTGGTGGCTTCATCTACGTGCTGCAATGGAGAGATTAATGATACCTATCTCCTAAGGTTCTACCAAGGATTATATGAATGTGGATAAATTGCTTAGCACAGTGACTGGTAACTATTGCATATTATTGTCATTACTAGAGGCCTGGTGCAAGAAATTCAAGGGAGGGGGTGTCCCTCAGCCCAGCCTGCACCCTCTCCAATCTGAGACCCCTCGAGGGATGTCCAACTGCCCGTTTAAGCCCAATCCCGGTGGGATCGGGCCTAAACGGGCAGTCAGACATCCCTCTCACAATCCAGGACTGCTGGCTCCCAACTGCTCGCCTGCCTGCCTTCCTGATTGCCCCTAACCACTTCTGCCTGCCAGCCTGATCACCCCCTAACCACTCCCCTACCAGCCTGATGGATGCCTAACTGCTCCCCTGCCAGCCTGTCTGCCCCTAACTGCCGTCCCCTGCAGGCCTGGTCACCCCTAACTGCCCTCCCCTGTAGGCCTGGTCCCCCCCAACTGCTCTCCCCTGCAGGCCTGGGTCCCTCCCAACTGCCTTTCCCTGCAGGCTTGATCACCCCCAACTGCCCTCCCTTGCAGGCCTGGTCCCTCCCAACTGCCCTCCCCTGCTGGCCATCTTGTGGTGGCCATCTTGTGTCCACATGGGGGCAGGATCTTTGACCACATGGGGGCAGCCATCTTGTGTGTTGCAGTGATGGTCAATCTGCATATTACTCTTTTATTAGATAGGATAGAGGCCTGGTGCACAGGTGGGGGCAAGCTGGTTTGCCCTGAAGGGTGTCCCAGATCAGGGTGGGGGTTCCCTTGGGGCGTGGGGCGGCCTGGGTGAGGGGCCTGTGGTGGTTTGCAGGCTGGCCATGCCCCCTGGTGACCCAAGCGGTGGCCCTGGTATCTGGGGTTTATTTATCTTCTACAATTGAAACTTCGTAGCCTGGAGCGGAGCCAAGTCTTCTGCTTGCTCCGAGGCGGCAGCCATTTTTTGGGGGATTTATGTATCTTCTATAATTGAAACTTTGTAGCCTTAAGCGGAGGCCTGGGCCGGCCAGGGTGTGCGGAAAGCTTGGCTTCCTCCATCGCCGGGGGCAACCCTAGCCTCCTGCTCTTTCCAGCTCCGTGGCTGCCGCCATTTCTGTTTGGGTTTATGTATCTTCTATCATTGAAACTTTGTAGTCTTGAGTGGAGGCCTAGGCTGGCAAGGGCAGGCGGAAAGCTTGGCTTCCTCCATTGCTGGGGAAACCCAAGCCTCCCTCCTTCTCTCTGTGGCCATAGCCATCTTGGTTGGGTTTATTTGCACATTCACTCCTGATTGGCTGGTGGGCGTGGCTGGTGGGCGTGGCTTGTGGGTGTAGTGGAGTGATGGTTAATTTGCATATTACTCTTTTATTAGATAGGATTATTGCTTTTGCTGTAGTTGATATTAATAGTGTCTTAGAAGGAAAACTCCAAGGGCCCTGGGATCTCCTCTATGACTTCTCTTGTACTCCTGATGTAACACAAATGCAAGTACTCTAACGAAGCTTTCCTAGTCAGTGGATGAGAAGTGAAAAATGAATTAGTTAATGTTATAAGTTCTGATTCAACATACTTTTTGTTAGAAGATATATTTTCCACTTGTAGATATACAATGTACTCTAGCTTTCAGTTACAATGTGTAAGAGATTCAGATTTGTGAATTTGAAAATAGTATTTATAATGTATATTTCATAAATGCATACAGATGAAGAAGAATAAACTTAAAACTGAAGAATAATCTAAATAGCTACCCTAAAAAATTACCCATGGCATTTTAACGCAATGTTATTTTACTAGTACAAATTTAAAGTTCATAGTAATATAATTAGTAACATGTAAAATCTTTATTACCAATCTTAATCTTTTGTTATATGACTGAAAATTATTTAATGGCAGTACAATTAAAATAATGCTAAAAATGTCAGCATAACAGAATTAAACTAAAGTAACTACTACAATATGGTACCCCAAACCAGCTAATTTAAATGCAAAATGCTTCATAAATGCTATTTATCTGAGTTAATGCATATTAAGGGCTTCAAGGAGTAGTTTGTGTAACTGAAATAAGCAAAAAATAAGCATTGTACAGCCATCTTTATTATTGTTTAACATGAGGGAAATATTAATTAGGTCTATAATAGGCCACTTGAGGAAAATGTATCCACATCACAGCTTAGTTAATATAAAGGGGGCTGGCAGGCTTTCAGAGGCTTTTAAGAGGAAAGCTTGAAATGCTTAAAGTTGTCCTCATACAAATAATGGCATGTTGTTAACTATGACAGCTAGATTGAAGATGCTCAGAATATTAAGTCTGTGATTTGAAAAAAGGAGTTTCAAAATATTAGACCATTTTTTCTGTCATTCATAATGACTCTACAAAAGTTTTGTTTTTATAAAGTGGGAATATGGAAAGGTTGAAAAATAAGAGTATTAAAAAATTAAAATATACCTGGTATAGAAACTGGAAAACATAGAAAAGTGAAAATAATTACCTAGATTTTCACCACCCATAAAATACCACACTTAATATTTAGTATATATATTTCTTGTTTCTGCTCCTTCCTGGGTAATTTAAAAAATTAAATAAAAGATAGTTATTATATCATATAGAATATTTACAGTATATTTGTAATGTAAAGGAATCTAATGAAATAAAAAAATCACTAATAATAATGAATCAACTGTACTTTCTATGTATTATTTCAACCTTTCTTTTTGAGACCCTCAAAAAGTATTGCTAGTTTTATATTGATTCCAAATTTTGTTTTATTTGCATGTAATTTTGAGGGTTATTCTTAAAAACATGGTTAGCATTTAAAATATTTTAGTAAACTTTGAACCATAAATTTGAGAGAAACTAGATGGTATAATGTGCTTATTGCCATCTATAATAATAAAAGCATAATATGCAAATTTACCAAATGGCCGAATAGCAGAACAATCTTCCAGACGACCTTCTGGACGACCTTACAGACGATGCCGTTGCTGTGAGGTTCTACTCTTGCAAGAATTTTGTGCATCGGGCCCTTAGTAATTCAATTGTTGAGAATGGAACTTTGAAATGCCAGATGATGTTACACATAGCAATTGTTTGTTTTATATTTTGCAGGTCCACACACACCTGGAAAGTCCTGCCAGGCATCAAGTAAAACCCTCCATGACCCTTGACCACCAGATCCTCAATCAGACTATTCAACGGCCCCACCCTTCAACGCAAAGCAGTGCGCTTGTTGTAAAGCATGGACACCCATCCCCGGAGAGTGACCCTGGCATCACTGGAAATCCACTCACCAAGCTGTTAACTCTTGGGAAAGAAGATGACAATGTGGAATGGCATGTATGTCTAATGGCTGCTTATGAAAATATATAATGAGGTGTTTTTCTTTAAAGTATTCAAAGAAATTGAAGTTGACACCTTGATAGTAAAAATTCCAAATACAAATTTACTTAGCAAAAGAGGTGTCTTAATTCATTAATTTGTAATAATTAGTTATGCACATTAATTATGCATAATAAAATTAACAATTTATGTCAATACTCATTTCAGATATGTATCAATATAAGTCAAAATAATCTCTAACTAATATATGTTAAGAATATTTAGCTTTTTTTTGGGGGGGGGGCATGGAAAGATCTTTGTTATAAAGTGTAAAAAATGAAAATATTTTCTTTTTCAATAAAACAGATTTCCCTCGGCTGAGAATCAAGCACAGTCCTTCCCAAGTAGAGTATTCAATAACCACTGAAAGAATTATGCGTCCATTGAACATACTGGAACCTAGACTTTTACCACTTTACTGACAATAAGCCAAAGTTTATTCTGGAGTTATTTGGCTTTTATTAATATAAACAACCTATAGTTAGACTCTGTATGATAACCATTTAAAATGTATTTTTTCTTAAGTTTCAGATATATAGCATAGTGATTAGACAATTATATAATTTAAAGTGTTCTCCCTCCCCCTGATATTTTCAGTACCCACCTGGCACCATATACACATAGTTATTATTGACTATATAAATAGTTATTATTTGACTATAGTCAAAATGCTGTGAGTATTTTGTGACTATCCATTTGCACTTTTTGATCCTCTTAACATTTTCACCCAATACCTCACCTTCTCTATGGCTACCATCAGTTTGTTCTCCATATCTATGAGTCTGTTTCTATTGTGTTTGTTCATTTGTTTTGTCCTGTGAAATAATATGATATTTGCATTTGTCTGCCTAACTTATTTCACTTAGCATAATTCCCTCTAGGTCCATCCATTCTGTGGTAAATGGTAAGATTTCATTATTTTATTAGTAGTTCAGTAATAATCTATTATATACATGTACTACTACTTCTATAGCCAATCTCTATTGATGGGCACTAGGGTTGCTTCCATATCTTGGTTATCCTATCTAATAAAAGAGTAATATGCAAATTAAACATCACTCTGCTACACCCACCAGCCACGCCCACCAGCCAATCAGGAGTGAATATGCAAATAAACCCAACCAAGATGGCTACGACCACAGAGAGAAGGAGGGAGGCTTGGGTTTCCCCAGCAATGGAGGAAGCCAAGCTTTCCGCCTGCCCTTGCCAGCCTAAGCCTCCACTCAAGGCTACAAAGTTTCAATGATAGAAGATACATAAACCCAAACAGAAATGGCGGCAGCCACAAAGCTGGAAAGAGCAGGAGGCTAGGGTTGCCCGCGGTGATGGAGGAAGCCAAGCTTCTGCAACCCTGGCCGGCCCAGGCCTCCGCTTAAGGCTACAAAGTTTCAATTATAGAAGATACATAAATCCGAATAGAAATGGCTGCCGCCATGGAGCAAGCAGAAAACTTGGCTTCACTCCAGGCTACAAAGTTTCAATTGTAGAAGATAAATAAACCCCAGATACCAGGGCCTCCACTTGGGTCACCAGGGGGCATGGCCGGCCTGCAAACCACCACAGGCCCCTCGCCCAGGCCGCCCCACGCCCCAAGGGAACCCCCACCCTGATCTGGGACACCCTTCAGGGCAAACCAGCTGCCCCAACCTGTGCACCAGACCTCTATCCTATCTAATAAAAGAGTAATATGCAGATTGACCATCACTGCAACACACAAGATGGCTGCCCCCATGTGGTCAAAGATCCTGCCCCCATGTGGACACAAGATGGCCACCACAAGATGGCCAGCAAGGGAGGGCATTTGGGAGGGACCAGGCCTGCAAGGGAGGGCAGTTTTGGGCAATCAGGCCAGCAGGGGAGGGCAGTTGGGAGGGACCAGGCCTTCAAGGGAGGGCAGTTGGGGCGATCAAGCCTGCAGGGAAGGGCAGTTAGGGATGACCAGGCCAGCAGAGGAGGGAAGTTGGGGGCGACCAGGCCTGCAGTGGAGGGCAGTTAGGGGAAAATAGGCTGGCAGGGGAGCAGTTAGGCATCGATCAGGCTGGCAGTAGAGTGGTTAGGGGTGATCAGGCTGGCAGGCAGAAGTGGTTAGGGGCAATCAGGAAGGCAGGCAGGCGAGCAGTTGGGAGCCAGCAGTCCTGGATTGTGAGAGGGATGTCTGACTGCCCTTGATGGGTCCCAGATTGGAGAGGGTGCAGGCTGGGCTGAGGGACACACACCCCCATGCACGAATTTCGTGCACCGGCCCTCTAAGTCTACACTAATAAAAGAGAAACATGCAAATTGACCATCACTTTGCGATGCCCACAAGCCAATAAGTAGTGAGTATGCAAATTAACCCAACAAAGATGGAGGCGGCTCCACCCTCCAGCCGCTCCGGGCCTCTGGGCAGCACACATGCAGGTGCAGAGCAGCCGGGTGGGGCAGGACGCCTGCTATGAGCGAGAAAGCGGGGGGTGGAGGGAGCTAAGCAGAGGCGTTCAGGCTGGAGCCAAGACTGAAGGCCCCAGCCGGAGCAAAGGTGGAAGGCGGTGGCCAGAGTGAAGGCCTGGGTGCCAGGTACCAGAGGAAAACTGGTGCAGGAAGCCAGGGGAAGGAAGGCCTATTGCAAGAATCTTCGTGCAACGGGCCTCTAGTTGTAAATAATGCTGTTATGGGCATAGAGGTGCATATTTCCTTCCTCCCTCCCTCCGTCCCTCCCTCCCTCCCTCCGTCCCTCCCTCCCTCCCTTCCTTTCTTCCTTCCTCCCTTCCTTTTTTTCTCTCTCTCACTCTCTCTCTTTCTTCTTTTTCTTTTTCCTTCCTTCCTTCTTTCTTTCTTTCTTTCTTTCTTTCTTTCTTTCTTTCTTTCTTTCTTTCTTTCTTTCTTTTTTTTTTTCTTTCTTTCTTTCTTTCTTTCTTTCTTTCTTTCTTTCTTTCTTCTTCTTCTTTCTTTCTTTCTTTCTTTCTTTCTTTCTTTCTTTCTTTCTTTCTTTCTTTCATAGTAAATGATGCATCTGTAATTTAAAACCAGAATTTGCTAATAGATATATAGATATTATACATATACTAGAAGTCTGGTGCACAAAATTCATGCACTTGGGGGGGTCCCTCAGCCTGGCCTGCACCCTCTCACAGTCTGGGAGCCCTCGGGGGATGTCTGACTGATGGCTTAGGCCTACTTCCTACAGTCGGACATCCTTAGTGCTTCCACGGGGGCTGGAGAGACTCTCGCCCCCACTGCTGCACTCGCCAGCCATGAGCTCAGCTTCTGGGTGAGTGGCGCTCCCCTGTGGGAGCACACTGGCCCTCAGGGGGAAGCTCCTGCATTAGGCGTCTGCCCTCTGGTGGTCAGTGCACATCATAGTGACCGGTCGTTCCCCTGTCAGGCCGAAACTGGCTCTCTGACATCCCCCAATGCATCCTGGATTGTGAGAGGGCGCAGGCCAGGCCAAAAGACGCCACTGGTGCATGAGCCAGGGAGGGACATGGGAGTTTGGCCAGCCGGGGAAGAACCACAGGAGGGCTCCAGAGCATGTCTGGCCCATCTTGCTCAGTCCTGATTGGCCGGACCCCAGCAGCAAGCTAACCTACCAGTTGGAGCATCTGCCCCCTGGTGATCAGTGAACATCATAGTGACTGGTTGACCGGTCCACTGTCTGCCTCCTGGTGGACAGTGCACATCATAACAAGCAGTTGAGCGGCCTGAGCATATCATTAGCATATTACGCTTTGATTGGTTGAATGGATGACTGGATGACTGTACACTTAGCATATTAAGCTTTTATTATATAGGATGAGATAATATATACAGATATATAGGCAATATATCTATATCTGTTTGCTTATTCTCTTTTAAATTTAAATTGTTTATTGTTTAAAGTATTACATGAGTCACTTTTTCCCCCATTGACCCTTCCCCGGCTCCTCCCATCCCCTAGCACATGCCCTCACCTCCCTACTGTCTGTGTCTATTGGTTATGCTCATATGCATGCCTACAAGTCCTTTGGTTGATCTCTTACACCACCCCCCATCCCCCGTCTTCCCTCATAGGTTGGACAGTCTGTTCGATGCTTCTATGTCTCTGGTTCTATTTTTGTTCACCAGTTTATGTTGTTCATTATATGTTCTATCAAATTAGTGGAATTGCTGGGTCATAAGGCAGCTCCATTTTTAAAGGTAACTCCATACTGCTTTCCACAGTGGCTGCACCAATGTATTCTTACCAACAGTGCACAAGTGTTCTCTTTTGTCATATCATTGCCAGCACTGGCTGTTTGTTGATTTATTAATGATAGATATTCTGACAGGTGTGAGGAGATATTTCATTCTGGTTTTAATGTTCATTTCTCTGATGATTAGTGATGTTGAGCAACTTTTCAGATCTCTATTGGCCATATGTATGCCCTCTTTGGAGAAGTGTCTATTCAGATTATCTGCTCATTTTTAATTGGATTGCTATTTTGGTGTTGAGTTGTATGAGTTCTTTATACATTTTGGATATTAACCCCTTATCAGTTGTATCATTGGCAAATATCTTCCCACATTTAGTAGATTGTATTTTTGTTTTGTTGATAGTTCTCTTTGCTGTGGAAAATCTTTTTAGTTTGTTGTAGTTCCATTTGTTTCTATTTTCTTTTGTTCCCCTTGCTGGAGGGGATGTATCAGAAAAACTATTACTAAGAGAAATGTCAGAGATTTTACTGTCTGTTTTCTTCTAGGAGTTTTGTGGTTTTGAGTCTGACATTTATCTTTAATCCATTTTGAGATTTTTTTTGTATATGATATAATAAGGTGATCTAGTTTAATTTTTTATATGTACTGATACAATTTATCAAAAATTATTTATCAAATAGGCTGTCTTTACCCAATATTTTTTTCTTGCCTCCTTTGTCAAATATTAATTAAGCATATGGTTATAGGTTTATTTCTGGGCTCTCTATTCTGTTCCATTGATCTATATGTCTGCTTTTATGCCAGTACCATTCTGTTTTGATTACTAGCCTTGTAGCATAATTTTATATCAGGTAGCATGATACCTTTATCTTTGCTTTTCTTTCTCAAGTTTGCTGTGACTATTGGAGGTCTTTTAAGGTTTCATATAAATCTTTGGGTTATTTGTTCTAGTTCAGTGAAATACACCATTGGTATTTTTATAGGAATTGTGTTGAACCTAAAGATTGCTTTAGGTAATATGGCATTTAAAAGATGTTAATTTGTTCTAAGTATAAAAACAATATGTGCTTCCATTTTTTGTATTTTCTTTGATTTCTTTCTTCAAATCTTATCATTTTCTGAGAACAGGTCTTTTACCTCTGTTAAATCTATTTCTATGTATTTTATTATTTTTTGATATGATAGTAAATAGAATTTTTTTTAGTTTTCCTTGCTGATAGTTCTTTTTTTGTAGACAAAAATGTGATCCGTTTCTGAATATTTCTTTATATCCTGTTACATTTCTGAATTAATTGATCAGTTCTGTTGTTTTTTTTTGGTAGAATCTTTAGGATTCTTTATATATAGTATCTTATCATCGGTAAATAATGGCAGTTTTACATCTTCTTTTCTAAATAGATGCATTTTTCCCCTTTCTTCTTTTCTGATTGCTGTGACTAGGATTTCTAGTACTATCTATATATCTATATATATAAAAACCAAGCGACTGGAATGACCAGAATGACTGGAATGACTGGAATGACTGGTCACTATGACACACACTGCAGCAGGCCAACTGGCCCGATCAGTGGCAGGGCCAGCTGGCCAACTTCCCACAGCCCCTCCCCCTGGCCCTGATTGCCTCAATCAGGGAAGGTTAGCTGGACCCCACACATTCACGAATTCCTGCACCGGGCCTCTAGTGTTCAATAATAGAGATGAAAGTGAACAATCTCTGTCTGGTTTCTACTCTTAAGGGAGACACTTGTAATTTTTCCCCATTAAGTATAATGTTACCTATGGGTTTGGTAGATATTGCTTTTATTATGTTGATGATCCCTCTGTTCCCACTTTCCTGATACTTTTTATTATAAATGGGTGCTCAAATTTGTCAAATTTTCTACAGCTATTGATATGATCATATGATTTTTATCCTTCATTTTTGTAGAGAGAGGAAGGGAGAGGGATAGAGACATAGAAACATCAATGAGAGAGAAACATCATCAATTGGCTGCTTTCTGCATGCCCCTCCTGGGGATTGAGCCTGCAACCCAGTCATGTGCCCTGACCAGGAAGCTAACCTGCCACCAACCTCTTTGTTCATGGGTCAATCCTCAACCACTGAGACACACCAGTCAGACTCTTTCTTCTTCTTAAAGAAGTCCATTTAACATTTTTTGTAAAACTGGTTTGATGGTAATCAATTCCTTTAGCTTTTTCTTGTCTGCAAACTTCATTATTTCTCCTTCAATTTTAAAGAATTGTCAGTTACACTAATCTTGATTATAGGTCCTTACTTTTCTTCACTGAATATTTCATGCTAAACCCTTCCAGCCTGAAATGATTTTGTTGAGAAATCAGTTTACAGTTTAATGGGAGCTCTTTTGTAGGTAAGTAACTGTTCTATTTCAGCTTTTAGGATTTTCCTTTTGTCTTAGACCTCTGCCATTTTAATTATGATCTGTTTTGGTGTGTGCCTCTTTGAGTTCATCTTGTTTAGGACTGTCTTTGTTTCATGGACTTGTGTGTCTTTTTTCTTCACCAGGTTAGGGAATCCATTGTTCTCAATTTCTTGCTCTCTTGCTTCTCCTTTTGGTACTCCTATGATGCAAATGTTGTTACTCTTTATGGTGTCCCAGAGATACCTTAAAATATCCTTATTTTAAAAAAATCTTTATTCTTTTTGCTGCTCTGATTGGGTGTTTTCTGCTGCCTTGTCTTACAAATTACTGACTCAATTATCTGCTTCAACTCATCTGCTGTTGATTCTTCAAGTGTATTATTTATTTTAAATATTGTATTCTTCATTTTCTGACTGGTTCTTTTTTAGGGTTTCTGTGTCCCTTTTTATGCTTACTGTCTCTTTAAATTTTCACTGAGCTCATTCATTCTTCCCTTAAGTCCCTTGAAAATCCTTATAATAATTTTTTTGAACTCTGTATCTCATAGAGTGCCTGCCTCATTTCATTTAGTTCATTTTCTGGAAATTTCTCCTGTTATTTCATTTGGGGCATGCTTATTTGTCTCCCCATTTTGGCTGTCTCTATGTATTTGTTTGTGTATTAGGTAGATCTGCTATGTTTCCCAGACTTGGTATGGTGACCTTATACTGTAGATATCCTGTGGGGTTCATTTGCACAGTCTCCCTGGTCACCTGAGCTATGTGCTTCAGAAATGCTTTTTGTGGGGGTTATGTGAGCCTGCTTGTGGTAGTTGTGTCTTGATTTTTGTTGACCTGTTTGTGGATTGCATTGACTCTTTGCTCACTGAAAGTGAAGATTGACTTGGACCACAGTGTACAAGCTGCTTTGCAATGGGTGATCTCACAAAATAAAATTAGCACCAGGAGTGTCTGGTGCATGCTGAGATTTTCCCTTGGGATGTGTCTCTTATGGAGCTAATTGTGTCATGCTCTGATGTGGTCTGAAGCCAACCACAAGGTAGATGTGTTGGTTCTGGAGCCTCTTGGGAGGGAATCTAGTGGAGGTCAGTGTCAGACACTGCCTGTGACTGGCCCTGGCCTACCTGTTAGGAGCTCCAAAGTAATCCACAAATTTTGGCTACCTCTGCTAGGCCTGGGTGCACATGGAGGGTCCAGGATTCAGACCATGGCTGACTTACATTAGCACTGAGTCCAGGCCAGGTCAGCAAAAGGCCCAAGGCACCCTGAAATCCACCTCTGTTTGCCAGACACCTGTTAGGCTCAGTCCTGAAAGAGTTTCTTGTGTAATGTAAGTTCTATGAAGTAGTTTCTTAGTGAGTCACTAGGTAGGGGCCAGTGGTATTTACTAGGTTGACACAGATTCAAACTTCATGCTAGTGCTGGGTCTAAGGCCATTCAGCAATTGTCCCAGAGTAAACCATGGCCATCCACCAGCTGCCAGAGGCCCAAGGATCTTTGTGGTGAGGCTGAGTCTTAGCGAGTCATCAGGGTGGGCCAGCAGTATTTATCAGGCTAAAAACCACCAAGATTTGTTCATGTGGAGGAAGGGCTCTACATAGGAATGGTGGCACCCATTAGGTGAGCAAGAGAAAAAAGGCCCTCAATCCAGAACCACACAATTCAGTTTCTGACCGTCCCAGAGTTTGCCCAGACCTCCTCAAGAATCCTCCATGAACGTCTTTACTGTGGGACCAAACTGGCTACAGCATGCACACTCCCACACATGGTGCAAGCTTAGAAGAGAGGAGCTATAGGGAGTCAGAAGAGTGAAGCCAAGTCAGTTTCCAGTCTGATGCCATATGATGCTCAACCCAGTAAAGATGGCATTGCTGGGTGGTGTAGAAGAGGGCGTCAGCCTAGGACTTTGGCTGTTGTTCCATTAGCCTTCTCCATAAAGCCACACTACCCAGTCCCTCCCTGCGTGACTCCAGTTTGCTTTGATCTGCTTTCCCTCCATGATGTTCAGGATAAGTGGTCATGGGTGAGATTTTGTGTGCTGGCCCTTTAAGAGGGCGCCTGATTTTCTACCAGCATCCTGTCACTTTCTAGCAAACAAATCCTTGCTGATTTTCACAGCCAGATGTTACATGGGCTCTTCTTCTTCTCTGGCTCTTCTGGCTGAGGATCATGATTGGAGAATTCTTGTTCCTCAAGGCGGACCTTAGTAGCTGAACTATTCCTTCAGATTTCTAATGGCCCCATGTGGATGTCAGGCTGGTTCTTTTCAGTGTCCACCCTTCCAATGAGTCTCAATGTGGCTCCTTCTGTAAATCCTTGGTTATAAGACAAAGGTTCAGCTAGTCTTTAGTTGGTTATTCAGGTTGATTATTCCATAATTTAACTGTTTCATAATTTTGGTTTGGTCCTGGGAGAAGGTGAGTGTAACTTTCACCTACACTGCTGCCATCTTGGAACTTTCCTCAAGATATTTAGCTTTAATTTTAAAGGTTTTAACTAAATTAATTTGCATTATTTATCAATAGTTAAATTATCTTTACACATTAAAATAAAACAGGCAGAAGTTTGAATAGAAGTACATATGTGCTCTAGAAATGTTCATTAGAATAAACTAATAACCTTCTTGCACTTTGGAATTATATATAGAATTTTTTACTAATAATTATCTATTTATTCATTTCTACTTTTAAAACATACTTGCCTACTGTTTACTATGAGGCACTAAGGATGTAAAATGAATGAGAGTATCTAGCTTCATGGAATTTATACTTATTGTGACTTAATTGTAAGTGAGCCTTCAAAAAATGTCAAAGAATGAATTGAACTGGGAAACAACTAGAACTGGGGAAAAGACTTTTTAAAAAAATATCTCAGTATAGAAAAACTGTATTAAAAGCTGAGCTTTCTATTCTTTCCTTTTTTTTTCTTTTTCTTTTCCCATTTGATTTGTTAGAGGGAGCCATAGTCCTATGATCTCCCAGCTTTAATTTCTCAATATACATTCTTGATGGATATTACTGATTTCAAGTCACTGCTTTTTAGATATTAAGTCTATAGCCTCCAGGTATAAAAAAAGTAATTCCAAATGATGAAGATTTTTATTGTGTGTACAAGTTTTATGTTAATCTGGGAGAGGTAAAAAAATAAGAATCTGATATATTGCTTAATGAAATATAAAACAACCACAAAACAAGATTCATTGAAATCCCAAACTGAATAGAAATCTCTACATGTATATTTACTTAAACTTTTCAATAGTTGGTCTATAAGGAATCCCCCCTCCCAAATGTAGAACTAGATTCTCTAGTTACTCTATGAAGATCATAAAAATGTATGTAGAATGAAAATCATCTGTACAGTAAATATTAGAACTAACCCAGTATAATTTATCTTACAACCACCTTCTTCCAAAGTTCATTTCCTTGTGTGAGAGTTATTTCTAAAGGAAAAAAGACAAATCCCAAAGGATATGCATATGCCAGCCAATTCTGGGCAGAACCCAGACATGATCTTATTATGTCTTATGAAATATGTGTTCTAAAAAATAAGAACGAATAATTAACATATATCAGCCTCCTCAGTTTTTCTTAGTAAATGTTTTTATTGTTAGGCACACAAGTTACTTTTTAAAAAGTAATAAGTTCATGCTTTATAAGAGAAATTAATGTGATCTTTGTGGGCTTTTAGATGATATCAGCCAAAAGGAATTGCATGGGGTTGAAACTCTAGAGTAGTCTCAGGGGAATGATCACATTGACTACAGACAAATTTTTTTAGTCATTATACTTCAAAATATGTATATAGAAGTCTCTTCCATCACTGATGTTCTTTTAATCATAATTTAAATCAATGTTATAGTTTTAATCAGTGTGTGTTCTCTTTGAATTTGACTTGTGTACACATTTTCACATACTGCCAAGAGGTATCCTATGTTTTGCAATATTCCAATATTCTTTTATTGGTGCTAGGAGTCCATGTAACAATGCAGAATGTGTGCATTCTTAAGAGTCATACACCATGAGGTTATAGCTACCGATTACTAGCTATGTGGTCTCAGTTCTTAACCTTTCTCATCAAAATTTCTACACCTTGAAGAATTGTTTTGATGCTTACACTTTTTGTTGTTGTTATTAAATCTCACCTGAGAATATTTTTCATTGATTTTTAGAGAAAGTGGAAGGGTGGGGGAGAGACAGAAAGAGAGAAACATCGGTGTGTTGAGGATCGAGCCTGCAACTAAGGTATGTGTCCTAGACCAGAATTGAACTCAGGACCCTCAATTTCACAGGCTGATGCTCTATCCACTGAGATAAACTGACTAGGGCTGATACTTACATTTTGAAAGTTCCTAACACAAGGGCAGTGTGGCAGCTCAGGAGATGGTGGATGTTGTCATCTTTTGGTGTTTCTTTCTCCTAAGCTGTCCTCCTGTTACATTAAGGAACATTTCATTAATTCAAAGAAGACCCCAGAAATCATAGCTACCACAGGATAAGTCCATGAGAGGATCCTTAGATTAGGATTTGGGGGTTGGAACTAGGAGTAGCTTGGTGACTAAAGGCCTCTAGACAATGAAATACAAAAATAAAAAGCGGCATTTTATGACATGGGTCTTTCCAGGATAAAATCCATATTTGTACTCTTGACACATAGAACCCTTCTACACTTAATCCTTGTCTCCCGACCCACACTTATGATAGTGCTCTGTGTTTTAGCCCTATTGGTTTCAGCCATATGATTCTCACAGTGGCCATGTTTTCTCTTTTTATATCTTTTCTTTACCAACTACCCATTCATTCTCCATTTGTCTGCATAATTTCAACTCACTCTTGAAAATTCATTTCAGGTTTCTTCTCTAAGGTGTTTTTCCTGGTGGTTCTCTGTGTGGAATTGGGTGCCTATTCTCTGGGTTTTTATAGTAACACATATTATCATATGGATAAAAATTGAACTTATCATAGGATTTTCACAGTACAAACTACATTTTAATTATTCATTGTCTTGTTTTTCTTATCTTCTGTAACTTTTAGAAGCTCCAAGTTGAGGGGAAGATGAAAAAAAAGTAAGCACATAATTATAATATGTAGAAAGAGCAACGGTATGTGTAGATAGGAACAGAGATATGCTGTTCTTATCAGATGAATATCAATAATAAGACTTAGAGTAAAATGGCTAGTGGGATACTGAGCCAGGTGAGATAGCATAAACCAAGAATAAAGATGAGAAACAGCATGGGGTGAGTAGAAAGTGAGAAGCAGATTATGCAGATGGTGGTAAAAAGAGAGGCCAGAGAAGTAAGCAATAGACAAATCACATAAAGGCTGGTACCCTCTGTTAGACAATATTACATCCTTTAAGGGTTTAAATGTGGAGGCTATACTGACATAATCAGGTTTGACTTTAATACTACTCTGTCAGCTATGTAGGAGAAGAAGCCTGAGTTGAGAAGTTATTTCTGTAGTGCAGTGAGAGATGATGAGGCCCTCTATTTGAACATGTTAGGACTGAAGTAGCTGTGTGACCACCATGTGGAGATGCTGGTGACAGCTAGATATTCAAGTTTGCCTTGAGGAGAAATAATATAGACTGAAGCAAGAGATTTGAGAGTTGTCAGCATGCAGGTAGTACTTGAAAACTTAAATGAGAGAGTTCCTGGAGAGCATGAATCTACTGAGAAGAGTGGTGAACCAGGATAGGATTGAGGATATCACTAACCTTTAAGGGTGCTCAAAGGAGAGGGGCCATCAACATAATGTAAAAAGATAAGCAGTGTGGTGTCACTGGAGCTAAAGAAAGAGTTAGTTTATAGAAGAAAGGAATGATCCACACATTCAAACGTTGCAGTTGAGTCTAGAAAAATAAGGACTGAAAAATATCTATTGAATTTGGAAGTCAAAAAGTCAAAGAAAATAGCAACCAAAAGAATTTCTTTAGGATAGTAGGCAAAAGTCATTCCACCTTGAATTCAGAGTTTATAGCAGGGGGAGAAATTGAACTCCATGGATATTTGGGATGGTGTGCAGAAAGATAATAGGACAAAAGCATAGAGAGTAATAAATGAAAATTGTGCATTTGATCTGCCAGAGCGTCAAGATTGGATATAAAAGGAAGGTTGTATTTGATGAGTGAGATAATGGAATTCAGATTTTAGAAATGGAGTAATTTAGAGGATGACATGACCCACGGCATAGAGAATAGGTGAAGGGTTAAATTCAGATTTATAATCTTGATAGTGGTGAGCTACAATATTCATCAATAATTGTTGCTTTATTTTTACATAGAATTCTGATGGTTGTTACTGTAGGTATTTTTTAGGTGCATATGCCTTTATGATTGCTTGGTTTTATTTTTTCTTGAAAATCTGACCTTACATTTTATACAGCTTAATACTAAAGTTGTTACTGTGGCTTTCCTTATGGTCATATTTGTGGCACAACTTTTCACTTTGCTTTAAGCTTTCTCTATCATTTTATTTTAAATGTATCTCTTATAAATATACTATTGCAATACCTTTCTAAAATCAAATTTGAGAGATTCTTGGTTAGTTTGTTAACTTATTTACATTTTTGTAATTAGTGTACTATTAGGATATAATAGTTATCTTTTTTCATATTTTTTAATTACTGTACATTCTGTTTCCTTATTTGCCATCTTTTTTTTCTATCCACAATTGTACACTTTAAGTTTCTCTCTCTCTCTCTTTACTCCTAACTTTTAAAGTCACATGGTTATATGTTTTATTTTTAACATCTATATCATTGTTTAGCAATATCTATGTCATACCCTTAAGTAAAAATATATCTGAGTATGGTCATATGATCTCATCTCCTTCTTGTTCATATATATAAAATTTGTCATTTATATGACAAAATTTTTACTGCTATTTACTCATTATTTTTATATTTTGTATTGATTTCATAGTTGTATTTATCATCTGACTAAATTACCTCCTGAAAGAGTGTTTTTAAAAGTTTGTTGGTTTTTGTTTTAAAGCTTCTGAGTTTCTATGCCTAAGAAAAATTTTATCTCACCCATATATATTTTTGGTTGTAAATATTTAGGTTCAATGTAACCTACCTTCAATATTTCAAAAATTATCCATATTGTATTCTAGCACCCTATGATATTGAAAAGCTTGATTCTTGGTCTTTTGTAGACCTTTATTTTTAAATCACTTGCATCTTATAAATGATTTCCTTTGTCCTTGAACCTCATACTTTCTATGTCTATTATCTCCATTTTGATTTTAGTGTAAATAACATGTTCTTTTTTTGTATTTTATTATCTACATCTATCACTTTAAGGGTGCTTATTTTGCAGATTTGCAATTATGCTTTTGTCTGATCTGTTAATCCTATTTCATCTGATGCAAAATGTTGTATTTGTTGGTTTTTAAAAAATATCAATTAAATTCCAAGATGTTTTACTATGAAGAGTCTTGGAAGCTGTAAAGCAATGTTTTGGACTGGATTTTATATATTTAAATCAATTTCGGATAATAGAAGAACCAACTTCTTCAATAAATTAGGGGCAAATATAGTTATGTTGGTGGATGACAGAAATAAGAAATAGAGGTGTTAAAGGCAAAAACAGAGCCTCCAAGGAGGATGGAACTGTCACGTGTAGGAAAGAAAGGATTCTCTTTGAAAAAAGAGAAACCTTAGCATGGTTACAGGCAGGAGGGAAAAACATAGAAATGCAAGAGACTGTTATTTATGGTGTAAGCATCCAGGAAACATAAAGGGATGAATGACTTATTTGTAACTGTTACTGAAACTACCAGAGTACCCCAAAGAAAAATATTTATTTTAGGTCTTCACATTTGTTTGGAACACATTTACTGTCCAGTTAATGGCAGAAAGTGAATGAAGGAAATATCATGGCAAACAAAATAGAAGCAGAGGCATGGATACATAGGAAAAAAACTGACATGTCAGAGCGGAAGGGGTGTGGGGGACTGGCTGAAGAAGGTGAAGGGATAGCCCCAAACATATATGCATAACACATAGACACAGACAACAGTGTGGTGATAGCCAGAGGGAAAGGAGATGGGAGCTCTGTGGAGGTGGGGACTTTGCTTGGGGCGATGGGCATGCGATGCACTGTGCCGATGATGTTTTATTGAGTTTTACTTGAAACCTGCATGGTTTTGTGCACCGATGTCACCTCGGCAAATTAGTCAACTAAAAAATAATAAATTAAAAATATTCTCCCCTGGGAAAAGAAGAAATATCACAAAATTAAAATTTAAATTTAATGACACTAAATAATATACTATAAAACTTTCAGAGACTGGACTAACCAAAGAAACAAAACATGCATATTTATTATCCTAGATCCTCTTAATGCACATAGAATAACATCTAATGTTCAGACAATGGTCTAGAGCTACACTCTTGTATATGGTACCCACTAGCTGTATTATGTGGCTCTTTGAATTAATTTTAAATTAATTCAATGCAATCTTTAAAAATTGAATAAAACAAATTCACTTCCTCAGTTGCACTAGCCACATTTCAAAGCTCAGTAGCCATATGTGATTAGTTGCTGCTGTATTGACAGCACAAATTTAGGATATTCCCATTATTGCAGAAATTTTGTAGGACAGCACTGGTCTAGAGGATTTTACAATGTAAGTTTCTTGCCTATTTTTCAACTTTGTCTGAAACCTCTTTTGCCCTTGCTCACTCCATTTCCTTCCCATTGGTCCTCTCACTCTCAAATACTCTGAGCTTGCTCCTAACTTAGAGTCTTGGTATCTTTTGATTTCTTTCCAAAGTCTATCCTTCCCCATGTTATTCATGCCTCTGTCCAAATATCAGTAAATTCTTCTCTGACCATTTTCTAAAACAACACTTTTCCCCATCAGGATCTATTGACTTCCTGCTTTAATTTCTTCAGGCTGCTTTTATTGAGCTGTTTATTGGTGTTTCCTTAATAGAGCTTGAGCTCCAGGAGAGCACAGCCTTTGTGCTGTGTGTTTCTAGACTTCCAGTATTTACAACAAGGTCTTGAAATAAATATTGCTCAATAAATATTTGTTAAATTAAAATATGAATAATGTCCCGATTTTTTGGCATATGATCTTTGGGGGCATCATAGTAGATAGCTCTGAACATTTAATTCTCTAAAGTTTGCAGAAATTTTGCTTAGAAGATATGATTAACAGAATCATAAAATATTTTTATATGTATCCCAGAATTTACACCTGGTTTTCCTGCACATCATGGGAAATTCAGAGTATTACAAGTTATATGAATTCAGCATTCTCTCTCTGTGTTTACACATATTTTTAAAAATTTCACTAAAGAGATATAATGAGAAATAAGAGAGTTAGTAAAGCTAAAGAGAAGTGAAGGGGGCTGGCAAGCCTGGTATTTTTAAAATATAAGTTTTGTAAATCTCCAGCTAAAGTACAGAAGGAAAGCAAAGCTATTTTTTAAAGGAGTTGAGAAAGGGAGAAGAAAGCTTCAGGACTATAGAGCCAGATTTCCAGGATTTCAATCCTGCCTCTGTCATTCACAGCTACATATTCTGGAAAAAAATTATTAAACTTTATTTTCTCTCTATTTGTCATCTTTACAATGGACAAAATGATAATATCTACTTCACAGGGTTGTTGTGAAGATTAAATGAGCTGATATACACAAAGCACTTAGAACAGTGCCCAACATACCTCCTGTACTATATTAATGTTTGTTATCATTGCTATTTCAGGTGTCTATGATTATTATTTTGTTGTTATTAGAATATTATTATTATTTATTATGGAAAGTTGAATACATTTCCATGTAGTTTGTATTCATATTTGACCACTGATATTTGAATATCCAAATGTAAGATTCAATAGAAACATTTTAGATGAAAAATTAAAGTTTGTAGGAAGTCATCTTTTTATAAGTTAAGGATATAGGCTGTGGCCTGAGGTACTTTATGAATACTACACTGTATTTATGTAGATACTGATTTCCAAGGGACCAGCTCTTGGTGATTTGCCCAACCATCACCTGCCACTTGATGGAAGAAAATGCAAAAAAAAAAAAAAAAAAAGCAACATGGACCAGAGAGTGTCAGGATGACATCATTTTAAGCTGTAAAATAGTCAGGATTTTAATATACATATAACTTTAAATATTAAAACATTTAATGATGACTAAAATATTTTTCCTGCAAATTCAGGATGAAGCACAACTTTTATCATTCTACACAGTCTTCTAAATGTATTATATTTTGCTAGATGGAGGCCATTATTGAGGATATAATCAGTATGGAATCAAGTTTTAAAGAGGAAGGAACGGACTCTTCTCTGCTAATGAAAAGAATAGTGTTTCTAGACCTGAGGAGGTCAATGAGATTGAAATAAATAAAAATTTCTAATTATAAAAAATTAAATTTCTTAGTAAATGTTTTTTTTTCTTCTAAACTTTTGAAACAGACACAAGATAACAGATGAATATTGGAAAATATTGTTGCAGAAAAAAGATTATTTGATATTATTGAGGAAGATAGGTATCAGGGCTTGCACTATCCTATTTATCTAATCTCTAAAAACACCCATTTACTTATATATTTAATCTCTTACGGCATTTTCTGAGTGATTTAATCTTCAGATTTTCTGTTTGAAGCACAGAACATAATCAGACACCTCATAAGTTCATGACTGAATTTTGCTTAATTTACCATGACTAATAGCTATTAGATTCAGAGGCCCTACATCTTGTAAAATAAAGAAAATATAGTAATGTCAAAAATTACTTCTGAGAGAATAACTAGAAGTTAAAGATGAACTGAAAAAAGAGAGAATGTGTCTTAAAGCATGTGTCTCTGTTGGAATCAGCACTAATTCCTGGAATGATAGGCAATGAAGGGTTGATACTTTACCTCCCATTTTATTGCTGTTGCCTTCTCATTGTTTATTTATTAATCACTAAAAATGTTATCTGTAAAGAGTGCATAAACTCTTTTCACACATGTTGAAGAGTTATGCTTGGTTTGTTTGTTTATGGTTTTAGACTTTATAGAAAACATGATAAAATACAAAAGAATGTAGTGAATTGTTACTTAAAGCATATCATTTAAAGATAGTGAATTCTGACTGCGTTGCATAGTGTGGATACTGTTCATCAGTAATCAATGGGCTGGGCTATATTAATGATGGCTGTCTTAAGTTTAAGGACTTAAAAATTGGAGAAACCCCCCCCCCCCTTTTTTTGTTAATTCCCAAATAGACTATCTAAAGAGAGAAGTATGTCTTTCCTTTTTTTTTTTTTTTCTGATATGCAGCACCTCCACTTTATAACACGTTACAAATACTAGTTTTAACTCACAAAGATCAAATGAGGTTTTTTTGTCTGGCAGCCATTTATTGCCCAGATGGTAAATTGAGGGAAAACATAAACAGAGGGAGAAGAAAACTGAAGAAGAATTAGAAGAAATGCTCCTTATATGTCCCTGAAGAATTTTTTATCTATGGATTTTATATAATGTAAGATTTTTTCTTTATTTTGTAAGCTAATTGTGTCAGGATATTCTGATTATAATAACTAGATGCATTCTAATGGATACATTTGGTTAGGTTTGGCAACAGAAGAGAAGGGGAGCTTCTTTTTCCCTTAGTTCCAGCTAAATCCCTGGGATAATTCTTATTAGAGCAACTTCTGTCACATATCTATACCTAATCCAACTTCTCTCAATCTTGGGCCAGCCCTAGAGCTATGGATTGAGCAGCTCCACACAACAAATTACCTAGATTGAGTGAGAACCAGGAGAACAGGAGTTGTTACCAAAATAAATGTGAATGAATTCTAGTGAGGTTAAACAACAGTTGTCTATTATAGTAAGCTTAAAAAGTGAGGGTACTTACAAATACTACCGTGTTTCCCCGAAAATAAAACATCCTCTGAAAATAAGACCTACTTACAGGTTTCCTTCTGAGTGAAATATAAGGCATCCCTCAAAAATAAGGCCCCCAGGCTCTGTCTCAGAATGAAAATTAATTTACCGTAAACTGGTCGCTAGGGCCGCCCTGACTGGCGTCTAGCAACCAGTGACATTACGCGGAGTCCTGATATCACTGCTGTGTGGAGGCGGAGCGGAGGTCGGAGTGAGCGGTGAGCTCAGGCGGGAGAGAGGAGGAGACTTTCGCAGATGCGTGTAGAACAGGAGGATTAGAGCGGACGGGACGCGGCGAAGGTGGTGAGTGCTGGTCTGTCTCTGGTGACACTACCTGATGCTCGTGGCCGCCTTCATGATGACTGAAGGTTCTCAGTCAGTGGCAGACCCTGCTCCAGCCCAGATCCAGGCCCCAGCAAGCCCAGTGACAGTCCCCAGGCAGGCCCCAGGGGGTAAATGTCTGATAAAGGGGTAGGGGGGATGTCTGGTGAAGGTGTTCAGTGGCACAGGGGTGGGGGGAGGGGGATCACTTAAAATGACACAGGAGGATCAGAGGGGACAATCAAAATGACACAGGAGGATCAGAGGGGACAATCAAAATGACACAGGAGGATCAAAAGGGGTTACTAAAATGGTAATCCCCCCTCTGATTCTCCTGTGCCATTTTGATTCCCCCTTCTGATCCCCCCTGTGTCATTTTGAGTGATCCCCCTCCCCCCACCTTGATACCCCAATTCCTTTTTTTTTACCCCTACGGTCGAAATGAGCGTAAAAAGAAAAAGCTACTCCGTGGAGTACAAGAAAGGAATCGTGGAAGACTCTTGGGGCCAAAATCTTACTGCTTTCTGCAAAGAGAAGATGTTGAGTATCCGATTGGTCTGAAAATGGCGAGCAGAGTATGGTAACCTCATTGAACAAGTGGACAAGGGAAATGCTAAAAAGCGCAAGTGTGGATCAGGTCGGCAACCATTATTTTTCGAGCTGGAAGACCTGATCTGTGAATGGGTTGTTGACAGGAGAGCAAAGGCTTTGGTTGTGAATAGGGCTCAGATTCAAGAATTTGCCCTTGCAATGGCACCACAGTTTGACATAGCCCCCGAAGACTTCAAAGCATCACAACACTGGCTGGATAATTTCCTTCAGCGAAGTGAACTGTCTTTAAGAAGATCTACAACATTGTTTAGGTTGGAAGATACTCAAGTTATTAAGCGAGCACTTGCATTCAAGTCCTTTATTGATGATGCTGACTTCTCTAAATACAATCTTCCCAACATGATTGCTATGGATGAAACTGCAGTGTTTATGGGCCAATCATCTCAAACAACAATTGAACAGTGGGGTGCCTCCTTAGCGTACATTCCCTCCACTGCTTACGAAAGTGCACGTGTTTCCTGTATTTTGGCAATTCATCTGGATGGCACTAAAATCCCACCTTTAATCATTTCTAAGGGCAAGAAGGAAAAGATTGAAGGTGTTTTGGGCATTTTTATTCTTGAAACTGAAAAAGCCTGGGCCACACAAGCAGTTATAAGGAAGTAGGCAGATTTAATGTTGCCGCTTGTTATGCGAGGGAGCCAAAGAGGTCTGCTAGTCTGGGATGCAGCCAGCACTCACCGCGCTAAAGACATGAAGACATTTCTTCACGAAAGAAAAATAGATCAGATAATGATTCCTGCAGGAATGACGGCCTATCTCCAGACTCTTGATATTGCAATAAACAAGCCATTCAAAGACAATTTGCGCAGGAAATTAATGACTACATTGAAAATAGAATGGAGAGAAATCAGCGTGGAAACTTTGTGAAACCTAAACTGCAACAAGTTGTGACTTGGGTGAAGAATTCATGGGAGAAAATCACTGACAGTTGCATTGCAAATGCACTGCGAGCAGGCTACCTTGACAAGAAGTACTCATTTAAAGACAGTGCTATTGCTAAACATGAGAGATTTGGTCCACTGATTCTGAAAGAAATGGAGTCACAAGAAATTTACCAGGAAATTCAGGAATTGGATTGTTATGATGATGTTCCAGAAGATGATGACATGATTGTCATTGAATAAATGAGTAAATTCTTGATACTGTAGGATTCAGTTTTTCTGGTTTGTGTTGACAACTACCGTACTACCGTACCGTATACAGGGTATAAATTTCCTTTATTTTCATTTAACAATAAATGTGTACTGTATTCTTCTTCATGGAAAAATAAGACATCCCCTGAAAATAAGACCTAGCGTGTCTTTGGGGCAAAAATTATTATAAGACACTGTCTTATTTTCGGGGAAACACAGTAATTATTATTAACTAGAGGCTGGTGCCCAGATTTATGCACCGGTGGGGTTCCTCAGGCTGGCCTGTGCCCTCTCTCAATCTGGGATGCCTCGGGGGATTTTGGACTACCAGTTTTGACTTGCAGGGATCAGGCTGAAACCGGCAGTCCAACATCCCCCAAGGGATGTAGTTGGAGAGGATCCCGGATCGGGCGCTGCACCGCTCCTGCTTATCCCAGCCCTGTTGTGCCTGCCTCTGCTGCAGCTCAGTAGCACACTGCTGAGGAGGCAGGAAAGCCTTGTGCTGCCGCAGCTGCGCTTGCCAGTCATTAGCCCGGTGTCTGGCGCCCACTGGTCAGCTGAGAGCACACTAACCACCAGGGGCAGCTCCTGCATTGAGTGTCTGCCCCCCGGTGGTCAGTGCACGCCATAGCGATCTGTCGACCGGTCATTAGGTTGTTCAGTCGCTTAGGCTTTTATATATATAGATTTTTCACCTACTTTTGACTGGCAGTTTTATAAGTATATTTTTCTCTAGTTCTCATACAAATAGGCAACATCTCTGGGACAGTCTACTGTGTGCTCTTAGACACTGTACGGCTCCTTTGCTGTGTGGTCTCACTAGAAAAAACTGGGATGTCAGTTAGCTAACATTTATCCCAGATCACTGCTCATAGGCTTAACTAAGACTCATGGTGTAACTTCTGTTCGTGGGAAACTTGGAAGCTGCTGACTTGTAGCTTGGGTTACTTGTGAAAGTTCTTCAAATTAATCTAGGTTGAATGAAATAGTTCAAGATTGTCACAGATCTTTTTAGCCCACATATTTCTGATCAAGAAATGAATTCAGTAGATTCATGAATTGAGTGACTGGACTCAGAATAATTAAACAGAAGTTACATCTCAATTTTTATTTGATCAATAAATTGAACCACCTATAAATTAATTCTTACCGCAACAACTATGTAAACAGGATTGGAAAGGGTCAAAGAGCAAGAAACATTTAAGCAAATCAATTGTGCTTTCCTCAACAACTTACCCTTCTAGTTTTCCAATCTCCTTAGTGTGAATGGTATTTTTCTCTTCCCTATTTGGTAGTCATCTTCTCACATGATGATATCCTAGAGCTCATTATAACCAATTTCTCTAGCCCATAACATTTTTATTTTACACTTTTTGGCCATTACATCCTGTTTTTTCCTAGTGTTCTTACTTCACCAATTGTTGAAGCTGTGGAGACCCCATATTAATTGATTGACTCTATCACTGTTTTCAATAGCTATTACTTCCAACTCACAACATTTTAAAATTTTCTTCTTTAACCTGCCTAGAGTGTTTGGTCAAGCACCATAACCAATACTCTTGCAAATGCTCTTAACATGTTATCAGTTTCTTTCATGTTATTCTCCTGACAAAACCCCAACCCTAGTTAAGCTTATTTCTCATCTTATTCCACATCTTCATCTAAACAGCGGATGGATAAAATTTTACCACAATTCTCGTGGTACTCACCTCAAATACATCATCAAAGTTTCGCTGGGGCTCTCACTACTTCCAGATAATGCTATCACCATTCCCTGGCAAAACTTCCCATTAATTAAGACAACATTTTAATATCTCCTCTCTCTTCTCAAATCTCCATGATTCCTTGTCCATGCTCAATTTTTCAGCTAATTTCTCTTTCACAACATTTTTCAGAAATAAAATATATGCAATCAGATTAGAATGTACTCATTAGCTTTTATCACCAGTCCTACTAAACCATTTGTATATGCTTTCATTTTCTTCTGCCATCCCTTCTATAAAAATAGAATAATTGTCCTAGCTCATACTCTAAAACCAGCTCTACTACTTGTGTCCTAGACCCCACTCATTCTTATCTTCTTAGCAGTTTCCTTCTCTAAATAGCAACTCCTCATATCATCAGTCTATTCTGATCTAATGGGTTATACATAGTAGCATCACACTAGTTTTTAATAAGACTCTTTAAAAATAAAAACAAATGAATCAACTCCCTTTGGATACATTTTCTCTCTGGTTACCACACCATTCCATGACTCCCCTTATCCAAAAAAACTTACTGCTTCCATTTTTCACTCTGCCTTCATTTCTTCACCATTCATTCTCTACTCTTGGATAGAACTGTTATCCTCACACTTCTAAAAGGAATCTTAAAACCAACCAATGTAAAAAAAAAGAACACCAAACCAAAACAAAACAAAACAAAACAACAACCAAAAAACAATAAATGCAGAAGCCAAAAATAAATTCTCCATTCTCAGCTGACTTGGCTTCTCGGTGGCATTTGCCATGGTTGACCACTATCTCCCTCTCCAAGTACTACCAGGGATTCTGTGGCACCATATTTTCTGGGTTTACACCACCTTGCTGGTTCTTTCTCCTCTAAGATTTGTCTAATTGCTAAAGTGTCCCCAAGCTCAAACTAACAGACCCTCTTTTCTCATGTATCTATACATCCTATAGGTAATATCAACCCATTCCAGCCTAGATTTCTCCCTTAGATGCTAGACTGATATATTCTACTGTTTACTTGACATCCTTAGTGTTTCTAAGTACATCAAACTTAATATGACTGAAAAGAAGCTTTTTGTTTCCCCCAATCTGCTTTTAGCTTATTTTGAAACCCCCAAGTAATTTCCCCTCTCTTCTATCTTACTCCCACACTTCCACATCTATCAATATGCCCTTCTAAACAGTATCCAAAACTGCCTGAATTGCATAGCTTCTTATCTGCTCCTCTACTAAAACATTTTCCAGGCTACCGTCATGTCTAACTCGAACTTCAGAAACAGACCCCAACCTAACTTCCCTGCTATTTCTTGTCCCTTATAACTCTTCTTTACACAGTAATCAGAATGATCCTCACAACGCAATAATTAGATCCTGTTTCTCTTTGCGTAACATTCTATTAACTTCCTGGAATCTTCAGAATATAATACAGACACTTTACTAGAGTCAGCATTTTCCTTTAACCTTGGGTTTTGGCCTTGACAGCCTTCTTTCTGCTCCTTGAACACAGCAGCATATTATCATCTTAGGATCACTGAATTTCCTTTACGTGGTTTGGAATACTCCTGTTCTAGATCTTTGATTAGAAGCCTTCTTTTGTTTCAGACATTTAGTCAGTATCACCTTGTCAGAGAATCCTTCCACAATCACCCTTGCTAAAAAACACCATCCCACCTCTCCCTAAATCAATACCATTCCCTCTTACATTTATGATTTGAGTAATAAAAATTATCCTATTTATTATTTTACTAGAGGCCTGATGCACGAAATTTGTGTAAGAGTAGGCCTTCCTTCCCCTGGCTGCTGGCACTGGCTTCCCTCTGGAACCTGGGACCCAGGCTTCCCTCACAGCCCCGGCTTCGTCCAGAAGGTCGTCCAGTCTAATTAGCCTATTACACTTTTATTATTATAGATGTACTTATCCCTAGACAATAAACTCCTTGAAAATAGTGTTTTTGTCTGTCTTGTTCACTGCTGTTTCTGGAGTCTAGGACAGTGACCTGTTCATTATTTCATTTTCAGTAGCCTGCACAATGCCTAGCACATCATAGGTACTAAGCAAATGCATATTGAATACATACTATAAAATTCACACAGGGCATTGAAAACATTTTTCCTATTATCCAGTACTATTTAGAAATTTTTTAATGGAAAAAAAAGCAGTAGCGGTAAGGATAACAACAATAACAGTAGCTACTATATCTTGGGAACTTATGTGACAAAGATAGGGCAAAAGCTTATTGTGAAAATTGCATTTAAACAACACAACAAACATATGCAATAGAGACTATTATTACCTATTACTAGTTTACAACGAGGAAAGAGGTTTAAAGTTCAGCAAGTCACTCAAGTCCATACCGATAGCGAACCACAGGGAAGGGGTTTGAATCCAGTCCTGTATGATTCCAAATGCAGCAAACCTACCCAATCAGCTGTGCCTGCAGCTTCAGAGGAAGTGCAGAATCTTGGTATTTGAAGGGACATTCGCCCAATCTAATCCTCTGCCACACTTTGGCTGAATGCTTGTTTAGCCTCTGAGTTTAGATATGCTTCCCTATAATTTGCACTCATTGGTCTAGTTTCACCCCTTCCTTTCAAGTGACATGGTTGTGCATAGTAAGTAATTTCTTTTATCATATATAGGTATTTTTCAGTCAGGTGTCTGTAAATGCTGGTGGCATTTGGCAATCTCAGTAAACTGTCATAGTTCAAGATGATTCCAGAGGGGAGGACTGAGTAAATATTAACAACCCCCTGTGCTTGGTTGGAACTTGAAAGGACTGCGTAACATCAACAAGCAAGCTTTTCTCTGTCACAGTCTAGACCAGATTAGTCTTAAAGTCCAAGGAAGAGCCAAAGTTCACCTTAGTGCAGACATCTCTGCACGGCGCTCCTGGTTATTGTTTGTAAGTTTAAGGAAAAGAAAATGATGAAGGAGAAAGAGAAAACCATTGCTATTGTGAAGGTTATAGACACTTCAAAGTTAAAACTGGTGAGCAAGTACATTTTGGCATTCTTTCAATGTTTGGAGATGAAACTACCTGAAATACTGAACTTAAACTTTATAAACTAATATCAGTGAAATAAGGAATGTTTAAATTGAGCTTTGAAATGTATAATATATAATCCACTGTATTAACAAGCTTGTTTACTGTCAAGATAGTTTTTAGTGCTCAGAATTGCAATAAGCTTTTTTTAAGTACAAACATTTGTTAAAAATAAAAGAATGTTTTATTGTGACTGTTATAAAAAAGTGGAGTTCCACTAATTATTTATTGTAGTGTTTACATTAAAATAATGACTTTTTTATTCATTTAGAACTACATAAATTACATGCATATAAAGTGTATGATACAAAAGTATTTACAAGTCATCATTCCTGTTTTGTATTTTATCTTTTCTATTTGAGTTATAGGCCAAACAAGTACAAGGGATCTCCCACTCCTGCTCCACACATTATTTTCATTTACTCAGAATAGAACAATAATAATAACACAGTGGGACTTTTCAATGTTTGTCACTCAAACTTCATAGCTCTACTTTAGCAAATAAAGTTAGCAGGAGATCAGTTGTGTGTGTCTTAAAACCAAAAAAAATATATAGTTGAATACATTTAAAGTAATAAATACCCGAAAGGACAGAAAATAATATTTAAATGCCAGCTTTTCAAGTATGCATACATTGTGTGTATAAGCTCCTCCGCAGTGCTCCCTCTTTATGCCTAAAGTTTACCTTTTTTTTTTTTTTTTTGGTTTATAGCTATTTTGTCTAATAGTCTCATGCTCACTTTGACCATTTTAGGTTCACAATGAATGTCTTCATAGAAAGGCAAAATAGAGAATCCAAAGAAATCAAAATTTTCTGTTTCCCATAAAGCTCACACTAAATATATAATATAGATATAGATATATAGATATCATGCATACACATACATATATAAGGGTTCAGGATTTAAATTTTTTTTTACTATTTATATTGAAAAATATCTGGAAATTATATATACATACTTTAACATATAAGAAAAGATATGTATATATAAGAAAATAATTTTCCTTATATGTATCTTTCCTTATATGTTAAAGTGTGTATACATTTTATTATATCTTTTCTTACAATGAGATTATCTGGGAGATAGTTATATCACACATATTCACAAACATAGAATATGCATGATACATATGTATATATTATATCTGTATGCATATGTACAAATATATATCTCAAAAAATTATCTGGGTTTCAGATAAATACTCAATTTTCAGGAATATGGTGAGTATAGACTATGATGCCCTCTCTTTTGCTGAGTGACATACTTGAAAAGGGGTAGGACAATATATAAATTAAAATTTTAAATCATGGCTAGGTTAATTAGTCTTATAAGGTTTTAGTGAAGAAAAATAAATCAGACTGTCATGAGGAAGTGTGTTAGAGATGATTGGGACCTTAAATTGAGGTTTAGAACACAGGTTGGCTTTTGATACTTAATGAGGACTTTTGTGGTGCAGAAAATAGCAATTGGAAAGAATAAAACTGAGAAAATATGGCCCAGTGGATCCCAACTTTTCTGAGCATTCAAAACAGTTCTTGCTGTTATAAGTGTTATGGCAAGGACCCTTTCTATAATAGGGTCGGTAGTAAGGAATCCAGCCTTTTTGTCAGACAGACTTAGGTTTAAATCCCAGTTCCCCTATTTATTATTATTTTTAAAATTTATCTTTGTTGGTGAAAGTATTACAGATGTCCCCTTTGGTTTTTTCCCCCATCGAACCTCTCCATCCCACTCCCGCTCCTCCCAGGCCTTCACCACTCTATTTATGCATATAAGTTCCCTGGTTAATCACTCCCTTCTCCCCCCCATACAGCCTTCCCTCTGAAATTCATCAGTCAACTCCATGTTTCTGTCTCTGGATATCTTTTGTTCATCAGTTTATTTTGTTCATTAGATTCCACATATGAGTGAGATCATGTGATACTTATCTTTCTCTGACTGGTTTATTTTGCTTAGCATAAAGCTCTCCATGTTCATCCACGCTTTTGCAAATGGTACAAGTTCTTTCTTTTTTGCTGCCATGTAGTATTTCATTGTGTGAATGCACCACAGCTCTTTTAATCCACTCAACTACTGATGGGCACTTGGACTATTTCCAAGTTGTAGCTATTGTAAATTGCACTGCTATGAACATAGGGTGCATCTATTTTTTCTGTTTGATGTTTCAGGATTCTTAGGATATATTCCTAGAAGTGGGATCACTGGATCAAATGTGAGTTCCATTTTTAATTTTTTTTGAGGAAACTCTATACTATTTTTCACCAACTTCCACCAAGCCCCCTATTTATATAACTGTATGGCCTTGAGATAATTACTTAGTTATTTTTTTAGAGTTTTAATTATTTTATATTTAAAATAGTAATTATGATACCTCATAGAGCTGTTATAAAGATTACTAAAGATGTTATTAGTTATTATTATAAAGCATGCTTAGCTTAATAGCTGGCAAAAATAAATACTCAACTATCTATGACAGAGTATATATGTTATGATAATGTTTATATTTTATTATCTTTAAAAATATTCTATGTATGAATTCATAGATAGATTCCTTGTGGCAATACTGTTTCCATCACCCTCTCCCTCCCACTGGAGTCTGAAATCTTTTGTTGGAAGCCATGACTTAGGGTATGTGTATGTGGTGATGAGAAATCTTAAAAACACTTGACAACAGTGTTAAATAATGTTGACTAGATAATGTAGGGCCAACAAGATTTTGAAAGCTAGATAAAAGAATTTGACTTTAATATATGAGTTAAAGGGGAGATATTTTATACTTTAGATTTTGAGCTTGAATAAATCAGAGGAAGTTGTATATTTTAAACAGAAGTTGGTCTTAGAGGATCAGTTGGGAATTGAGAGGAATGGAGGGATACTAGATAAAGGGACATAATTTATGCTTACGGCCCTGTGGATCATGAGTTACAAGAACAGAGAAAACACTGTCTGCGCCATCTTGATCCGGAAAGTGGAGCTTATCTGAAGCCTGAGAATCCACAACTGCGGCACCCCAGGAACAGCTGCGAGCCCCAGAACAACGCTCCCCAACTGGCGCAAGCACACGGGTTCAGAGGAGCTCTACACTCCACCACGGAAAGGTCAGATTTCGCCTGGGATAAGGAGAGAGAGAACTACATAACCAGACACCCAGAGAAGAGAGACCATGGGGAGACAAAGAAGCAGCCCGCATATGAAAGAAAAGCAGGCATCACCAGAAAAGGAAGTAAACGAAATGGAGGCAAGCAACCTTCCAGAAAAAGAATTCAGAGAAATGGTCATAAGGTGGCTGAAAAGAATGGAAGACAAATTCGACAATATGAGCAAGAACCAAGAGGAAATGAAGAAGAACCAAGAAGAAATGAAAAATGACATCGCTGCTGTAAAGAACTCAATAGAAAGCATCAAGAGTAGACTAGAAGAAGCAGAGGACCGCATCAGTGAGCTAGAAGACAAGATGGAAAAAAATACCCAAGAAAAGCAACTTCTAGAAAAAAAAATTAAAAGGCAGGAGGAGAGTCTAAGGGAACTTTGGGACAACACGAAACAAAACAACATCCGCATAATAGGGGTTCCAGAAGGAAAGGAAGCTGAGCAAGGAATAGAAAACCTCTTTGAAGAAATAATGACAGAAAATTTCCCAGATATAGGGAAGAAAAAACCCACACAAATCCAAGAAGCTCACAGAGTCCCAAGCAAAATGAACCCCAAAAGACCGACGCCAAGGCACATTATAATTAAATTGGCAAACACCAACGACAAAGTAAGAATCTTAAAAGCAGCAAGAGAGAGACAGAAAGTTACGTACAAAGGAACCCCCATCAGACTAGCAACTGATTTCTCAACAGAAACTCATCAGGCCAGAAGGGAATGGAATGAAATATACAAAGTCATGCAAAGGAAGGGGCTGAATCCAAGAATACTGTACCCAGCAAGGCTGTCAATCAAAATTGAAGGTGAAATCAGGAGCTTCACAGACAAAAAAGGACTAAGGGAATTTATTACCACCAAACCAGCAATGCAAGAAATGCTAAAGGGTCTACTGTAAAAAAAAAAAAAAAAGAAAGAAAGAAACAGGAAGCGAAGAAGTAACACAGGGGTAAAGAATAGGAATGGCGACAAATAAGTACCTATCAATAATAACTTTAAATGTAAATGGATTAAATGCCCCAATCAAAAGACATAGGGTAACAGATTGGATAAGAAAACACGACCCATATATCTGCTGTCTACAAGAAACCCACCTCAGAAAAAAAGACGCACACAGACTGAGGGTGAAGGGATGGAAAAAGGTTTTCCAGGCAAATGGAACTGAAAAAAAAGCTGGGGTAGCAATACTTATTTCTGACAAATTAGATCTCAAACTGAAGGACATAACAAGAGATAAGGAAGGCCATTTCATAATACTAAAGGGAGCAATCCAACAAGAAGAAATAACTCTGGTAAACATATATGCACCCAATACAGGAGCACCCAAATACATAAAAAAACTCCTGGAGGATATTAAGGGAGACATTGACAGCAATACAATCATAGTAGGAGACTTTAATACCCCACTATCACCATTGGACAAATCCTCTAAACAAAACATCAGCAAAGAAACATCAATCCTAAATGACTCACTAGACCAGATGGAATTAATTGACATCTTCAGAACATTTCACCCCAAAGCCACAGAATATACATTCTTCTCAAGCGCACATGGGTCATTTTCAAAGATAGACCATATGTTGGGACATAGGCAAAGTCTCTTCAAATTCAAGAAGATAGAAATCATATCAAGCATCTTCTCAGACCACAGTGGCATAAAACTGGAAATCAACTACAATAAAAACAACCCAAAGAAATCAAACACATGGAGACTAAACAGCATGCTATTAAACCATGACTGGGTTACCAGAGAGATCAAAGAAGAAATAAAAAACATCATGACAACAAATGACAATGAAAACACTACAATCCAAAATCTATGGGACACAGCGAAAGCAGTCTTGAGAGGGAAGTTCATAGCTCTACAAGCCTACTGCAAAAAACAAGAAACAGGGGTAATAAATTACCTAACCCAACAACTCAAAGAGTTAGAAAAAGAGCAACAAGAAAAGCCCAGTGTAAGCAGAAGGAAGGAAATAATAAAGATCAGAGCACAGATAAACGACATAGAGACCAAAGAAACAATACAAAAGATCAACAAAACCAAGAGCTGGTTCTTTGAAAGGATAAACAAGATTGATGAACCTCTAGCCAGGCTCACCAAGAAGCAAAGGGAGAGGACCCAAATAAACAAGATCAGAAATGAAAGAGGTGAAATAACAACAGATCCCGCCGAAATACAAAGGATTGTTAAAAAATACTACGAACAACTCTATTCCAACAAACTGGACAACCTGGAGGAAATGGACATATTCCTAGAAAAATATAACCTTCCAAAACTCAATCAGGAAGAATCTAAACAGCTCAACATGCCAGTAACTATGGAAGAAATTGAAGCAGTCATCAAAGAGCTTCCGGCAAACAAAAGCCCGGGGCCAGACGGCTTCACAGGAGAGTTCTACCAAACATTCAAGGAAGAACTAAAACCTATCCTCCTCAGACTATTCCAAAAAATTCAAGAGGAAGGAACACTTCCCAGCTCCTTCTATGAAGCCAGCATCACCCTAATACAAAAACCAGATAAAGACAACACAATGAAGGAGAATTACAGGCCAATATCCCTCATGAATGTAGATGCCAAAATCCTCAATAAAATTCTAGCAAATCGGATCCAGCAGTACATCAGAAAGATCATACACCATGACCAAGTAGGATTTATCCCAGGAATGCAAGGATGGTTCAATATCCGCAAATCAATAAATGTGATACATCACATAAACAAATTGAGAGATAAAAATCACATAGTCATATCAATTGATGCAGAAAAAGCATTTGACAAAATCCAACACCCTTTCTTGATAAAAACTCTCAACAAGGTGGGAATAGAAGGATCATACCTCAACATCATAAAAGCTATATATGATAAACCCACAGCTAACATCATACTCAATGGGCAAAAACTAAAACCATTTCCCCTAAGAACAGGAACAAGACAGGGATGCCCACTCTCACCACTCCTGTTTGACATAGTACTGGAAGTATTAGCCACTGCAATTAGACAAGAAGAAGAAATAAAAGGCATCCAAATTGGAAAAGAAGAAGTAAAGCTGTCCTTATTTGCAGATGACATGATATTGTACATAAAAAACCCGAAAGACTCCATCAAAAAACTAACAGACTTAATAAATGAATTCGGCAATGTAGCAGGATACAAAATTAACACCAAGAAATCTATGGCATTTCTATACACCAACAATGAACTTACAGAAAGAGAGACTAAAAAAGCAATCCCATTTTCCATCGCACCAAAAAAATTAAGATACTTAGGAATAAACCTAACCAAGGAGGTAAAAGACCTATATGCGGAAAACTACAGGACACTGAAAAAAGAGATAGAGGAAGATGTAAACAGATGGAAGAACATACCATGTTCATGGATTGGTAGAATCAACATCATTAAAATGTCCATACTACCCAAAGCAATCTATAGATTCAATGCACTCCCCATTAAAATACCAACGGCGTATTTCACAGACCTAGAAAGAACTCTCCAAAAATTCATCTGGAATAAAAAAAGACCCCGAATAGCCACAGCAATCCTGAGAAAGAAGAATAAAGTAGGAGGGATCTCAATACCAGATTTCAAGCTGTATTACAAAGCCACTGTTCTCAAAACAGCCTGGTACTGGCACAAGAACAGACATATAGATCAATGGAACAGAATAGAGAATCCAGATATCGACCCAAACCAATATGCGCATTTAATATTTGACAAAGGAGGCATGAGCATACAATGGAGTCAAGACAGTCTCTTTAATAAATGGTGTTGGGAAAATTGGACAGATACATGCAAAAAAATGAAACTAGATCACCAACTTACACCATACACAAAAATAAACTCAAAATGGGTACAGGACTTAAATATAAGACGGGAAACCATAAAAATACTAGAGGAATCCACAGGCAGCAAAATCTCAGACATATGCCAAAAGAACTTTTTCAGTGATACTGCCCCTAGGGTAATGGAAGCCAAACAGAAAATAAACAAATGGGACTACATCAAAATAAAAAGCTTTTGCACAGCAAAAGAAACCATCAACAAAACAACAAGAAACCCCACTGTATGGGAGAACATATTTGCAAATGGTATCACTGATAAAGGTTTAATTTCCAACATCTACAGGCAGCTTATACAACTTAATAAAAGGAAGATAAATGATCCAATAAAAAAATGGGCAACGGACCTAAATAGAAGCTTTTCGAAAGAAGACAGAAGGAAGGCCAAGAGACACATGAAAACATGCTCAAAGTCACTAATTATCCGAGAGATGCAAATCAAAACAACAATGCGATACCATCTCACACCTGTCAGAATGGCTATCATCAACAAATCAACAAACGACAAGTGTTGGCGAGGATGCGGAGAAAAAGGAACCCTCGTGCACTGCTGGTGGGAATGCAGACTGGTGCAGCCACTGTGGAGAACAGTATGGAGTTTCCTCAAAAAACTGAAAATGGAACTCCCATTTGACCCAGTAATCCCACTCCTAGGAATATATCCTAAGAAACCAGAAACACCAATCAGAAAGGATATATGCACCCCTATGTTCATAGCAGCACAATTTACAATAGCTAAGATTTGGAAACAGCCTAAATGCCCATCAGCAGATGACTGGATCAGAAAACTATGGTACATCTACACAATGGAATACTATGCTGCCATAAAAAAGAAGGAATTACTACCATTTGTAGGCACTTGGATGGAATTAGAGAACATTATGCTAAGTGAAATAAGCCAGTCAATGAAAGAAAAATACCACATGATCCCACTCATTTGGGGATAATGAAAAACATTATAAACTGATGAACAAAAAGATAGTTACAGAGGCAGTAAAACATCAAACAGACTGTCAAATTACAGTGGTAAGGTTAGGGAGAGGTGGGGGAAATAAGAGATCAACTGAAGGACTTATATGCATGTATATAAGAGTAACCAACGGATGCAAAACATTGGGGGGTGAGGGCATATATGGGAGTGGGGTGGGGGTCGGGGGCAATGATAAGATATGTACACATATAATACCTTAATAAAAATTTGAAAAAAAAAAAAAAAAAAAAAAAAAAAAAAAAAAGAACAGAGAAAACAATTTAAACTGGTAAGTTATTCTATATAATAGAAGCCCGGGATGAGCAACGCTCCCACAGCTAGCTGATCCCTGCTAGCCATACTCCCCACCGGTGCACAATCCCATGCACAGCCTCTACTTTAAAAATAAAAAAACACACAAAAGTGGGTGAGAGATCAAATATAGTGTATAGAAAGGAAAGAGAGAAAAACAGTCAGGAAAACATGGAATTTTAGGTAAATTAACTTATGTTATCCTTCAGTATGTGTGGCCCAATAAGAGTAAATGGATATATGAACATTTTCATAGTTTACTTAGATGTTTCTACAATAATTTCAAAACTAAATTTTATTTGTTTCATATGTAAATGTTGATTTTAAACATAGGCAAAGCTAAGGTTTTCTATGATTATGGAAAATTATCTTCTCAAAAACTAAGAGTTTTATAAAAAAAATGGGGTTGAATTCTATCAGATACTTTTTTCTGAATCTACTGATATGATCACAGGTTTAATTTTGTCTTTGAACATCCTAAAATATATTTATGGGAAACACAACTTGATCATAGAAAGTTATCCTGTTAAATTTTCTTGGATTTATATAGCTAATAAAATTTTGCATAAGATTTATAGTCATAAGTGAAAAGGGCCTATAATTTTTCTTTTCATAATGTCTTGGTATGATTTAAGTCTCATGAATTGGGACATATTCCCTCTTGTCTCTGTTGTCTGAAAATGTTTGTACAAAATTGGGATATTTTTTTTCTTGAAAATTTAACACTTTTGCCCATAAAACCATCATGTCCAGATTTTTTATGTACAATATGTTCAAAGTTTATTTTGATAGTTTTAATAATCAAAAGACTGTTCAAGCTATTAATTTGTTCTTCAGTCAGTTCTACTAAATAATACTTTCTAAAATTTATCTTTATTGTTGAAAGTAGTACAAATGCCTTTTTCCCCCCACTGACCCCCTCCATCCTGTACCCACTCAGGCCTTCACTACACTATTGTCTGTGTCCATAGGCTATGCATATATGCATATAAGTCATTTTTCAAGAAAAATATGCACTTTGTCTAAGCATTCATAAGCATTGGCAAATTATTGTGGGTAATATCTCTTATCACCTTTTAAATTATGGTAAAAATGTACATAAAATTTGCCATTTTATACAGTTTAAAGTGTATAATTCAGTGGCATTAAGTTGAAAATGCTGTGCAACCATCAACACTACTTCCAGAGTTTTTTCATCATCCCCAAACAGAAACTTCCTCCATTAAACAATAGCCACCCATTTACCCCTGCCCCTCAGCCCCTAGTAATTGCTACTTACTATCCGTATGATTTTGCCTAATTTGGTACCTCTTATAAGTAGAATCATATAATATTTGCATTTTTTTCTGTCTGGCCTATTTTACTTAGCATAATGTTTAAAGATTCATCCATGTAGTAATGTGATCAGGACTTTATTTCTTTTTTAAGGCTTTATAATATTCCATTATAATATATCCACATTTCATTTATCCATTCATCTATTAATGGGCATTTAGGTTATTTCTATCCTTTGTCTACTATGAACAGTGCTAGTATAAACATTAGTGTGTAAGTATGTGTTTAGGTCTCTGCTTTTAATTTTTTTGGTATACTAGTATTCATAGAGGTGGAATTGCTGTAATCCTACGTTGAACTTTTTGAGAAAAGATCATACTGTTTTCCACAATGGCTATGCCATTTCACTCTCCCAGCGGCAATGCATCAGGGTCCCAATTTCTCCATGTTGTCACCACTTGTTATTTTCCTTTCATTTGATAAGTTATCTTAATGAGTGTGAAGTGGTATCTCATTATTTTTAAGATGACATTTTTTAATTTAAATTTTTTATTGTTAACATTATTGGAGATGTCCCCTATTATCACTACCTTTGCCCTCCTCTACACTGTCCTCACCCCTGTCCCTGGGCCCTCACCATACTATTGTCTGTGTCCATGGGCTACGCATATATGTTCTTGAGCAGCTAATCTCTTCACTTTCCTTTATCCATTTCCCCCACCACCTTCCCCTATGACATTTGTCAGTCTATTCCAGTGGTCGGCAAACTCATTAGTCAACAGAGCCAAATATCAACAGTATGATTGAAATTTCTTTTGAGAGCCAAATTTTTTAAACTTAAACTTCTTCTAATTCCTCTTCTTCAAAATAGACTCGCCCAGGCCGTGGTATTTTGTGGAAGAGCCACACTCAAGGGGCCAAAGAGCCTCATATGGCTCGTGAGCCACAGTTTGCCGACCTCGGGTCTATTCCTATGGTTCTAGTTTGTTTGTCAGTTCATATTCTTCATTAGATTCCACATATTAATGAGAACATATGGTATTTGCTTTTCTATGACTGGCTTATTTCATTTAGTATAATAATCTCCAGATCCATCCATACTTATGCAAAAGGTGAGAGCTCCTTTTTTTTACAGCTACATAGTATTCCATTGTGTAAATATACCATAGCATTTTTATTCACTTATTTACTGATGGGCACTTGGGCTGTTTCCAGATCTTGGCTATTGTAAATAAGTTTGTTAGAGTGCATACATTCTTTCTGATTGGTGTTTGAGGATCCATAAGATATATATTTAGAAGTGGGATTGCTGGGTTAAAAGGCAGTTCCATTTTTAATTTTTTGAGGAAACTCCACACTGTTTTCCACATTGGCTGCACCAGTCTGCATTTCCACCAACAGAACACTAGGGTCCCAGTTTCTCCACTTCCCTGCCAGCTCTTGTTTGTTGATTTATTGATAGTTGCCATTCTGAACAGTTGTGAGGTGATACCTCCTTGTAGTTTTAGTTTGCATCTTTCTGATGATTAATGACCTTGAGCATTTTTCCATATGTGTATTGGCCATCTGTATGTTCACTTGGAGAATGTCTATTCAGGTTCTTTGCCCATTTTTACATTTGATTATCTGTCTTCCTTTTGTTGAGTTTTATAAGTTCTTTATATATTTTGGAGATTAGCCCCTTATCAGATGAATCATTGGTGAATATGTTCTCTCATATACTGGGTTCTCTTTTGGTTTTGTTGATGATTTAATTTGCTATGTGAAGCTTTTTAGTTTGATGTAGTCTCCTTTGTTTATTTTTTTCCTGTCTTTTCCTTGTCCTCAGAGACTTATTGTAGCAAAAATATTACTACAAGAGATGTCTGAGATTTTACTGCCTATTGTTCTTCTAACATGGTTATGGTTTCATGATTTACATTTAAGTCTTTCACCCATTTTGAGTTTATTCTTCTTTATGGTGTAAGTTGGTGATCCAGTTTCATTTTTTTTTTTTTTTTTTTGCATTTACCTGTCCAATTTTTCAACATCATTTATTGAAGGGACTATCTTGACTCCATTGTATGATCTTGCCTCCTTTGTCAAATATTAATCTATAATAATAAAAGTGTAATATGCTAATTAGACTGGATATCCTTCCAGACGTCCTTCCAGATGACCTTCCGGACAACCTTCCAGATGATGGGGCTGTGAGGGAAGCCCGGGTCCCAGGTGCCTGCCGGAGGCCGAAGAGAAGCTGGTGCTGGCAGCCGGGGAAAGGAAGGCCTACTCTTGCAAAAATTTTGTGCATTGGGCCTCTAGTTGAATTATAAAGGCCATGGGTTGATTTCTGGGCTCTCTATTTTGTTCCATTGGTCTGTATGCCTCTTCGTGTCCTAGAACCAAGCTGTTTTGATTACAGTTGCTTTGTAATATAGTTTGATATACAGTATTGTGATACCTCCAACTTTGTTCTTCTTTCTCAAGATCACTGGTACTATTCAGGGTCTTTTTGGTTCCACATAAGTTTTTGGAATATTTGTTCTAGATCTGTGAAATATGCCATTGGTATTTTAATCAGAATTGCACTGAATCTATAGATTGCTTTGAGTAGTATGAACATTTTAATTATGTTAATTCTTCCAATCCATGTACATGGTATATGCTTCCACTTGTTTGCATCTTCCTCAGTTTCTGTCTTCAGTGTCCTATAGTTTTCTGAGTACAGGTCTTTTACCCATTGGTTAAGTTTATTCCTAGGTATGTTATTTATTTGTTGTTATTGCAATGGAAATGGAATAGTTATTCAGTGGGCATGGCTAAGGGGTTAAGCATCGACGAATGCCAGGAGGTCACGGTTTGATTCCCAGTCAGGGCACATGCCCAGGTTGTGGGCTTGATTCCCAGTGTGGGGCATGCTGGAGTCAGCCGGTCAATGATTCTTTCTCATTATTGGTGTTAATATATCTCTCCCCCTCTCTCTTATTCTCTGAAATCAATAATAAAAGCATATTTAAAAATTTTTAAAAAGAAATGGGATTGTTTTCTTATTATTTTTCCTGTGAGTTTATTATTGGTGTATAAAAATGCCACCCTTTCTGGATATTAATTTTGTATCCTGCTATTTTGCTGAATTCATTTATTAGATCTAGTAGTTTTTGGTGGAGTATTATGGTTTCTATGTACAGTATCATGCCAGCTGCCAAAAATGACAGTTTTACTCCCTCCTTTCTCATTTGGATGCCTTTTATTTTTTCTTCTTGTCTGATCATTAGGGCCAAAAATTCCAACACTGTGCTGAATGAGAGTGTTGAAAGTAGACATCCCTGTCTTGTTCCTGATTTTAAGGGAAAGAATTTTAGCTTTTGCCCATTAAGTATGATATTGACTATAGGTTTTTTATACATGAGAAGATGCTAGGTATGCTTTCAATATGTAAATATCAATTGAATCTATCCAATCCAGTGTGTTATTTTAGCTCACTGTTTTCTTCTTGATATTTTGTCTGGAAGATTTATCCAGCTTTGATATTGGAATGTTAAAGTCCCCAATTATGACACTATTGCTTCCAATCTCTCCCTTGAAGGCCACCAAGAGTTTCTTTATTTTTTAAATACTTAGGTTTTCCTATAGTTGATGCATATATGTTATCAAGGTTTATTTCCTCATATTGCATAGATCCCTTTAGTATCATGTAGTAACCTTTTTTCTCTTTTATGGTCTTTGTTTTGAATCCTATTTTGTTAGATGTAAGTATTGCTATACCAGGATTTTTGTTTGTTTATTTCCATTGGCATGGAATATTTTTTTCTATCCCCTCACTTTCAGTCTGGGTGAAGATTTTTCTTCTGAGGTGGGTCTCTTGTAGCCAGCATATATATATAGTCATGTTTTCTTACCCATTCAGCTACCCTATGTCTTTTGATTGGAGCATTTCTTCCATTTACATTTAAGGTTATTATTTAAAAGAGGCCCAGTGCACAAAATTCATGCACTCGTGGGAAGGGTGTCCCTCAGCCCGGATTGCGAGAGGGTGCAGGACAGGCCGAAGGACCCCACCAGTGCACATCGGGGCCAGGGAGGGACACGGAGGTTGGCCAGCTGGGGAGGGATCACAGGAGGGCTCCAGGGCGTGTCTGGCCCATCTCGCTCAGTCCTGATCGGCCAGACCCCAGCAGCAAGCTAACCTACCAGTAGGAGCATCTGCCCCCTGGTGGTCAGTGCACATCATAGCAAGCAGTTAAGTGGCCTTAGCATATCATTAGCATATTATGCTTTGATTGGTTGAATGGCGGACTGGATGACCAGACACTTAACATATCAGGCTTTTATTATATAGGATAGGTACTTAAAAGTCAATTCATACTCACTATTATTTAAAATTAAAATATATGCTATAAATTATTTTCAAATAGCAAATTTAAAATACACAACTAAATATACCAATGTCCACAGAAGTTTTAATTGATAATTTCTTTCTTTTTTCTCTAAAGTTATCTGGAAATATTTTGGATGTGTATAGTGGTGAGCAGGGAATTTCACCAGTTAATATGGGCCTTACCAATGCTTCCTGTTCACGGACTTTATCAATGAAAAAAGAAATTACAGGTAATGTTGTTTTTATAGTTTTATCCTTTTGTAGTCAACTATATAAGAAAGGTATAACATATATTACCAAGCTAAATAAAAATTTAAAAGTATTAACAAATTTGTCAGTTAAAATGGGGGACACTTAGAGAGTATAACTTACAGTTCAATAAATATAAATATAAAGGTCTTTATGTAATATAGGCTCATTTTGATATTAAATAGATGCAATTTGTTAACACGGTTGGAAAAATAATAGATTAATAAATTGGGAAAAATTAGTACTTTTGTATGTAGACTTTGATATAAAATAAGCAGTTAGATTTTTTATTTTAGCTTGTTTTATGAATTTCACAATAGACTCACATTTAACTTTCTCAAGTGGATAAAAACACCTCTATTTTAAATAATGGTTTTCAAAATTGTTACAGTTCAAAGGCATTATAGGACCATTGTCATGTTCCTTCAATATAGAGATGAGAAAACCAATGGTTAGAGGAGTTATTTTCCTAAACTCATCTAGCTGAGTAGAGGAAGAAATGGATCAAATAAGGGTTCCTTGACTTATTCCTTGACTTATATGTCCAGTATTAGTTCTTCCATATGTGGAATCTAATGAACAAAATAGATCCAGAAACATAGAAGCATGGAACAGACTGTCGAATCTCAGAGGAAAGCGGGCGAGGGTGGATGGGAAGAGATCAACCAAAGAACTTGTATGCTTATATGCATAACCCATGGACACAGTCAATAAGGTGGTGAAGGCCTGAGGCAGGGGCGGGCTAGAAGAGGTCAATGGTGGGAAAAAGGGGACACATGTAATACTTTCAACAATAAAGATTAAAAAAAAATAAAATAAAATTTAGTTGACATTTCTGTAATACTTTTTTTTTTTTTTTTTTTTTTTTTTTTTAGTTTGGAGCCCAAACATTCTTCTTTAATAATTTTTACACAGTTAATATTAACATTTTTAGTAAATATAATATGTCCATTCTGGAAGTCTAATCAGTAACTCAAAGTATCTATGCATTCAAATAACTTAAGCTAAAATTAATGACTATAGTTTGAAATGAACACATTTAAATAAATGTATTACTTAGTTTAAAAACTAGAATAATTCAAGGAACACTGTATTAATTATCTATTGCTATATAACAAATTATCCCCAAACATAATAGCTTGAAATAATAAATACTTACAATCTCACACAATCTCTGTGGGGACAGAAATCCAGGGATGACTTAGAAAATTGGTTTTAACTGAGAGTTTCTCATAAGGCTATAGTCAAGATGTTTGCTAGAGATAGACATTTGACACTAGATTGGCTGGTGGATGTGTTCCCAAGGTGGTTTGCTCACAGGTCTTGAAAATTAGTACTGCTTGTTGGCAAGTGATCCTGATCTTTTACAATGTGGAGTTCCATAGGGCTGCTCAAATGTCATCATGACATGACAAGTGGTGATCCAAGACACAGCAAATTGGTAGCTGAAAATGTCTTTTATGACCTAGTCTTGGTAGCCACATGTCATTTTCACAATATTCTATTGGTTTCACTGGTCAATCCCTATTAACACGAGAGGGAATTACCAAGTCTGTGAATATCATGAATGAGAATCATTGTGAGCTATGTTGGAGGCTTTCACAAATGCTCACAACCACATAGAATATAAAACATCATTTATTGGAAGTGTGGAATTGTTTGATAGTAATATATTAAAAATGTACTTAGTTCCAAAACTTAGATTGTAAAAATCATAATTATTTATGAAAAATGTATGTTGTAGAAATTTAGGTTGGAAAAATGTTTAATAGTCTTAAAGTTCTGGAAATAATAATGATTGAGCAGTTTAATATTGCTGTGCATTATACCTCTTTTAATCATCTCAATATTATACCAGTTTTGAAGATGAAGAGCCTGAGACACAGAGAATTTAGATAATAGATCACATGGCTACTAAACAGAGGGCCAGAATACAAATTTAGGTTTTACTACTCAAAGTGTAATGAGTTTGCCATTGCCTCCTACTAAGAGTACTGTGCTTAATTTTCTAAATATCTGCATAAAAATATACCATTTGAAGCAAGTAATATTATATTTTTACCTACTATTCCTTAATTATGTTGATTAAAGGGGTATGAAGTAGAAATAAGAATTGTTTTAACTATCTTCCTTTTGATCAGAAACTGATACTCGAGCTTTGGCAAAAGAGAGACAAAAAAAGGACAACCACAACCTCAGTGAGTATATTTTCCTTTTTTTCAAAAAAAAAATAAGTAATGCAAGAGGAAATGCATGGAGACAAAATGTGTATAGTCATTCATTGTCACTCCATAAGTTTTGAGGTCATATGACAAAAATTAATAGTACATGCTCATACTTGAGCTATTTGGGGAAATTTAAATGATGTGGACTCTCAGAAAAGCTATACTCTTTACAAAGTGAAACATCTCAAATTCTCTCCTTGGTCACTCTAGCTCAAGAAGGCTGCATGTGAAGGAGATGAGTGCATTTACTTACATTTGAACTCTGTTGTGACTCAAAGGTTTGAAAGGTTAAAAGTGACTTTAGAAAGCATACACCATTTAAATAACAAGAAACATAACTCCAGGTTCTTATCTTCCTGTCAATCTTCTCCTTCCTTCCTAATGATAGGTTATTTGAAAGGTATTACTTACGTTGGATTGCTGAATTCCACCTGTCCAAAAAAAAAAAGTCTTGGATGCCTTCCTAGGGGTCCAGTTTAATTCTGGTAACAGGTCCCATGAGATGAAGAAATACAAGCAAATGAAGCAGCGTAGCCGCAATGCTGAGCTAGACAGCGTTTGGTCATGTTTCAAGTGCTTAACTGTCTCACCTGAGCTTGACCAATTGAGTGTGAAGTCTTTTTCTTCTGGGGCCCCAATCACAAAATGAGAAAAGAATAAAATAAAATGAAAATAATAAATCCTCTAAAACAAACCAGGAATTTCCTCACCTGTGATTAGCTGGAATGGATTCTGCACAAACTTGCATCTGTTTGTTCCTATGCACCTGCCTATGTCACAGAGTACTCAGTTTGCTGACTATGTGACTGATGAAAGGACTGACAGGAGGTTATAACAGTCCTTGGGATAGGAGTGGTGAGGGGAATTATTTGATTCTGGTAGCTCCTAGTGGCAGAGCAGATACACTTTGGTCCAGATTATGAGACAGGTAGAATGTAAGGAGAGCTAATTATTGATACAAATAATTAATACATTAAGGAACCATTGGCTTCTGTCTTAGTTTTAGCCTGCTAATTATTACTCTCCTTGCTTTTTTCTTCACTCTTATGTCTACAGCTTAAACAGCTGGCCATTTAATATAAAGTATGATAGGTGCCTGGTATGTCCATTATTGAAGTATTTTCTAATCTGGTTTTCCTTACTGATTAATCTTGCTTTTTGGAGATATCAGAGTTAAAACATCAATTCACAATTTAAATACAATAAATCTAGGACAACTCCTAAAATTTGTGAAGATTGTGTCAGGAAGACAGAAGTTCCACCTACCAGATGCCTTAGTATTTAAAAGCTAGAAATGCTAAAATATATATATATATTTTTTCCATCCTTCCTGAGGATTAGAAGGCCAGGTGTGAATTTAAAATTCTCAGATCCTCAGAGTTCTGAGTGGGAATGTTAGGGTGGGGAGATGTCACCTCATCTCACCTGTCTCTTCACCCCATATTCCATTCTTATGTCACCAATGGCCTCAGGCACGAGTGTGAACACCTCATCCAATACACTGAAACTCCATGCAAATCTCTGCAAGCAACTGTCCCTTGTCCACATCTTGGGCCTAGGGGTGAGCACACTGATACCATAGTGCCCACTCAAGAAGAGGGACCTGGAAAGGGGCCTGCCCAGGCTTTGGAAGTGGGCCCATGGCATTTGCAAAGTACTCAGTGGTGGAGTTTAGAAGGGGTTCTACCTGGCTCTGTGGCTGCCTTGCTCAGTGGGGATGGGTATGATGAAAAAAGGCAAAAGTGGTTCCTCTTAAGTGTGGTGTCCCAGATAAGGGCCCCTTTGGCCTGGATCTAAGGACGTATAAAAACATATCAAAAACATTGTGAAGAGTGAAACCAGACATGGTATGAAATAACCTAGCAATTTTTTAAAACTTGACTCTTAAAAGTAGCTAGTACTGATATGAAAACATTGAGAAATCAAAGATCTCCTTATAACTAGTTATTAAACATGTATCGAGCATAGTCTAAATTGAGTAGAAACCTTTGATATTCTACATACAGTGCATTGAAATAATAGATTTTGGAGAAATATTATAGGACTAACCTCTCCCCGCCTTATTCTGAGATAAAATTGGGAACATCCTTCATAGCTGTTATTCATTTCATGTTTAAAATTCTTTTTTATAATATAGAAGTGAGTATGTGTGAATATAGAATTATCAATAAATTCTCACTGTGAAATATATATGTATTTCTACCAGTTTTACCTTTGCTTATTTTCTTTTCAGTTTTATGTTTTTAATATCGTGTCATTGTTTTTTGAATCACATGTACAGGAAAAATAATATTGATAAAGAGGGAAAATAAACTCTCTGCAGAATCAGTTATATTCTAATTTCAGAGGAATTTCAATGTATTTTTTTCTGAAGGTCAAATCCATTCATGGTAAATTGCTTTGTAGTCTAGGTTCACCAAGACAATTGATAGTATTTCATGACTTTCCTTGTTTCTGGTAGCAGATCTTAATTTTCAAACATGTATTGTTTAAGTATTTTCCAATATTTTTTATATATCATTTTCTTTTTCTTCATGACATTTTTCTGTTTTCAATTCCCTGTACCAGATAATAAGACTATTATATACTCTATGACTGCTCTTAGAGGAGGTCAATATAGGCAACTACATATTTGTCTATCTGACATTTATTGAACATTTATTAGATGCACTAAATTTCCATTAGCAAAGAATGCATAGACATTCAAACAGAGAAAACAGTCTTTGAATAAGAACCCATATCAGTAGTTCTCAAAGTGTGGGCCCTAGACAAACAGCATGACCCAGAAGCTTGTTATAAACGCCAGTTCATGGGCCCCAACCGTGACCTACTAAAATCAGAATCCTACATGTGGGGTACAAATCTATTTTAACAATACTTCCAGGTATGTCTGATACACATCAAAGTTTGAAAATCACTGCTCTATATATTATTGAGAAAATTTAAATTAGAAAAATATATTAACAGTTTAATCAACATATATTTATTTAGCTCCTCCTATATGCCAAGCACTCTGGGGTTATAAAAATGAGAAAGAAATTGTCTCTGCCCTCAAGGAGGTCATAGTCCAGTTGGGCACACACAGCTACTATGTGCCAAACTTTGTGTTAGGCCAGGAAGTATATAAGAAGAGTTACATATGGTACAGACATCAAAAGATTATAATCCTTTGGACTGACAAATGCATATGTGTGAAATAATGACATATATTTATATATATATATATATATATATATATTTCAGTATGAGTAAATATTATAGCATTTCAAGGAATGAAAAACATGTTTTGGGGAGGAAATATTTTTAAAGCATTGTGTATAATAGAAATATAATTCTAATATTGTTATTTTCACTTTCAGAATAAAATATATTTAAATTTTTATTTTATTTCTGAGAAATATTCTTTTAACTAAATGGAAATTTTCATTTATTGTTTTTAAAAATTATTAAGAAAGTTTACAGCTATTCAAAAGTGAATTGTATTTTAATGAGAACAATAAATAATTTTGTTTTAATAGTTGAAAGAAGAAGACGGTATAATATCAATTACAGAATCAAGGAGCTTGGCACTCTTATTCCAAAGACTAATGACCCGTGAGTTCAACAATCATTTCTATAATAATGTTATGGTTTTACTACCCCCCAGAATGGGTGGGAAGGGAGAGGGTAGATGAGTACTAATGACTAGGAAATTAATCAGCTTATGGTAAAGATTAGGCTACTTCTGGTCTCATTTTAAAATATCTATTCAAGGCCGATTGTCATTAAGCATCAAGGTTGTTACTAACAATTGTCCTTTTGAGCTATAAAAATATAAGTAAATTAGCCTCTTCAGATTATGTGGGTCTTTTTGTGTGAAACCAATATTGACAAATTTAATGGTAACAACAGATGCTGCCAGTGATACTGAATGCTATCTATACTCAATTTATAGTTATAACAATTTTTCCAATGTAAAATTTATGTGTACATGAAAATTGCATTGTTGGATTTTCAGAGGTTCCAAGTTTCTAGAGACATGCAAGAAAAAAAAAAGAGAATCCTAATATCTAAAAACCCGGGGTCTGTAACAACCGACTGAAGGCTCAACCGGACACCAGAAGTCAGTCCTACAGTCAGTGCTGGAATCCACTGACTGCTGCCACTGTGGGCATGGCAACCCAGCACTGACTGCTGAGGGGGCTGCAGATCAGGCCTGGAGAGAGGCCTGGAGAGAGAGGCAGGGTCTGATCCACAGCCTCCATGGAAGCTGTTGATCAGCTGTTGCCTCTCTCTTTCTCTCCAGGCCTCCGAGGGGGCTGCTGATCAGCCCCGGCTCTCTGATCAGGCCCCAGGCCTGGAGATAAGCCTGGAGAAGCTGACTGGCATAGAAACCAACCAATCAGAACCAAATCTGGGTGAACTGCGAGGAGCCAATGGCTGTCTAGGAGGCAGAGCTTTTGACACTGACTGACATAGAAACTGACCAATCAGAACCTAATCTGGGTGAACTGCAAAGGCAGAACCTAAAGTGGGAGCTGAGGAGGGGTTTTAAGGGCAACAGCTGTTTGGTGTAAGGTATAAGAAAGCAGTTCAATTTTTTAATGACTGGTTTGGCAGTATAGTGCATATGGCTGGCTATCAGTCCAGATATAGAGATTATGTATTTTTGCCTGCCAAGAGCATCTCCTCCTGCTGAAAAAGGTTCCACCCCCCAATTTAAGCAATCCTATCTTATATAATCTATCTATACTAATAAAAGGGTAATATGCTAAGTAGACCGGGTCGACTGGCCATTTTCCGGATGTCTGACTTCCTTCTGGACAAAGCCTTGGTGGTGGGGGCTGAGGCAGAGGCCATTAGGGGCGAGATCAGGCCAGCAGGGGAGGGCAATTGGGGGTGAGATCAGGCCGGCATGGGAGGGCAGTTGCAGGCGAGATCAAGCTGGCAGGGGAGGGCAGTTGGGGGCGAGATCAGGCCAGCAGGGGAGAGCAGTTGGGGGTGAGATCAGGTCATCAGGGGAGGGCAGTTAGGAGCAATCAGGCAGGCAGGCAGAGGCAGTTAGGGGCTATCAGGCAGGCAGGCAGGTGAGTGGTTAGGAGCCAGTGGTCCCAGATTGCGATAGGGATGTCCGACTGTTGGTCGGACCGGCAGTTGGACATCTCCCAAGGGGTCCCCCATTGGAGAGGATGCAGGCTGGGTTGAGGGAACCCTCCCCACACTCTGTGCACAAATTTCATGCAGCGAGCTACTAGTTATATTATAAAAAACATGTTGACTGATGCCACTAATTGATTATCGTAATGAAATTTTTAGTCAAGTTTTGGTATTGTACAAAGTCAGTTAAATAGATGTTTGAGATTTTGAATTTCAACAAGTAGTTGATTAATTAAAGTATCAATTTAGAATGGTGAATGTTTTTCCCAAAACATAATAACATGATCTATAGCATCAATAATGACTTGAAAAATGTTTCATTCAAACTGAGAATTGGCCTCTCCAAATGCTGGCAATTACCTATAATTCAGGAACAAATGATGTTTGATAAAGTGATATTTGTAAAATTTGGAAATACTTTTCCCCTCTATCCAAATGTGCCAATTCATTCAGACAATTCAATAATTTGTGACAGAAGAATATAATATTTATTCTCATGGGCATCTAGAATACCATAGCAGAAAGAGCACTGGAGATGGAGACTCTGAAGAGTTCAGTCTTAGTCTAGGGCTAGGCCCTACTAATAATTCTTCAAGAGTCTAAGCACCCAGCTTTTCCTATTAGTAGGAAAATTAAACATTTTCCTGATAGAATTTTTTAACACTTAAAATATAAATGCACATTTGTTTACCAATCATTTTATATAAGTCCAAGGCCTTTTTATTTGAATATGTGTTTTAATTTTTATTTCCTTCAGAAACTGTACTAAAATGCATAGTATAATTTATTTTTATTTATTATTTAAAAATATTTTTATTGATTTCAGAGAAGAAGGGAGAGGAAAGGAGAGATAGAAACATCAATGATGAGAGAGAATCATTGATCTGGTTGGTGCCTCCTGCACGCCCCCCACTGGGGATCAAGCCTGCAACCCAGGCATGTGCCCTTGACCGGAATCAAACCTGGGACCCTTCAGTTGGCAGGCCATGCTTTATGCACTGAGCCAAACTGGCTAGGGTCATAGTATATTTTAACTTATTTAAAATAAAACAAAAATTTAGAAAACACAAGCATAGATGGATTTTCAAAATGTTTATACCCTAATAATTAGTGACGTTGAACATTTTTTTTTTATGTTTCTTGGCCATTTGTATGTCCTCTTTAGAAAAGTGTCTATTAAGGTCCTCTGCTCATTTTTTAAAATTGGTTTGTTTGTCTTCCTTTTGTTGAGTTATATGAGTACTTTATATATTTTGGAAATTAATCCCTTATCAGAGGATTAACAAAAAATAGTTCTTTTAAAAAAACTTTAAAACTTGGATCATGAAATCAATCAAATGAGACAGATCCAGCATTTTTAAACAAAGAAGGAAGAATGACATTGAAACTATCTAAAGTATTACATATTGCATCTAAGGAGAATAGTAATAACTCGTGAAACACATCATAATTTTATGCACTGTATCAATTTAGAAAACATATTTCTTACAGCAGATGCATTTGAAAAAGTGGGAAAGCCACAGATTTGCAGAAAGATTACTGAATTGAATGAAGAGACCTGGGGCTCATCTTCTAAACATCACGTGCTCTTGGGCAAATAGCAAGAACTGTGAAGTACTTGACCTCTGAAGACCCTTTCAGCTCATGATTAGAAAAACTTATGGGTTGGCTTAAGAAATCAAGGCTAAAAATCTAAAGACATTTTCAAATCTATGAAGTTGCCATTTCTATGTGTCAAATACATTCATAAATTTTTATTTCTTTTTAGGTCAAAATAGTAAGGTCAGAAATAGAAATAATGCAGTGAACAGCTGTAGTTAACATATATAAGTTGAAAAAATTAAATAAAAAAACAAATATGAGGGGATGACAATCTTCTGACCATTGGTAAAAAATAAACCCAAATGAAACTAACAAACACAAAAAGTGAAGAGCTTATACAGATGTGTGATTGTGGACTACTTTATATGTGCTTTTTATGAATCATATTTTTTAAAAAAGTCATATTAGACAGGAATCCTGAGAAAGAAGAACAAAGTTGGAGGGGTCACAATACCAGATATCAAGCTATATTAACAAGCTACGATTCTCAAAACTGCCTGGTACTGGCACAAGAACAGACATATAGACCAATGGAACAGAACAAAGAACCCAGAATTTGACCCAAGCCACTATGCTCAATTAATATTTGACAAAGGAGGCAAGAGCATACAATGGAGTCAAGACAGTCTCTTCAATAAATGGTGCTGGGAAATTTGGTCAGATACATGAAAAAAAATGAAACTAGATCACCAACTTACACCATACACAAAAGCAAACTCAAAATGGCTAACGGACTTAAATGTAAGCTGGGAAACCATAAAAATCCTACAAGACTCCATAGGCAGCAAAATAGCAGACATATGTCATAGCAATATCTTTACAGACACAGATCCTAGGGCCAGACAGACTAAGGAGAAAATAAACAAATGGGACTACATCAAAATAAAAAGTTTCTGCACAGCAAAAGAAACCATCAATAAAACAATAAGAAAGTCCACTGCATGGGAGAACATATTTGCCAATGCTATTTCAGATAAGGGTTTAATCTCCAAAATTTGCAGGGAACTCATACAACTGAACAAAAGGAAGATAAACAATCCAATAAAAAAAATGGGCAAAGGACCTAAGTAGATACTTTTCAAAAGAGGACATACAGAAGGCCACCAGACATATGAAAACATGCTCAAAGTCACTAATCATCTGAGAGATGCAAATGAAAACAGCAATGAGGTACCATCTCACACCTGTCAGAATGGCTATCATCAACAAATCAACAAACAAGTCCTGGCGAGAATGTGGAGAAAAAGGAACCCTCATGCACTGCTGGTGGGAATGCAGACTGGTGCAGCCACTGTGGAAGACAGTATGGAGTTTCCTCAAAAAGTTAAAAATGGAACTCCTATTTGACCCAGTGATCCCACTTCTAGGACTATATCCCAAGAAACCAGAAACACCAATCAGAAAGGATATATGCTCCCCTATGTTCATAGTAGCACAAATTACAATAGCTAAGATTTGGAAACAGCCTAAGTGCCCATTAGCAGATGAGTGGATTAGAAAACTATGGTACATCTACACAATGGAATACTACACCACTTTAAAAAAGAAGGAACTTTTGCCATTTGGAACGGCATGGATGGAACTGGAGAACATTATGCTAAGCGAAATAAGCCAGTCGGAGAAAGATAAATATCACATGATCTCACTCATATGTGAAATATAATGATCAACATAATTTGATGAACAAAAATAGATACAGAGTCAAATGGCAGGGGAGGTGGGGGGGTTAGAGAGCAATCAAAGGACTTGTATGCATGCATATTAGCATAACCAATGGACACAGACACTGGGGCAGTGGGGGCTTGCCTGGGAATGGTTGGGGGGCGGTCAAATGGGGAGAAAGGAGACATATGTAAAACTTAAGATAATAAAAAAAAAGAAAAACTTCAGATGCAAAAAAATAGTCATGTTAGTAAAAATAGAAAATATTATCAAAACATAAATTATTCTATTGATACCATAAAATTTTTCTTTTTTCTACCTTTTAATTTGAAAAACTGGTTATAGTGGGTTTTTTTTACTAAATTGTTTTCTTTTTCTCTATAGTCATAACATTCTCCTGCTTTTATATATTAACTAGAGACCAGGTGCACAGATTTGTGCACTGGTGGGGTCCCTTGCACTTGGGGGATATTGGACTGCCAGTTTCCTCCTGAGCCCTGGAGGCCAGGCCGAGTGACCCCACTGTTGCACGAATCCATGCACCAGGCCTCTAGTATGCATATAAGATCTTTGGTTAACCTCTTCCTGCCCTCCCCTCTCCCCCTTCCCTCTGAGATTCATCAGTCTGTTCCATGTTTCCATGCCTGTGTGTTGAGTGTCTGCCCTCTGGTGGTCAGTGCGCATCACAGCTACCGGTCGAATGGTCAAATGGTCAAAAGGTCACTTAGGCTTTATATATATAGATGGTAATTGAGGTAGTACATGAAACCTAATAAGCCTTTTTAAATGTTCATCTAAGCAAGAAAAATCAAATCTGTCATGTTGACCACTTTTTTTTTAATGTTTTAATGTTTTGAAGTGGATATGCAAATGACAACAGATTGTGCATTTTCAATAGTTTTGCCTGGCCATACTTCTGCTTCAATGTATGCACTTCTGTTACCTGCTTTAAATTCATTCAAGTTCCTAAAAAGTTTTAAGTTCTTCAAAGAAAATTATTTTGTAGAAAATGAAAAATTAATATCAACATTCATTCCTTAGGCACAACTTTACATGTGTTGGTGTTACTGTCATATAAGATGTTTTTAATGCCTGGTTTCTTGAAGTTGTCTTGTGAGAGAGGTACACATCTCCTTAATAACTTTGGAAAACTTAAAATATATTAAGAAGAAACCTCATGTTTAAAATGACTTTAAAATAGAGTGAACTTTTTAAAATTGAGTACAAATTACATCATGTAGAAATTTAGGGAAGACCCATTGAGTGGTCTCTACCACCATTTGGAAAATTTATTTTAGATCTAAATAAACTGTGCTTTAAACGTCAAAGTTAGCTAGGTTATCTTTTTCATCTTAGTTCCTCTGTCCAATTTTTTCTTCCCATGAGAATAAATGAAAGAAAATTAGGGCCACAAGGCTCCTTACTGCTTAGAGTTTTAATTCACTACACTTTTCAGATACAAATACTTTCTTGGTTTAATGACAAAAGTAGCTGCTTTTTCCCTGCCTTTGCACCACCAGATAAGTCACTTGTGAGAGAAATGAGACCAACAGTTATTACAGCCCTAGAGAACTGACAAAGCATTTTCAAACTTGAGATATACACTGAGTAGTTTGGTGCATTTCAGTAGAAGAAGGCTCCTTCAGTCCCTAGTAAACATGTTCACCTAGTGGGTAGAAAAATACAGCTCCCTTTAATTTGTTGGAATTAATGGAAATGTCATCTAACATGAACTTCCAATGATTCATAAGCAATCCAGATTTTTTCTTAAAGTCTATTTCCCCACTTCTGATCACTTAGTAATATATATTGAGCTCAAGATTTTTTACTAAGGTCAGGTAAACTAAAAATACATGTAGTGTAATAACTTTTTAATATTGCCCTACATGCTTACTTTATGTTGTATTTAAAACACCTCATGACTCTAAATTGAAAATTCATCAAGGTTTCACAAAAGCTCGGGTTGATTTTTAGCACTTAGTTTGGCCTCATTCTCCTCAAATATAATAACTCTCAGATAATATTAAATTTACTGATGTGTTTTCAGATATTAAAATCAGTAGCTTGTTCTGTGATTTCAGATTTATCATCCTCCTATTTCACAAATACGTTTAAATAAATTTTATTCTATGCTATAGCCTGAAAGTTTATCTGATAATTTTTAATGTATTTACTTATATGAAACTTATTTAAAAATAAGTATCCAGCTTTTAAAAAAAGCGTCGATACTTTTGTTCAGAAAAATTGTTTAATAATATAGAAAGTTTTGCTGTATTGCATAAAACGATGTTGCCAAATTCTGATTTGTTTCACAATCACTCAGGATCACCATTCAGGAGGGACCTTTTTCTTTTTTTTTCTTAGAAGCATAAAGGCAACCTTATTAGAAAGTAGGTACATTTGAAACGATCTTTAAAAATTTAGGCTTAAGTCCTCAATAATGTACATTTCCTAGTTCATTAATGCAGAAATACCACACATAGATTTTAATCTCGGAGTTAATAATAAAAGCAATTTTCAGTAAAAATATAAAAACTGTAATGGTAGAATCATGATATTGCATTTAGCTCTCCCACAAAAAGTCACTTTATTACTTTCCTTTGACACTTATTTTCATTCTGGGATTAATTTTACTATATAAGGGCTCCTTAACTATTCTATTAAAATTTCTATTCAGAAGCAATAATATCTAAGAGTGAATAATAGTCATGTAAATCATTATTTCACATTAATGTAAAAGATTTTTAAGTTCTTATGAATTCTGCTGACACACACAATTGTGAAAAGGTTATCTCTGTTCTACAGTGATATGCGCTGGAACAAAGGAACCATTCTAAAAGCATCAGTGGAGTACATCAAGTGGCTACAAAAAGAACAACAGAGAGCTCAGGAATTAGAGCACAGACAGAAGAAATTGGAGCAGGCTAACCGGCGGCTTCTACTCAGGATTCAGGTTGTTATAAGAATGTTGCCACGAACCACGCAGCTTAGCTATGACTGACTTGTCATCGTTTTTATTCATTGGTCTCATTTATTTTTTCTTATTAATAATTATTTTTTCCTCTGGAGGGTAACTATTGTCTTTTAAAAGTTCATGCATTGGGTTGTTTCAGTTAGGTTTTGATTAGAAATCTAGGGTTGCGAAGACTTTAAGAAAATAGAATGAATGACAACTAATTGCAAAATGCAGAAAATAGAATGAATTTTATAAATGCAAATGATATTATTTCAGCCAAATAATAATAATGAACTAGGACATTTGCTTCTCTACATAATACTGGACATTCTATTCTTCCTTCCCCCTTTTACTTCTTTAGTAACACCGCTATGGATTCTATTGCCTCAAGCCATGTTGTGCAGGCTTTCTATTGTCACTCCTCTTCTGTTCATGTGACACAAAATATTAAAGTATGGGTTTTTATAACTCTCAAGTTGTTTTTTTTTTTTAATGAGTATGCTTATAGCCAGGTAAACCATTTACTTTGTTTCCATGGAACTGTAATATAGTGAGAAATTAATCTGGAAATATAAATGGAATCCCTAGAGGATTTGGCTCAGTGGTTAGAGCATCAGCCTACAAACTGAAGGGTCATGGGTTTGATTCTGGTCAAGGGCACATACCTTGGTTGTAGGCTCAATCCGCAGCCCAGTCAGGGTGTGTGTGAGAGACAACCAATTGATGTCTCTCACATCTATATTTCTCTGTCTCTGTCTGTCCCCCTCCCGCTCCACTCTCGAAAAATCAATGGAAAAATATCCTCGGGTGATGACTAACAAAATAAAAAAAAAGGAAGCTTTTCTACTCACTTTAAATGTAGTCTGAGTCACTAAGGGACCATAGTGTATTCCCTTATAGTACAAGGGGAGGGCAATTTTTTTAAAATCTGCATATTTTTGAGGGTTATTTTTTTAGTCAATAGAAATATAGCAGATTCTATTATTTGCAGGAATGTTTATAATTTATATTTCTCTTAATTTTGAATACTTGTTAATATTTTGTTTCTGTTATTTATTCTGTAGAGTTAAGTCCACTTTCTTCTTTAAAAAAATATGTTTTTATTGATTTCAGAGAGGAAGGGAAATAGAGAGAGATAGAAACATCAATGATGAGGGAGAATCATTGACTGGCTGCCTCCTGCATGTTCCCCACTGGTACCAAGCCTGCAATTCGGGCATGTGCCCTTGATCGGAATCAAACCCGGGACCCTTCAGTCTGTGGGCAGATGCTCTATCCACTGAGCCAAATCAGCTAAGGCTTGAGTTACGTCCCCTTTCAAAGTCATTATTTAATCATTCTTGTTTGAAATTACAGGAACTAGAAATACAGGCTCGTGCTCACGGTCTTCCATCCCTGGCTTCGCTTGGCATAGCTGATATGGGTGCTCATGTCAACAAACAGACCCATCTTGAACAGAATTCAGTAGACTATTGCCAACAGTCGACTCAGTTGCAGGGAATAAGCCCTGAGCTCTGTGACCAAGCTTTGTCCTTCTCCAATCCTTTGTCACACTTCACAGATTTGTCATTCAGTGCTGCTTCAAACGAGGAACAAAGATTGGATGACATGCTACTGGACACATTATCTCCTTTTGGGACAGACCCTCTACTATCCGCCACTTCCCCTGAAGTTTCCAAAGAGAGCAGTAGGAGGAGCAGTCTCAGCTCAGATGATGGTGATGAGTTATAAAAAAATAAACACACTCAGTTAATCAACTAGGAAACAATTCCATGCTGATGATAAGCAATTATGTTCATTGTTTCATATATTGATTTGGCTCCATTTTTCTGAAAGGACTACACTGTTCATGAAAAACCGATGGAGTAAATAACAACAGTATAATGAGCTTACAGGAAGAAATATGGTGCTGAAGAATTATTGAGGGTTAACAAAGATTTTTTCCTTGGACAGAGTCCAAACAAACTTAACTTTTATTTTCTGGAAATAGCTCTCTACTTGATGTACTAACAGACTGACTGCAAAAAGTAAACCTCAGAAATACACAAACATTTTCTTAGTTACTCACTAATATCTCCTTCCTTTTTAACTCTTAAAACAGTTTTCAAGAATCATGATCAATAGATATGGTAGTTTATTGCCTTTCTCCACTGTCTGGTTAAAAGACAGATTATCTATTAGTCATAATTGAAAAGTGAATCTACAATAAACATTAGAATTTTCTACAATAAAATACAAATACTTATTTAAAAATGGTTTCTAAAAGTGTATGCTACTTTCTTTAGTCTGTTTAACTGCACAAATTCTAAAAGTATCTTTGCGTATTTATGGAGACACTCCCTGTTCAGAAAAAGGAACACATTGAATACCTTCCTTAAGAATATAGATTGGAATTTTTGTCCCTTCACACAGACATACGCCAACATACATGTACACAATGCAGGTAGTATGTGTTTTTTTTCCTTCACTTTTCTGCTTTTCTATTTTGCATAAAAAAATCACATACCAAATTTTTTTCATCAAGAAGAGATGTTGGATAATCTATTCAGCAAATGAACTTTGGAAAGAGTCCTGCTACTATGACAATTTGTCAGGTATTTACAATTTATCACTATGTCCGGTATGGAATGTAAAATAATTAGTTGCTGATACAGTTTTGCTTCAAATTAACAAAATATTGAAAATTGGATTGCCAAGTAACAAAATAATTTGTAAAATAGAAACTCTTATACATTCAGCTCTGAGCTAAAGTTCTATTCTCATAGAACTTAGAGTACCCTACGATTTTTGCTAGCTTTGTTATTATTTGTTAAGAATATTTATATTTATGATGTTTTAATCAAATTTTTCTCTCTTGAGTTTGTTTTAAGAATGGGAACTGACTTACCAAATACATTGTTCTGTGCTGCATCTCTGTGAGTGCTCATCTGATCAATGAGTATTTATTGAGCAATACTCAAAAGTCCCGTGAAAATGTAAAACACATAAGAAGATGATATGGTCTTACCCCTCATGGAGTTAAAGACAACATGAGAAACAACAAAAAAAGATAAACAAGATATAGAATTAAAGCCCACATGGAGCAGCATAGGGTAAAGATTACAAAGGGTCAGAAAAATAAAAATGAAGTTTGGAGAATCACAAAAGTCTATGGGAAAAACAGAATTCAACTTCTTTTAAAAGTATAAATTGAGTGAAGGGAAGAGAAGGTAGAGCAATGATATTAGCCAAATTATAAAAATGAAAGTAAGTGGAAGTATCTTAATGGGACATTATTAGAAATGGAACATTTATCTGGCCACCCTAGAAGATGCTTGTTGGGGAGTTCTGAAAAGTATTATTATCAACAGGTTGTGAAAGCCATTGAAAACTAGGATGAAATGACATAGTAGAAATCTAATATTTTATTAGGAGGGAGAAGTCTAAAAATTAAAATGCGTTAGCATATTACTAACATGATTGAGATGTAATCTTTCATGCATATTAACTTGGTGATAAATGTTTCAAAGAGTTTTTTAAGTATTACTCACATGGAACATATACATCATCTCAAAATTTGAGCTTAATGATGATGAAAGAGGAAAAATATTACATCCTTATGGTATAATAATTATCTCAGATTTAGTTTATAACATTAGCTTGGAGATTGGATAATTAATTTTCATTGACATGAAAAAAATAATTCTTAATTTATAGGAACAGTCATTAAGCCAGATAGATAAATTCACCTATAATATACCATGTGAAAGAGAGCAATAAGATATACTTCCTCAAGAATATTTAGGAGAAGATTATGTACTTTTAACTTTATGACAAAATTAGACTTTTCTACCTGAGGTGATAATTTAACATTGAAAATTACAGAGAAGCAAAATGTTTTTGGGTCCATGGAACACATATCATATATAGATAGAGGCTAATTTCTGTTCTCATATTATCCATTATTATCTTTTCTTCATAGTCTGAAAAGACTTGCATGGATGATGTCATTGCTCCATCATCATGTTTCCACTCAAAATACTACTACCTAGCCCTGAAATCCATTTCTTATTGTAATAACTTGACACCAGATGGTAGAGTCTGGACAAAAGAGATCTGGAAAAAGAATCAATATTTGTTGCTACTTGCAGATTATAATAGCTATTAGGAGATTGTAAAATGGCTAATGATTTTTTAAAGATTAAGTAAGAGTGGTTCTGTGTCACAAGTTATAGACCTTCTCTCCAGAAAAATACAGAATTGTATATACCGGTACAGTATAAAATATGCATGCACAAAGTAGTTTTAGCCTGGCCAGTGTTGTTCAGTGGTTCAATGTCCACCTATGAACCAGGAGGTCACAGCTTGATTACAGGTCAAGGCACATGCCTGGGTTGCGGGCTCGAGCCCTGGGAGGTTTGGGGGGAGAGGGTGTGCAGGAGGCAGCTGATCAATGATTCTCTATCATCATTGATGTTTCTATCTCTCTTTCTCTCTCTCTGAAATCAATAAAAAACATATTTTTTAAAAAGAGATTTTAAGGACCTTCTACATATCTCCATGGATCCCAGGTGAAAAATTCCTGCATCAGGTCTGTTACTTTAATATATAGCATGTAGCTATGTATCCATCAAGAGCTGACTACACAGTTAATGTTACATATAATAATGGAGGAGGAGCCCTAGTTATCTGAATATCATTATCCCAGCACCGATAATGATGAGGTTGCACAGGGAAGTGAAAGAATTCTATAGTCCAAACACTAGACAATCTACTAAGGGAGGTGCTCACTTATTAAATAGTCCCCTTTCAAACACTCTGTTATGTATGTATGACTCCTGCTATATATTTATGTTAAATATTTATGGGTCAGTTTCTCTGACTACTGGATGTTGCAAACATCTGACAATAACATTTGAAATGGGTAAAAAGTAAAAATTATGAAAATCCTAAAGTAAAATTATTTGAGTAGATAAGAATCATGAATGAACCTTGGGAAAATTGTCTAGAATATTTTTGCAGAAATTAGACTTATCTTAACATTGAAAGAGTAATATTGTTCATCAAACAATTTTATCACAAAAAGCATTAGCTATCACTGGATTATTAATACACAATCAAGCCTGTTCATTCAAAGAATTAATGCATATGTACAATATCATGTCATCTGTGAATAATGACAGTTTTACTTCCTCCTTGGCAGTTTGGATACCTTATATTTTTTCTTCTTGTCTGATCATTGAGGCTAGTACTTCTAGTGCTATATTGAGTAATAGTGGTGAGAGTGGTGGACATCCCTGAATTGTTCCTGTTCTTAGGAAAAATGGTTTTAGTTTTTGCCCATTGAGTATGATGTTGGCTGTTGGTTTGTCATATGTCCTTTATTATGTTGAGGTATGCTCCCTCTATTCCCACTTTGCTGAGAGTTTTTATCAAAAAAAAAAAAGTGTTGGATTTTGTTGAATACTTTTTCTGTGTCAATTGATATGATCATGTGATTTTTGTTTTCCAATTTATTTATGTGATGTATCACATTTATTGATTTGTGAATGTGGGGGTGGAGGGAAGAGATTGACTGGGAAAATTATATCCATATGTGTATAGCCCATGGACAGAGACAATAGTGTGGCAAAGGCTTGGGAGGGCCAGGTGCAGGTATGAGGGGGATTAATGGAGAAAAGAAACCCAAAATAAACAATAAAGATAAATTTAAAAAAGAATTATGCATAATTGCAGTGAAAGTTAAAACTTTGTGAAAATAAGACTAATTAATTTTTTGTATTATTTTTTAATTGTCTTTGAATGATAATGTCCTATCCAATCTAGTTCTCTATTTATTCTAAAATATTGGCCACCTTTTCACAGATTTAAACAAATTAACCTTCCCAACTCCCAATGATATTAACAAGGGCCTCTTATAAATTGATATAGACATTCATAATTTCTATTCAGTTCTTTCTGCTCAAATTTTTTCCATAGCCGAAGAATATATTAAAAGACCACATTTCCTTAGTTACAGATATGACATCAGTGATTATAACTTTTTTATGTGGGTATAAAACCTCTAAATAATAAATAGTGAGATGAGCTGAGGATATTGGTAAATAGACTTCCTCCTCCTTTTTAAACTCATTTTCCACTCAGGTAATTGTAAATAAAATATTTAATAGCTCCTGCTTAAAAAAATTAGACACAATGTGTTTCTTCATTTGGTATACTCACTTACCTTTATGTGAGGGAGAAGTTAGACTTCACAATGAAATAAAGAATGTATTCTTCCTCTGTTTTGATAGATTGAGTCATATTGGCATTTTCTTATACTTCAAGGTATTATGAAAATACTTTTTACTGTTCTGATATTGTGGAATTTTAACATTTAAATAAATTAATGGTATAATTAAATGTTTCAATGTTTTTACAATATCTCTAGGCTGATATTTACTGACCTTATAATATCTAAGATGTAGATGAAAATGGGAATCCATTAGTCATTTTGCTGTGTTATGAGCACTACATCAACTATCTGTGTTTCATGAAATCACGGGAAGGATTGAGTTTTACCTCCATATTGATAATGGAACAGCCTGTATATGCTACACGAAATTACATTATTTGCCCCTCCAGTGCCCTGCACGTTGACAAGTATAAGATATCAATCTGAGTTAGTGCAAGTTACACATACAGAGATTTTATTATGTTTACTTAATAAATACTAAACACATTCAGAGTGTTGCTGACCTAATTTGTCATATGACCTTCCTGTAATCATTATTCATTACATACACTCATATTTTATCATTTGTATGATTTCAATTTTAAACAAAGAAATTACTTAAAATTATAAAAATAGTCTAAATTTATTCTGTTCTACTTTTTTCCCCCTGAGGTCCATAAGAATTTGAGTGTATAAGAGATTATTGGGAAATAGTTATTTTGGTTTAAAAAATCTCCCACTGGATTCAACCTATTTAATGATGAAAAACTACTATCTGCTGCTTTATAAATAAAAGGGAACTTTTTATCTTCTTGTAAAAGAATTTGTGCATGGATTTCTATATATCCAAATGATTTCTATTATGTTTTTTATTGATGAAATCCTCAGTAAAATGTATTTTTTCTGCATTTATCCAGCCAGCTTTAAGAATATATTTAAAGACTTTTGTTTTTGCAATGGTACCTCTCCCATTCTTGCACTACCATTTTATTTTTAAAATTTTGTGTTTTCAACTTTTCTTTTTCCAGAGAAATAAATTTTGTTTGTTATTTAAAGCTGGTAGTTATATACAATAAACTAAATAGAAACTATGCAAAGGAAAGGAAAGACTTTGTTGAAAGAATTATTTGCCCCTCCAGTGCAAATATTATATTATATTATAATATTATATTACATTATATTATATTATAATATAATAATATTATATTATCCTTTAATATATTACTTCTAAAGTTTAAAAGCTAAGTAAATTCAAAGATCTTATCTAATCACATTGCAGTGTTTACAGTGTATGAGGCTTAAATTAACTCATCTATTTAATCTTAATAATAACAATGCAGTTTAAAATCTTCTACCTTAATACCATATTATACATAGGAAGAACTGAAGTAATAGTCTTATGATTTTAATCTAACATTGGTTAGATGAAGATAACTAATATTGTTAGTGTACTAGGACTATAGAATTTGTAATTATTGCTATTTTCACTTTTTAATAACACAGTAACTGATTTTACTTTCTGAGAAAATGAAGAACACTGGTGTAATCTAATACATACATGAATCATTATACATATACTTTAAAAAATGTACCAACATTTTCTTTGCTTATATTAAATGAAAGCATATAATTATCAAACATTTAACATATTTTTTTATTCTCCCTTTGTAGATAGACAGTACTAGGAATGTTGGTTAATTAACTGAAAGGATACTTAACAGCCATGAGACTTCACAACTGACAACTGCTCACTACAGAGCCCCTGCTGAAAATGATGATCCAATACTTCCCTACTCATGAAATAATTGTTACATTAGCTAATATAGTATCTTGCCATCTGCTTCTCCATGCTGTTATGGTTTTGATTTATGAAAAAATATTTTTTAAAATGTTGCAAAGCTTCTAACAGCTATAATAGTAGCAGTAAAAACATTAATAAACTCCACAAAATCTTTTAATATACTAGGTGGTCCCCAGACAATCTAGGATAAATAGCATGCTGTATTTTAATATGTAAAGCACTTTAAGTTGCTAATTGGTATTGACTAGACATATCCCTTGATAATAAAATTAATAATAATTTCAGTTAAATGTTAAGACAATAGTATGTAATATGATGTTTATGATTTTTTCTACATACTTTTGTCAAAATTAATAAAACAGCACAGCTTTGAGTTGACTATAAAAGATGATATTCTATGTGAAATGTAGGTTCATATTTTTTTAAAGTTATGCATGTTTTTCTTAAGGCACTGTTAGTGACAAAAATACTAATTAATAAAGGAATTTTTCTGTGGAAAGAAATAACCAATGTAGTACAGGTAAAAATAAGTCAGGGTGATTTTTTACATTCTATAGACTGAAACGTTGGATGGCTGAAAAAAAATTATACTTAATTGTTTATCGTATGTGTATGTACATGCATGGTGTATTTGCAGATAGCCGTGTGTGTCCTTATTGGAACTTATAAAATGTTTTCTTATCTCTTGATATTAGAAAGAACTCTACATTTAAGACTATGTTATTCCTTACTTGAATCTATATCTAGGCAATATTTGGAGCTATCTTCAAATCAGTTCAATTAGAAACCTACCTACAGGCGCGTGTGCACACACACACACACCTTACATTGAGTTTAGTTAAAAAACATAGAAAAGATGAAAATTCTAACAGGTTTTAATATTTTGTTAAAGTAAGTGACTTATACAGCTATAAACTGTTTAGACATAACAAAAGTATTGATTTTGTTGACCATCCGAAAAAATATTAAAACCAACCTGAAATGTTATTTTTGTTATCACCTGAATGAAGAGTTCTAGCTATGGGGTGGTTAAGTAGGTAAATACAATGCAACGTAGTGGTTAAGTAATGGATAGCCATCAGGTTAAATAAATGTCTGTTTCATTAACTGGTGCCATCAGGCAAGAATACAACTATCTAGATGGTGGTGATTTTGATAGAATAGACCACATTATGGTTAAGTGTATAATTCATGTAATAAGAAAAAGGTGCCCACAGGCTATTGTTCCCAGCATGGTTAAAAATTTACATATTGCTTCTCCTATGTCAAACATCTGGTGCCTGCAAATGCTAACATTTTGCTAAAACGTTTCAGAAGTCTGGAGAAGTGGATTGGAAACACTGCTTGTAAATCATAGAAGCATTATCATAGAATAAGAGCTATGTTCCAAAAATTAAATTGCTGCAGGCAATAATATAGTCAAGATTATGAAAGGTGATGCTATGGATATCTGTGGAGAAAAATGATGTTTGAGCTATATGATTATCTCTTCCAAAATACTTATTTTGTATAATCACATAGAACAAGTAGGTTCAAAGTCCTTCAAAACTTTACAATCATCTATGTGAGAAGTATGCAGTTGTATAAAACTCATTCTGATATTTCTAAGGAAAGGAAGAAGTAGATAATTAAGACTTTATTCATTATGGAATTAAATTTCTATTTATTCATTGGTAAATATGAAAAGTAGGTTAGGAATACAGATGAATTACATTTTCTACACAGGTCCCCAACTCAATAAAGATAGTCTTCACAACATCCTAGTCTGGCCTTCTGTTTTTTAATTTAACAAGGCCACTTCAATATTTTTCTTACTATCCAAGTCAACAGTTAATATGATCATGATCCTTGCTGACTACAGCAGCTAGCTGCTTCTTAAAATCTTTGTATTGCTGTTTTTTTATAGCCATGCATACATTACCTTCCTCATTAGATAGATGGGAAACCAAAATTATGCCTTAGCTTTCCTATATTCCACATAACTTAGCACAGTGTCTTGCTTAACATGTTATTTCCTTAATAAATTATTAAATGATGGTTAATTATAGGTAAGGGAAGTGTGAATTGTCAAATTCTTTAAATAATGAAATGATGCTCACTCAAAGCTGTGAACATTCATTGACATGAATTTCTTCCAATCTTTTTTTGTCATTGCAGTGAGATAAGTATTTGTGTCTCCTTTCAGCTTACCTAAATGAAAATAATATCAAATGTAGCAACAATGGGTATAGACAAATCTTTTATTCTAGCCCTAGCTGGTTTGGCTTAGTGGATAGAGCTTCAGTCTGCAGACTGAAGGGTCCCAGGTTCGATTCCGACCAAGGGCACATGCCTGGGTTGTGGGCTCAATCCCCAGTAGGGGGCGTGCGGGAGGCAGCTGATCAATGATTCTCTCTCATCATTGATGTTTCTATCTCTCTATCCCTCTCCCTTCCTCTCTGAGCTCAATAAAGAAATATATTTTTTTAAAAAATCTTTTACTCTAGAATTGCTCCATTAATTCATTCACTGTTTCCACAAAGGACAGTGGTTGTTGCTGAGGGGAATATAAAAGATGACCTTTTAATAAAGTGTAGGAAGTGCTATGCTGGCAGAATCTGGGTGGTACGGAAGCACAAAGCAGTTAATCTGGACCAGTCCCAGAGAACCTGAGTCCTAGGACACAGTTGGAGCTAACCTAGAAAGAGATTAGGGAGGTGAGAGAGAGAATGGAGAGTGTTATGTAAGCAGAGGCAATCAATCAGATTACTACTACTGATTCAGAAGGCCCATATTACTTTTAGTAGATAGAATGTAACTCTTTGAGGTAAAAAAATTGAATTTATTTGGAGTAGTTAGACATAAAATCTCATTTATCACACAAAATTTAGGTTATTCAGGTCCTTAGCCACAGGAATGTTGTGTCATTACTCTTACACTCAGAGTAAGAAAGCATATATTTCAGTGTGCGTATGTGTGTATGTGTGTGCTTATATGCATGCATACATGTGTGCTGCGCAGGCAGAGGTGAGGGGGAGAAGGAATTAGTATACTGATATGATGAACAGAGGTACTGTTCTCAAGTAGCTTTGCCTCCCTTTTAGGGAGGTTTTAATTCTCCCTAAATTAACGTAAGTTTTATAAATACTAATAGGTTTTTGTAAATCAGACAAGTTGATATTAAACTGTATAAGGAAACATCTGAAAGAGAAGAGCAATTAGGGAAGCCAAGGGCTGCCAGATTAAAATATATCTTAAAGTCCCACTAATTAACATTGTGGTATGGAACATGAATGACAGAAATAAGCCTGAATGCATACTGGAATTAAAATACAGGGGGCATTGTAAAAAAGTAGAGAAGATACTGTTCTATAGATGGTATTAGAATCATACAAAATGCCCATCTATATGAGAATCGTGGTACATTCATAAAATGGATTACTATGTCCCTGTGATGATAAATGAAGGGGGAAAAAACAACTCTGTGTTCTGATAAGGAAAGTTCTCCATGAGTTTTTTTATTAAGTAATAACATATGAATATATGGTATTGAGTTGCATGTATAGGATGGTCTCTTTGGGGTGATAAGGAAAGACAGAAATATGTACTTATATTTGCCATATATTCAAAATAAACTGTTGACAGATATACAAGAACCTAATAACTATTTTGAAGAGAAAGCAGACATGAAAATATTTTCACTAAATATCTTTTTATTTATTTTGAAAAAATGGAAGCATATAAATATGTTATTTACTCGAAGAAAACTTTTAAATGAATGATATGTTTATACAACAGTCCTTCATAGTTTCAGTTTTTTGCAGTTCCAGTTACTTATGGTTAACCATAGTTCAAAAATATTAAATGGAAAATTCCAGAAATGAACAATTCAGAAGTTTTAAATTGCACACTGTTTTGAGTAGTGTGATGAGTCTCTCACATGGGCTGGCTCCATGTCACCCGCACGTGAATTAGCTCTTTGTCCACTGTCTTTATGCTCTGATGCTCCCTATACCTTACCCATTAGTCATGTATCACCCTCTTGGTTATCATATTGACTGACACAGTGCTTGTGTTCAAGTAACTATTATTTTACCTAATAATGGCTTCAAAGTGCAAGAGTGGTGATGCTGGCAATTTGGATATGCCAGAGAAAAGCCATAAAGTGCTTCCTTTAAGTGAAAAGGTGGAAGTTATTAACTTAATAAGGCATTTTATCATCTTACAACATCACAAGAAGAAGGGTAATAGGATATAATATTTGTTTTAATATATTTTTATTAATTTCTGAGAGGAAGGGAGAGAGATAGAAACATCGATAATGACAGAGAATCACTGATTGGCTTCCTCCTGCATGCCCCCTACTGGAGATTGAGCCTGCAACCCTGGTATGTGCCCTGCTGGCAATTGAACCTTTACCTCCGTACATAGGCTGACACTCAACCACTGAGCCACACAGGCTGGGCTTTTTAATACTTTGACAGAGACCACACTAACATAAATTTTATTACAGTATCCTATCTAATAAAAGAGTAATATGCAAATTGACCGTACCTCCGCTACACCCACAAAGCCACGCCCACCAGCCAATCAGGAACAAGTATGCAAATTAACCCAACCAAGATGGCTGTGGCCATGGAGAGAGCAGGAGACTTGGGTTTCCCCGGTAATTGAGGAAGCCAAGCTTTCCACACACCCTGGCTGGCCTAGGCCTCCACTCAAGGCTACAAAGTTTCAATTAAGTTTCAATTATAGAAGATAAATAAATTCCAACAAAAATGGCTGCGGCCATGGAGCAAGCAGGAGGCTTGGCTCCGCTCAAGGCTTCAAAGTTTCAATTATAGAAAATAAATAAATCCCAGACACCAGGGCCTCTGCTTGGGCAGCCGGGGAGCGTGGCTGGCCTGCAAACCACCACAGGCCCCTCTCTCAGGCCGCCCCACACCCCAAGGGAACCCACACACTGATCGGGACACCCTTCAGGGCAAACCAGCTGGCCCCCACCCGTGCACCAGGCCTCTATCCTATCTAATAAAAGAGTAATATGCAAATTGACCATCACTCCAATACATAAGATGGCTGCCCCCATGTGGTCAAAGATGGCTGCCCCCATGTGGGCACAAGATGGCCACCACAAGATGGCCAGCAGTGGAAGGCAATTGGGAGGGACCAGGCCTGCAAGGGAGGGCAGTTGGGGGTGATCAAGCCTGCAGGGGAGGGCAGTTAGGGGTGACCTGGCTGGCAGAGGAGGGGAGTTGGGGGAGACTGGGCCTGCAGGGAAGGGCAGTTGGGGGGGACCAGGCCTGCAGGGGAGGGCAGTTAGGGGCAAACAGGCTGGCAGGGGAGCAGTTAGGCATCAATCAGGCTGGCAGGGGAGTGATTAAGGTGTGATCAGGCTGGCAGGCAGAAGCAGTTAGGGGCAATGAGGAAGGCAGGCAAGCGAGCAGTTGGAAGCCAGCAGTCCTGGATTGTGAGAGGGATCCCAGATTGGAGAGAGTGCAGGCAGGGCTGAGGGACACCCCTACCTCCCATGCACGAATTTCATGCACCGAGCCTCTAGTTTTGTTATAATTGTTCTATTTTATTATTAGGTATTCTGTGACTAATCTGTAAATTATACTTTATCATAGTTATATATGTAAAGTACAGGAAAAAACATAGTATATATAGGGTTCAGTACTATCTGCAGTTTCAGGCATCCACTGAGAATCTTGGAATATATCCCAAACACATAAGGGGGAACTACATTATTAGTGGTTTATTGCTCCAGTTGCCTTTTTCCATTCTCTTCATTCACCCACAGTACTTTCTGTAATCTTGGCTTTCCAGTCCTTTACACTTGTGACAATTCTACCTTTCTTGTTTGAAGACAGCAAAGGCAGATGAAGCAACATGGAAATGAAGTTTTTTCACTTATTTTTACTGAGGATACTTAGAAATGAGTAGATCTTCACCCTGATATAACCATTAGCTTAAAGAGCTTAGGGTGGGTAAAATAATGTCCCCCAAAGAATGTGTTTAGCACCTGCTGCCTAGGATAATTCTTGACTCAGCTACATGTATATATTGAATGTCTTTGACTGCCAAATACCTTGCAGATAGATATGACTCAAGAGTATTAGAAAGCATTTCTAATGCTTTAGATATATTTCTACAAATATGTCTAAAGGATACTCTAAAACATTTGAATATTGGTAGAGTATTTAGGGCCTTCTTCAACAATATGGAAATAGCATGGACCATTTTCATTCTGGCCCTTTCCCCACGGGAAGCAGCTGTGTCCATTTGGTAGAACTGATTCCACACTGAGTTTCAAGTGTGGATTCTGGCAGTAGGGATTAGCTCAGGTAACCCAGACAAACAATTGTTTTGTGCCTTTGCTTGGTAACATAGTTGGATCAAGGACAGAAATGTTCAAGAAGCTCAGAACTTTTAATCGTTTTGGAAAGTAATTTGTTTGCTATCTTTCCATGTTTGTGAATAAGGCAGCATATGGGACCAGTTAATGCTGGCAGCCATCTCGTCATCTGGCAGGAACGTCAGCCTGAGGACAAAGTTGACATATGTGGGGAGGAAGTTTGAGAATTCCAGAGGTACACGCCCTGATTGCTAACTGAATCCCACCCCAATCCTGGCCTATCACATGTCTTCTTAAGTTCTGTGTATTTTTTCATTAAAAAAAAGGTCTCTTTTAATGTTTCAACCTGTTTAGGTGGGAATTTCTGTTACTGGCAGGTGCAAACATACTAACAGATACACCAGAATAGAGGGAACTAATCTTCTGGCAGACTTGGTCACATGCGTGAGATCTGGTCACCTGCAGAGCAGCAGACCATGACTCCCAGGTATTGGTGTTTAAAACGGAGACCAGAAGGACAAGAGATTCTCCATCGAAGCTCTTTGCAGGCCTCACAGATTCATTCATGTACGGAAATACCTAAGTTCCCTCAGCTTGAGATCTGTGCATGGGGAGACTTAGGTGTCAGACAGCTTTTCTTTCTTTTCAAAAAAAGCAGAACTTGGTCACACTTTTTTGTGTCCTCATTAATGTGAGTAGATTATTTCTCCTCTTGGTAAAAAGTAACTTGATTTATATCACTTAGAAAGTGTTCACTTGATATTCACAGAAATGCAAGTAATCTCCAGGTCTATCCATGTTGTCGCAAAAGGCAAGAGTTCCTTCTTTTGTGTTGAGTAAATGTACCACAGCTTTTTTATATCCACTCATCTACTGATGGGCACTTGGGCTGTTTCCAGTTGTTAGCTATTGTTAATAACACTGCTATGAACATATGGTTCCATATTTCTTTCTGATTGGTGTTTTGGGTATCTTAAGATATATTCCCAGAAGTGGGATCACTTAGTCAAAAGGCAGCTCCATTTTTAGTATTTTGAGGAAACTCCTTACTGCATTTCTTTTTCTTGCCTGATTGGCTCTTTGGTTAGAACTCACAGTGAGAACTGAACAAAGTTGTGAAAGTATGTTGTTCGGGTATCTTACATGTTCTTAATATTTAGGTAGTAAAGCTTTAGTATTTCACCATTGAATATGTTTGCTAGAGATGTTTTATAGATACTCTTTTACAGGTTGTGTAAGTTCTTTCTGTACTAGTTATCTATTGCTACATAAAAATAATTACACTGAAACTTAATGGTTTAAGCAACAACATTTATTATCCCAGTTTCTGTGGGTCAGAAATCCAAGCATGACTTAGCAGTATCTTTGGACTCTGGATCTCTATAGAGGCTGCATTCATCTCAAGGTTCAACTGTGAAAGAGCCACTTTCTAGCTCACTCATGTGGACATTTGTTCTGAAATGTAGTTGAAATACTTGGAAACAGTTTGATCCTTTTGAGTCTTACTTTATGTTTTTTTGGGAGTCTGGAGCAGTGCACATTTTAGGGCAAAATATTCCTTAGTACTTTACACAAATCCTACGATGAATGAGTTTTTTTCCAATCTGTTTCAGAAGGCAAGTTAAAATTTGGACCCAGTTAAAGTGGAGAGTCCTTAGTAGACATCTCATGCATTAAGTTGAGAAAGTCTATGCATTAGGAGTAAGTGTAATGTCCCACGCTGCTATGGATCTGCCTTTGAAATAACAGCAATGCTGAATCATACTCACTTTAATAAAGCCTGAAAACAAGTCTTGACAGCTGCAATTCACCCTTTAATAAGTTAATATTTTAACAAAATAAAAATTTCATTTCTCTAGAGGAAAATAAAATAATACAGAGTTTCTTCTACTATATTTTAACAATGCTTGGAATATAATCCAATGTTACTAGACAAGTGAAGTAGCACAAAAAAGTTACTGATAAATGAGAGATTTTTAAAAAGTCAGTAGTAGCCAACCCAGAGAAAACCCAGATATTGGATTTAGCAGAAAATAACTTCAAAAAATAACTTTTCAATTATTTTTTACAACTGCAAAAAATATATATTTTGAATGTAGAAGCTAGTTAAAAATATTTGTTTCTTTTTATTTTCCTGTGGTAATAACTCTATGTTCTCATATGTAAATGAATGACTGTGTAATAGTAGGGTGAGCCTCAGAAAATAAAAAAAGGATAAACATCATTTATAAAGTTAAATAATGTTATCCTTAAATTGCAATTTTAAATATAAATGAAATACAATTTTATGTATATCACATTAAGAAAGAAGAAAGCAGGAATTATGAGTCATTATTTTATTAGATTGGAGGGTTTAAATTCTACATATTCAAGCAACATGGCCTTATATCAGACATTTTAAAATCCTTAACATATTTGACACTGATTTCACCTTTAGGAGTATATCTTAAGAAACCAAGTTCAAGCACAACAAAGGTTTATGTATAAATATGTTTATTCTAACCTTATTAATAAGAACATAATGTGTATAAAACATACAATTTATATAAAATTAAACAATTAATTATTTTTATTATAATATATAGTCATTGAAATATTTGTATTTTATTTTATTAAAATAAAAATATATTTGCATATGTATATAATTTATACACATACTTGTGCATATATATAGTCAATATAACTTACTATATACATATATGCATATATGTATGTAATCATATATATCATGGGCACAGTACATTCTCAAATTTTTAAATAAAATTATATAACGAAACTGGAAAAATATATAACAAAATTAATATTGCTTATTTTTGGCTTACTTTCTTATACACATGTTTCTGTATTTCCAAACATTCCCATAGTGCTAGAATGTCATATATTCCTCTCATACACTCCGAATTTCTTACTTTCCCATCCTTGTGCCTTAATTAAGCTCCTCCATAATGGTCATCTTTCCTATCTCTGTAAGCTGATTAATCTTCATGGATCAGTTCAAATTCATCTTCTCCAAGAAGTGTTCTGCAGAATCTGTAGCTAGAAGTTTATAAACTGTCATACACCTTATCTCTACCTTCTTTATGGCCTTATCACTTTCCATCTTAGATTATAACTACATACATATATATCCTATATATTAAAAGCCTAATATGCAAATCGACTGAACGGTGGAATTACTGGTGGAACGACCAGTCGTTATGATGCACACTGAACATCAGGGGGTAGATGCTCAATGCAGGAGCTGCACAGCCTGCAGTCCCCAGGCCAGCCTTGGCGAGTGCCAGCAGGAGCCCCCAATTGCCCCTCCAGTTGCCCCACAGAGGGAGGTGACCGGTGGCAGTGGTAGGGGGGGCAGTGAGTGGGTGCACCAGGCTGGCCAAGGTGGGTGCCAGCAGGGGCCCCCCTCCCACAGATCGGCTCTGATCACCAGCCAGGCCTAGGGACCCTACCCATGCACGAATTTTGTGCATCGGGCCTCTAGTCTATATATATAAAAGCCTAAGTGACTGTTACCTACTGGTTGACCAGTCGCTATGATGCACACTGACCACCAGGGGACAGATGCTCAATTCAGGAGTTGCCTCCTGGTGGTCAGTGTGCTCCCACAGTGGGAGCACCACTCAACCTTTAGCTGGGCTCATGGCTGGCAAGCGCAGCTGTGGTGGCAGGAGCCTCTCCCACCTCGGAAGCAGTGCTAACGAGTGGTGGTGGTGGAAGCTGCAGGTGCAGCGGGGCCCATGTGAGCGGGAGCAGCATAGCACCCGGCCCTGCTACATCCCTCATACTCCATAAGCTTGCAGCTACAATCTCCGGAGAACGGTTGAAGTGCAGATACTTGGAGTAACCAGGATGAGCCTGATATGGCCACTGGGTTCCTGGAACTCTGTCTCGGGAATCAAGATCAAATCTCATCCTTTACCGATTGCCCCAGAGCTACAGAGGAAGGCAACAATATAACAGTGGCCACAAGGTGGCAACTGACAATCAGGGTAAAAGTCAAAGAGAGATAAATCTGAAGGGTGGGGGCATGTGCAACAGAGCATCCCTGGCTCCCAAGATCCCCAACTTTGTATTGTTCACCTCAGAGCATCTCTTATCCGGCTCTGAGCAGTGGAAAGTATCCAGCATGGCCCAAGGCATTCACCGGGGACTTCCCGGCTGGCAAGATGCAATCCTGACTGCAGAAGGGACATTTGGAAATATTTTTTCAAGAATCTGAAGGGGAGGAGGACAGACTCCCCATGAGACTTCCCAGCAGCTCATGGGGATGTGGAAACTTCCCAGGCACATGGGCGCAGGCTCCCGATTTCCTTTCAATGTGCATGAATCCATGCACCAGGCCACTAGTAATTTCCAGGAAGTCACTTGAAAATAATCTATATATAGGAATCACAGTTTGGACATAAATATAAATAGTTTATTTGGCAATTAATTATTATTCTTATCCTTAAGAAATAATATTAGAATAAATGTATTTCTGTGGAAAGGGAAATATGGCAGCCAGAAGCCTAAATTAATAAGACATGGCTCTGACAGGTGATAATCAAGATAAATAATTCTGGAGTTCTCTGTGTGATTTTTGGGAAATTAGGAGTAACCTATGGGTAGATAGCCATTGTTGGTTAATGCCTAGGAGAGGAAGATAGCAGAGGCTCCAGGTTTAACCTCTTTTAGAATATTACTTGGAATTGACTTCATTTATGGAAATGAATCTAAAAAAAAAAACAACAACACAGAACATGCTTACAATATTCTGAAATTATTTGTGGTAGCCCAATATATGACATTTTACTTTTTTTCTTCCCCACTCATTTAATTTTATCTTATTTAAAACAGAACATAAATTTACCTCTTTGAGCTATTGCTTAAATCTGTTTCTGTATTTGAGTGTTTGTGTATTCTGATTCTGCATCCAAAGTCTCTCCCTATCCATGACCCACTAACCATTTCTCTTACTCCCACCCTAACTGCTCTCAATTTAAACAGTACCGTAATTCACAACAGTAAAAGTAAGCATTCTAGAAACACAGAGCAATTTCACTGGGAGAAAGATACAGATGTCTGACACATGGACCCTCTGGTCAGTGAGCAAGCAGTCAGATTCACCTGTAAGCCACTCTCATGTTCAGTTGTACAATGGATAGCTCAATCTTGGACACTGATGAGCTTACAAGTAGAGTGTCATATTTGGGCAGCTTCATGCCTATTACGGTAGAAGGGTTGTTGGAGTCAGTTTCAGGATAACACATTTGCTATGAATTTAAATATTTGTCATACATGTAAAACACAAATAGATTGTCCTAAACATATATTTTACTTTTGTTGTGGTAATCTCTCCTTATATTAAAAAAAAAAAATAGTGGTATGGGGATGTAATGCATAGCATAGCTACTAAGCGAGTAAATATTACAAGTTTTCATCAGAAGAAAAAAATGTCACCAGCCAAGCGCCCCACTCCCAGCACAGACTGAGTGTACTATGCTGCCAGCTCAGACAAAGCCACAGCCCAGTGTGTGCTACGCACCTGGCAGAGACAGAGCCTTGGGCCGGTGGGTGTTCTGCCACTAACACAGACAGAGCCTTCAGCTGGTGCGCATGCCTCCCCAAGTACAGATAGAACTGTCACCTGGCACATACCCTACCCTCAGCTCAGATCAGAGCTGCTGGTGCGACCTGGTGTGCCCAACCACAGGTCACAAGACCACACTGCAAGTGCACTGCCAGAGGGACCTAGGGCACCATCCTGACTTAGGGGCTGCAGTCACACAGTGAATTGCATGCCAGAGGGCTCTGAGCCCTCACAGAGAGTCACACACCAGACAAATTGTGCACCCACCCACTACCAATATTGAGAAATGGGTAATTGAGGGACCAGAACCATGGGAGAAGGGGGTACAACTCAGAGCAGAGACAATAAAGGTGTGACACTCAAGGAAGATACAGCACCTGGAGCTAGTGAGTCCAGGACCATTGGACTGGGAGCAGCTTCAGCCCTTCGGACCTCAGGCAAGGAGTCCAGGGCCAGAAAGAGACAGAAAAAATGGGGAGACAAAAAAATAACCCCCAAGGGAAAGAAAAGGAGGAATCACCAGAAAAGGAACTAAATGAAATGGAGGGATGCAATATTTCAGAAAAAGAATTCAGAGTAAAGGGTCCTACAGTTCATAAACTGGATGTATAAGAAAATCAACAACTTATGTAAGAATCAAGAGGAAATAAAAAATTATATAGCTACAATAAAAAGCACAATGGAGGGTTTCAACAGTAGACTAGAAGAATCAGAGGACCAAATTAGTGAGTTAGAGGATAGGGCAGTAAAACACATCCAATCTGAACACCAATTGGAAAAAAAAAATTAGAAAATAGGAGGAGAGCCTAAGAGAGCTTTGGGACAATGTGAAACGAAGTAACATACGTGTAGTAGGGGTGCCAAAAAGACAAGAAGAGAAGCAAGGATTAGAAAACCTATTTCAAGAAATAATGACAGAAAACTTCCCTGACTCGGGGAGGAAAAAAGTCACACAAGCACAGAGTCACAAACAAGATGAACCCAAAAAAGACCCCCACCAAGACACGTTGCAATTACAGTGGCAAACGTTAATGACAAAGAAAGAATCTTAAAGGCTACAAGAGAGAGACAGAGAGTTACCTATAAAGGATATCCATTTAGATTATAAAATGATTTCTCAACATAAACACATCAGGACAGAGGGAATGGAATGAAGTATAAAAAGTGATGCAAAGCAAGGGTCTGAATCCAAGAATACTTATTCGGCAAGGCTATCATTCAAAATTGAAGGGGAAATCAGGAGCTTCGCAGATAAAAAAAGTTAAGGGAGTTTATCGCTACCAAGCCAGCAATACAAGAAATGCTAAAGGGACTACTGTAAAAAGAAGAAATAGAAAGGGAAGAAGGAACAGAGGCATAAACAATAAAAATGGCTACAAACAAGTACCTATCAATAATAACCTTAAATGTAACTGGATTAAATTCACCAATCAAAAGACATAGAGTGGCTAAATGGACAAGAAAACATGAATATTCTGAGAACTATGGAGGAAACTGAAGCAGTCATCAAAAAACTTCCAGCAAACAAAAGCCCTGGGCCAGAGGGCTTCACGGGGAAGTTTTGCCAACATTCAAAAAAGAACTAAAACTATCCTCCTCAGACTACTCCAAAAAATTCAAGAGGAAAGAAGTCTTCCAAACTCTTTCTATGAAGCAAGCATTACTTTAATCCCAAAACCAAACAAAGACACTACAAAGAAAGAGAATTATAGGCCAATATCTCTGATGAACATAGATTCTAAAATCCTCAACAAAATTCTAGCAAATAGGATCCAGCATTACATTAGAAATATCATACACCATGGCCAAGTAGGATTTGTTCTGGGGATGCAAGGATGGTACAATATCCACAAATCAATAAACATGATACATCACATAAACAAACTGGGAGATAAAAATCACATAATCATATCAATTGATGTAGAAAAAGCATATGACAAAATCCAACACCCTTTCTTGATAAAAACTCTCAGCAAGGTGGGAGCAAAAGGATTATATCTCAACATAATAAAATCCTTACATGACAAACCTACAGCCAACATCTTACTCAATGGGCAAAAATTGGAATCATTTCCCGTAAGAACAGAAACAAGACAGGGATGCCCCCTCTCACCATTCCTGTTCTACATAGTACTGGAAGTGCTAGCTATAGCCATAAGATAAGAAGAAACAAAACGCATCCAAATTGGAAAAGAAGTAAAACTGTCCTTATTCACAGATGACATGTTATTGTACATCAAAACCCTAAAGACTCCATAAAAAAACTATTAGATTTAATAAATGAAGTCAGCAATGTAACAGGATATAAAATTAACAACCAGAAATCTATGGCCTTTTTTATACACCAATAATGAGCTCACAGAAGGAGAAGCAAAAACACTCCCATTTACCATAATACCAAAAAAATTAAGATACCTAGGAATAAACTTAATGAAGAAGGTAAAAGTCCTGGACTCAAAAAACTACATGGCATTGAAAAAAGAGACAGAGGAAGACATAAACAAATAGAAGAATGTAACGTGTTCATGCGTTGGTAGAATCAACATCATTAAAATGTCCATACTACCCAAAGCAATCTATAGATTCAATGTAATCTCCATTAAAATACCTATGGCATATTTAACAGACCTAGCATAAAACTCTCCAAAAATTCATATGGAACAAAATAAGACAGAGAATGGCTGCAGCATTCCCAAGAAAGAACAAAGTTGGAGGGATCACAATATCAGATATCAAGCTATATTACAAAGCTACTGTTTTCAAAACTGCCTGGTACTGGCACAAGAACAGACATATAGACCAATAGAACAGAGCTGAGAACTCAGAAATCGACCCAAGCCATTATGCTCAATTAATATTTGACAAAGGAAGCAAGAGTATACAGTGGAGTCAAGACAGTCTCTTCAATAAATGGTGTTGAGAAAATTGGACAGATACATGCAAAAAAAGTGAAACTAGAACACCAGCTTACACCATACACAAAAATAAACTCAAAGTGGATAAAGGACTTAAACATAAGATGGGAAACCATAAAAATCTTAAAAGAATCCATAGGGAGCAAAATATCAGACATATGTCGTAGTAATATCTTTACCAATACAGCTCCTAGGGCAATGGAAACTAAGGCAAAAACAAACAAATATGACTACATCAAAATAAAAAGTTTCTGCACAGCAAAAGAAACCATCAACAAAACAACAAGAAAGCCCACTGCATGGGAGAACATATTTGCCAATGTTATATACGATAAGGGCCTAATCTTCAAAATGTATAAGGAACTCATATATCTTAACAAAAGGAAAATAAACAATCCTATCAAAACATGGGCAAAGGACTTAAATAGAGACTTTTTGAAAGTGGACATACAGAAGGCCACCAGACATATGAAAACATGCTCAGTCACTAATCATCCGAGAGATGCAAATCAAAACGACAATGAGGTACCATCTCACACCTGTCAGAATGGCTATCATCAACAAATCAACAAAAGGCAAGTGCTGGCAAGGATGTGAAGAAAAAGGAACCCTGGTGCAGTGCTGGTGAGAATGCAGACTGGTGCAGCCACTATGGAAAATAGTATGGAGTTTCTTCAAAAAGTTAAAAATGGAATTTCCACTTGACCCAGTAATCCCACTTCTAGGAATATATCCCAAGGAATCAGAAACACCATTCAGAAAGGACATATGCACCCCTGTGTTCTTAGCAGCACAATTTACAATAGCCAAGATTTGGAAACAACCTAAGTGCTCATCAGCAGATGAGTGGATTAGAAAACTGTGGTACATCTGCACAATGGAATACTATGTTGCTATAAAAAAGAAGGACACCTACCATTTGCAATAGAATGAATGGAACTGGAGAGAATTATGCTAAGCGAAATCAGCCAGTCAGAGAAAGAAAAATATTACATGATCTCACTCATTTGTGGAATATAATGAACAACATAAATTGATGAACAAAAATAGATCCAGAGACACAGAAGCATTGAACAAACTGTCAATCTTCAGAGGGAAGGCAGGGGTGGGTGGAGGTGGGGGTAAGATATCAACCAAAGGACTTGCATGCATGCATAGAAGCATAACTAATGGACACAGATATTATGAGACTGAGGGCATGTGCTGGGGGTTTGGGGTGCACAATGGGGAAAAAAGGAGACATATGTAATACTTTAAACGATAAAGAATTTTGAAAGATAAATAAAAATTAAAAATAAATAAATAAGAAAAAAATAATGAAGAAAAATGTTTATAACTGTGTATGATGAGAATGTTAACTAGACACATTGTGATGATTATTTTGCAATATATTCAAATATTTAATCATTATGTTCTATAGCCAATACTAATATAGTATTACTAGAGGCCCAGTGCACAAAAAACGTGCACTGGAGGGGGAGGGTCCCTCAGCCTGGCCTGTGACCTCTCGCAGTCCGGGACCCCTTGCTCCTTACCACCCATCTGCTTGCTGTTCTTTAGTGCTGCTGTGGAGATGGAGAGGCTCCCACCACCACCACTGCGCTTCTCAGCTGTGAGCCCGGCTTCTGGCTGAGAGGCGCTCCCCCTGTGGGAGCGCGCTGACCACCAGGAGGCAGGTCCTGCATTGAGTATCTGCCCCCTGGTGGTCAGTGGGCATCATAGTGACCGGTTGTTCTGGCTGTTCCGCCATAATGGTCGCTTAGGCTTTTATTATATAGACTAGAGGCCTGATGCATGAAAGTTATGCAAGAGTAGGCCTTCCCAGTCATGGCGGCTGCCTTAATCTCTCCCTCGCAGCCAAGGTGACTGCCTCGATCTCTCCCTCGTAGCCACAGCGGCTGTCTCAATCCCTTGCAGTTGCGGTGGTTGCCTTGATCCCACGGCTGCAGCCCCAGCTTTGTCTGGAAGGTTGTCCAGAAGGACATCCGGATGGCCATTCAGTTGATTTGCATATTATGCTTTTATTATTATAGATATATCAATTATACCTCAATAAAAATAATGATGTCAATTATCATTAAAGTTTGATAAGTGATTCTACAGTTTACTTATACATGAAAGTAAAACACTGGACAACTACAGTAGCTATTTTAATTGAACCAGATACTGACAAAAGAAACAACAGTCCCAAAGGTGTCACTAGCCCCAAGGAGAGCAAACCAAGACTTAATTGCAATTTTATCTTCTCACAGGAGTGTGGCCTTAGATCAATCAGTCTGGCAATTCCTGACCAACAGTGATGTAATCTTTTTTTCCTTAAAGAGAGGTGCCCTTGCCTGAAATAATCCTTTCTTTTCTTCTGCTAATAAGTTTCTTTCCTCACCCAGTTTCTCCCCATAAAACCTTTCTGCTCTGTAGAATTTATTGGATGAGATGCTCCCCAATTCATGAATTGTTCAATAAAGCCAATTAGATCTTGACATTTTCTTGGTTGAAGTTTTTACATTAACAGACTTGGTGGCAGTGGTGGGACCAAAGGAGACTTCCAGAAGCTTTGAGGACAAAAAGTGTAGGCGTGGTGGTCACTAGCCCTTTGAGTTCTCTTTCTTGCTGTTTCCAAGGGCAACCAGTATGTTCCTTCTAGTTCTGAACTCCACTTTGTTCCAAGCAACCAATCTAATTGGCTTGTAATTCCAGGATTTAGCAAGCAGATGGTTCCATATGGAACACAAATCCTTAGTTCTTGGCTCATTCTTCAATTTCCCAATTGTTTGGAATTCTTCCCAGATTTCATGTTGGGAACTTCTTGTAAGAGCTGTAGTTCACCATGTATTTGGAATCAGTATGCAGTCCCCATCCATTTGGGTTTTCTAGTCCAGTTCTACTTTTTTTTTAATGGCAGAACATAGTCTTTTTAAAAAATCATTTTTATTTTTCAATTACAGTTGATATACAATACCAGTTTCAGGTGTATACCCCAATGATTAGACATTATATAACTTTCTAACTGATCATCCCAATAAACTTCATACCCATCTGATACCATACATAGTTATTAGAATACTAAAGGCCCGGTGCACGAAATTCATGCATGGAGGGGGTTCCCTCAACTTAGCCTGAACCCTCTCCAATTGGGGACCCCTTGCAGGATGTCCGACTGTCGGACATGCCTCTCACAGTCTGGGACCACTGGCTCCTAACTGCTCACCTGCCTGCCTGCCTGATTGCCCCTAACTGCCTCTGCCTGCCAACCTGATCACCCCTAACTGCCCTCTCCTGTAGGCCTGATGTCACCCCCAACTTCCCTCCTCTACTGGCCAATTTGGTTTTGATTGGTCGGTTCCTATGACAGCATCAAAAGCTTCACCTTTTAGGCAGCCATTGGCTCCCCATAGCACCCAGATTTGGTTCTGATTGGTCTGTTTCAATGCCAGTCAGCGTCAAAAGCTCCGCCTCCTAGGCAGCCATTGGTTCCCCACAGCACCCACTTTTGGTTCTGATTGGTCAGTTCCTATGCCAGTCAGCATCTCCAGACCTATCTGTGGGCCTGATCAAAGAGGCGGGGATTAACAGCAGCCCCCTTGGAGTCCAGGAGAGAAAGAAAAGCCTGGCTGCTGGTGAAGATCAGAAAGAAAGAGGGAGAGAAAGAGAGAGGTAAGTACACTGATCAACAGCTTCCACTGAGGCTGCAGATCAGACCCTGACTCACTTTCTGGGTCTCAGCCACCTGGGCAGTCAGTGCTAGGTCACCAGGCTACAGCTGGGCAACCCAGCGCTGACTTCTGGATGGTCTGCGTTTGGTTGCAGGCTCAGCCCCTTCCCAAGTCTAAAGCCTCAGACCCAGGCTTTAGGCTTGGGAAGTGGGCACCCCCTGTCCCTCCTTCGCAGGCTCGCCCCCTTCCCCATTCTGATGGCCGGCTGGGAGTGACCTGGGTGCCGAGGAGGTTCCCCAGACCTAGGTATGTATGCAAATTAACCACCATCTTTGTTGGGTTAATTTGTATACTCACTCTGATTGGCTGTGGGTGTAGCAGAGGTACTGTCAGTTTACATGTTTCTCTATTATTAGGTAAGATTATTGACTATATTCCCTATGCTGTACTTTATATCCTCATAACAACCAATTTGTACTTCTTAATCCCTTCACCTTTTCCACCAATTTCCCCCAACCCCCCTCCTATCTGGCAGCTATCAGTGTTCTCTATATCTATGAGTCTGTTACTGTCTTTTTGTACTTTTATTATGGTTTTTAGATTCAATTGTTGATAGATATGTATTTGTTGCCATTTTATTGTTCATAATATTGACCTTCTTCCTCTCCTCCTCCTCCTCCTCCTCTGCCTCCTTCTCCTCCTCCTCCTCCTCCTCCTCCTCCTTCTGACCCTTGAACATTTCATGTATTACTGGTTTGATGGTGATGAACTCCTTTTCTTTGTCTGGGAAGCTCTTTGTATGCCCTTTGATTCTAAATAATAGCTTTACTGGGTAGAGTAATCTTGGTTGTAGGTCTTTACTTTTTGTCACTTTGAATGTTTCTTGCCAATCTCTTCTGACATGCAAAGTTTCTCTTGAGAACTCAGCTCACAGTATTATGGGAGCTCCCTTGTAGGTAACTGATGCTTTTCTCTTGCTGCTTTTCAGATTCGTTCTTTGTCTTTAATCTTTTGCATTTTAGTTATAATATGTTCTGGTGTGGGCCTCTTTTGGGTTCTTATTTAGGACTCTCTGCACTTCTTGGACTTGAATATCTATTTCCTTCACCAGATTAAGGGAGTTTTCTGTCATTATTTTTTCAAATAGGTTTTCAATTTCTTAATCTCTCTCTTCTCCTTCTGGCACCTCTATGATGTGAATGTTGGTATGCTTGAAGTTGTCCCAAAAACTCCTTGCACTATGCTCATTTAAAAAATTTTTTTCTTATTGCTGTTCTGATTAGGTGTTTTTGCTTCCTTATCATTCAAGTTGCTGATTTTATTCTTGGATTTATCTACTCTACTGTTGATTCCCTGTAAAGTATTCTTTATTTCAATTGGTGTATCCTTCATTTCTGACTTGTTCTTTTTTTATGGTTTCTATGTCTTTTTTCATGCTGTTTAAGTTCTTACTAAGTTCTTTGAGCATCTTTATCACAATTGTTTTGAACTCTGTCTGGTAATTTGCTTGCCTCTATTTCCTTTAGTTATTTTCTGAAGATTTCTCCTGCTTTTCATTTGGGACCTATTTCTTTGTCTGCATATTTTGGCTTTCCTGTTTGTTTCTATGTATTAGTTAGAGTAGCTATGTCTCTCAGACTAGGTAGAGTGGCCTTTTGTAGTTGGTTCCTATAGGGCCCAGTGGTGCAGCCTCCATTTTTACCCAAGCTGAGCATTCCAGATGTGCTCCAGTGTGGGCTGTGTGAATTGACCTCTTCTAGTTGAACCTTGATTGCCATTGGCTTTACTGGGAGAGATTGAGTCCCAGACCAATTGGCTGCAATGACTGGTTGTGTCTATAGGAAAGGAGCTGCTGTGCAGGAGTTGACCCTGTGAGTAGGACTTGTTTTAGTGGGCATTTGGTGCTCATCAAGTCTTTGAATATGTCACTGATGTTGGTTGTATGGTTGTAATCTGGCATGCTCTGAAGCTGTCCATCAGATGCACTGGCACTGAGGCCTCCCAGGAGATGCAACATCAGTCACCATCTGTGCCCTACCTGGGGCCACCTGGCATGAGCTACATAGTGATCTACAGATGGCTACTACTTGGATGCACTGAATTAGGATATAACCAGGAGAGGATGTACCCAAGCTGCAAACCATGGCAGGCTGAAACTAGTGATAGTCTGAGGGCCTCTAAATAGGTGGTAGGGGTATGTAGAGGCCATATAATGTTTATTTGGAAGATTTTAGGCAAGTCCAAAGCACTAGGCAAGAGAGGCAAATTGTATTGAAAAGCCACTGGAAACAGCTTGGATGAGCCCACAATTTGGGTGATGCACGCTCTCAGGAAATCACCAGGGCAGAGAAAACAGTGTGAGCCAGGTGTTGGAGACTCAGATATAGCCACCACCTGTGGGTTTTGTGTGTGTGTGTGTGTGTGTGTGTGTGTGTGTGTGTGTGGAGAGAGAGAGAGAGAGAGAGAGAGAGAGAGAGAGAGAGGGTTTCTAGAAAAGGAATAATTTCCTTTGCCAACACTTCTGTCTGGCCGAAAGCTGTCACACCCAGCTCTTATTCAGATGCCAGACAATTCAGTTTATCCCCATATGTTCCTGGTTCCTTTCAAGCTGCTGCCCCAGCACTGAAGCTCTGAAGGTGAGTCTGAGTAAGTCTGTGTGTGGGCCCTTTAAGAGGAACTTCTTGGAACTCCAGCAGCCCTCCTTCTTACTCAGCCACAATATCTGCTGGTTTTTACAGCAAGAAGCTACGGGGATTTCTCTTCCTGGCATTGGAAACCTGGGCTTGGAGACCTGTTGTGAGGCAGGAACGCCTCTGTCCTACCCACAGCCAAGATATTCTTCCAGATTTTAAAATAGAACATGTGGGCATGGGACCAGCCCATTTTCCATCTTTGTTCCTCCTACCAGTCTCAATGTGGCTTCTTCTTTAAATCGCTAGTTGTAGGACTTCCATTCAGGTGGTTCTGAATGAGGTTGTTCTGTAGTTTAGTTGTAATTTTGATGTAGTCATGGGAGGTTTCAGGTACTGCATTTACCTATGCCACCATCTTGACCAGAAGTCTGGTTCTGATATTTTAGTTTCTCTATGAAAAAAATTAAAATAGCAGATAGAAGAACTGTTGGTCATCAATCCAGGCCACCTGGTTTAGTCACACATACACATACACTAGAACAATTTACTCATAATAACAGAAGGATGCAGCTAAACAGTCTAGAAGACTAGAATCCTTCTTCATCATCAAAAATGTGCCCAGAATTGTTGAAGAACTGACATTATCATTTTATTTTCCCAGAAGAGAAACTTCTAACAAAGATTATTTCAGAGACTCTGGATTCCTATATGCCTACAAAAACCAGTCAGTTCATCAGTAAAATAAGTCCATTATAGTTATAATTTTACTAGAGGCCCGGTGCACGAAATTCGTGCATGGGAGTGTGTGTCCCTCAGCTCAGCCTGCACCGTCTCCAATCTGGGACCCCTTGAGGGATGTCCGACTGCCTGTTTAGGCCTGATCCCACCAGGGGATCAGGCCTAAACGGGCAGTCGGACATCCCTCTCACAATCCAGCACTGCTGGCTCCCAACTGCTCACCTGCCTGCCTTCCTGATTGCCCCTAACTGCTTCTGCCTGCCAACCTGATCACCCCCTAACTGCTCCCCTGCCAGCCTGTTTGCCCCTAACTGCCCTCCCCTGCAGGCCTGGTCCCCAACAACTGCTCTCCCCTGCAGGCCTGGGTCTCCCCCAACTGCCCTTCCCTGCAGGCCCAGTCGCCCCCAACTTCCCTCCTCTGCCGGCCTGGTCACCCCTAACTGCCCTCCCCTGCAGGCTTGATCGCCCCCAACTGCCCTCCCTTGCAGGCCTGGTCCCTCCCAACTACCCTCCCCTGTTGGCCATCTTGTGGTGGCCATCTTGTGTCCACATGGGGACAGCCATCTTTGACCACATGGGGCAGCCATCTTGTGTGTTGGAGTGATGGTCAATTTGCATATTACTCTTTTATTAGATAGGATAGAGGCCTGGTGCACGGGTGGGGGCCAACTGCTTTGCCCTGACGGGTGTCCTGGATCAGGGTGGGGGTTCCCTTGGGGCATGGGGCGGCCTGCCCAAGGGGCCTGTGGTGGTTTGCGGGCTGGCCACGCCTCCCGGCGACCCAAGCGGAGGCCCTGGTATCTGAGATTTATTTATCTTCTATAATTGAAACTTTGTAGCCTTGAGTGGAGGCCTAGGCCAGCCAGGGTGTGCAGAAAGCTTGGCTTCCTCCGTTACTGGGGAAACTCAAGCCTCCTGCTGGCTCAGTGACCGCAGCCATCTTGGTTGGGTTAATTTGAATACTTGCTCCTGATTGGCTGGTGGGTGTGGCCTGTGGGTGTAGCAGAGTGATGGTTAATTTGCATATTACTCTTTTATTAGATAGGATTGTAGGCAGCACTACCAGATTGAATGATCTTTTAAACTCCTCAGTTCATACTGTCACTGTCATTGTGGTGTTAGATCTCTTTGATTGTGTGATAATTAACCTTATCAAGTTTTCTGGTAGCCCAGATGCAGATAGACTTTTTTGCTTCTAGCAATTGGGTTAAGTATGACCTGTCAGAATATTTTAATTATTATGGTCTACTCTCAGAGCACACAAATGCTTTCTCAAGAATGACAGATATTCTACAACTCTGGATTTCTTTTTTTATCCATAACACTTCTTTAGTAACAGAAGCCTGAAAATACCAAGAAAAAAAACAAAAAACACCAAACATTTCCATATGCGTTTTTTTGTAATAATTTATCTCCAATTACAAATAATAATACCTGCAGGTGGTACAGAATTCTAATTATATAATCCAGTCTTAGTGTTTTACTGCCATTCATAAACTGCTTCAGCAGAACTACTTGTGATTTACAGCATCAATAGAACCCTTTAAATTACATCCTATATTATGTTGTAGGGCATGTATTGCCCTATGGTCTTGCATGCAATGTCAGAGACAGAGGGACCAAGAAATGGAGAATTGTGATTTCACTGTAAATCAAAAGCTAAGTGTTGTTTATGAGCCCTGGGGTTTTAGCACATGATATTATTTCACTTTTTTTTTTTTCTTACAGAAGCTAACCTGATGTGGGACAAAATTAAATTAAACACACATTTGTTTATACTGTAATTAGCATAAATAAGTAAAGGAAGATACTAAAGATTTAATTTATTTTCCTGAAATTGGTCTTTTATTTTAAAAATTGCCTGGATCTTTTACTATAAGAATCGAAAGATGTTGAAAGATATATATACCTATGCCAAACTATGTATAATACATTGTGAATACTCTATAAACATTTGTTGAATTTTTCATTAGGTTTAAAAATAAAAGTTCCAAACCAAACTAATCTATTAAATTTTATTTAACAAATAAAATTAAACAATGAAAGTTTCCCTTGAGAAGCGATCTACAATCACTGATGAATTTGTTTTGTTTTTTAAAACACTTAATGGCCAAATATTTGAAGTGTTCAAATAATATTTAATGATTTATTTTCACTCAGTATGACAACTGTTCTTTATGAAAGCATTTTAGGGTAGCTTGACCTTGATTTTTTACATAATAAAAATGTCTTTTGACCTCAGGTTTCCCCACAAAGTCTAAGTCTATTAATAATCCATAGTAGTAAGAGATAAGAGAAGTAATAATTTGTGATTCAAATGAAAGCATTTAATTCAAGCAGAATCAGATTTACTTACCTGGAGGTAAAATAATATAAGAGACAGACAAAGTCAGGGTGAAAAGTCAGAAAAAAAAACAAATACTTTTGGTATTGTAACAATTACACTTAAGAAGGTATGCTTGCTTCCTGGTGGACATTATATCTTCCATTTGTGGTTTTTATGTCTCCAAATCCTGTTCACATCATAAGCAGCAACATTATGAAATATCCATCAATAATAATATGTATACTGATGAAAAAAAGCCATTTAAAATATAGGTGCTCAAGCCTATTTGGGTTTACTTCATCGCTAAAGAGGTTGGTTAAGAAATTAAAAAGAGTTATTTCTATATTCTGTGTCTAATGGGGTGTATGAGTTATTTCTACATTCTATGTGCCTAATATTTACCTGCAGGCATACATTAAATAAATCTGAAATAGCTATGGCTATTTAAAATTGACAGAACTGAACCTATGCAGAGAGTAGTTGATCTTAAACTGACACAAACCAGCCAGTCTCTTAATGTTACTCTAAGGAATTTTAAAGCTACTCCGTTAAAGCTGAGGTTATTTGCCTTGGGGATGCCTAATGGAAGGGTTATTATAACACTGTCCACAAACAGGGGCCTTGAGAGAGTCAGGCCATAGCACTCCATTGACAGCTAATACATTGGGCCATTGTCATGTTACAGGGACTTCCAGGCTAAAGGTCATGTCTCACCCTTAATATTTAAATATAGATACTTGACAAAAGCAGAAAACACTTTATTGCCAATGATGGCTGCTGCTCAATTCATAAGAACCTTTACAAAGTCATGCTAATTCTCAGCCTTCTTAGAATGCATGGTAACCTTTCATAAATCCATCTTTTTTTTTCAGATGTCCTTGGAACTGCCAGTTATAAAACTACAAATGATTTATAATGCAAAATGGGATTGATATACTGGAAGATTAGGGCTCGATGTACTAAAATGACTAAGATTATAGATAACAAAAGGGATAAAATGCATAGATAAATCACTATTGAAGTAGCTCAAGATTATTTTAAAAATCCTTAGTAAATGCTGAAAACAATAAGGAAAACTTATGTTTATAATATTGGAAGAGCAATTTAGTTCATGAAGATAATGGAACAGAATTCCTGTGTGGGTCAGCTGGAAACAGCAAGTCAGTGATGCTTTGATTCTTTCCAGGCATTAGAATTTTTTCTGTCATTTTTTTACATGTGAACTTATGGACTGGTTTTTTTAAATCTTTAAGGAATACTCAATGAGTTGAACTTAATTATATATTATTTTATCCTTAACTATTAAGAACAAAACAAATCAACTAAATGCCTTTTTCTATTAACATATCAAAAGGGAATCACAAATTAAAACCTAATGATGATGAGGGAGAGGAAGGAGAGGAAGATGAAGGAGAATATCACTAATAGAACACTGATGGATTCCAACCTTCTTTTTTAATTTTCTTAAATCCCTGGGAACAAGTTGCAATCTCCCCCCCCACCACCACCTCTGGGGCTCAGTCACCCTATTTTCTCTCCTTTCTATCATGGTTCTCATCTTATTTTCAGGGGAAATACAGTAGGAAAAGAATCTCTGCCCCTTTCTGTTTCAAATTCATTTTTATCTCATCCTGTCTCAACACAAACTTCATGGAATCAACACCAATGTGCTCCATGAAACAAAAGAAAAACCTTCTGCTCCCTTAGCTCTGCTGGGAGCTGGGGAATTCTATGTTTTTCCTCCTTTCTGTCTATTGGGCTTAGAGATTACATTGTGTCTCTATGTGCATATGGGCTGTTACCATTTACCAACATATATCTGTTTACTTTCTCTTGTTTAAAAAAAGAAAAAATAACTAATAAAGGGGGGTATAGAAGGTAAGCAAAGGGTGGATTTGAGATGTTTGGTTGGATTAAATGGGCATTTTGACAACATGACCTCCCCTTTGGCATGTTTAATTGTGATGTTTAATGAATATCCTTGCAGTTTAAGACAACACTTTTAAAATAAAATTATTTCCTAATGTTGACCTGAACCCTGGCACTCAATGGGAGAATCAGCAGAATCCATAGGATAATGTTCAGAAATGACATTTTCTATTGTATTTTTGTTCCTGTTTATTTTTAAACTTTGTTGCTTTAATGGAAAGAAAAGACAATGCTCAGTTTTAAATGTTAAAATTTGTTTTATTACAATAAAACTAAATATGTGCACGTGTGTGCGCGCGCGCGCACACACACACACACACACACACGCACACGCACACACACACACTCAAATAAAGCCTAATGAAAAACATTCCCTACTTAATCTTTAACTGCTGATATGACTTGTATTCACAGGGTAAGTTGGGGCTATATATTTAAGCAATATGTACCAATGGATGTTTTCAACTGCCTGTTTTCAGATAAAATGAAAGTCAGGAAGTAATCTGAGGCAAAACTAGTACATTGTAATCTAAGCTTTTGAATAGTACTTTCAATAAATGAGTTAAATACTACTTTTTGTGCAATTTTGAATAACCTACATGATAAACCACTTCCCCCTTATACTTTCAAATATTAAATGTAAGGCCTGCCTCTGAGACCATTGGGACAGTAGTAGGACCTTGAAGATCCAACATGACCTTCTGGAGAAGCTTACAACAGATCCATTTTCAATACTTTGGTTCAGTTTGTGTCCTAGTCCTCTTTTCTCCATACATTCTCTACTAGAATTAATTCCTCCCATTTTATTTTCACTTTTCTTCTCAATGACTGTTCAGTAAAAATGAGATCAAGCCCATGGCTGTGATTCTGCTAAATGTGTGTGTGTGTGTGGGGGGGGGGGGGAGGAGGGGGACAAAGGGGGGAGAGACCAATTTAAAATCAATTGAAACCTTCAATTTTAGTCCTTTATTTAGATTCTGAGACCTTGAAAGGGAGCCATAAGCCTTTCAATATTACTAACCTAGAACTAGAATTATAGTAAAGACTTTTTTTGTAGAGGAGGTAATACATATTTGAAACAGTAAATAATACATTTTTGAAGAATCTCAAAGTTTTTCTATGGATAGTTGCATTTGTTAGATCAAATTTACTCAAAGTAGAAAGTTCATTTCAGAAAATTTCTGGATACTATGATGGCTGCTGCTCAATTCATAAGAACCTTTACAACAAGCATGTCAAACTTGCTGCCCTGGGCCATATGTGGCCCACAATGAATATTTTTGCAGCCCAGCCAATATAACGGTATATAAGAAACATTTTAATAAAAATTTCATAACTTAATTTTTACAACATCCTGATATACATAATTATTAATAACAAACTACAATGTGTGCTAATGATTGATTGCTATAATTGTATTGCATTCATTTCCCTTACGCACCTTACACACAGGCGCACCATTTCTCTCCACTAATACTAGCAGGGAATATTTTAGCATCCAATTGCCACATCATTTGTCTTGTGCTGACTTGTTTGGTGTGCGCAATAGGAAATATTTCGCTTTCGGAGAACAAGAAAAATAGGTTTATTTGTGTTATGCTTATTAATTTGTGCAGTTACTTATTCAGCATCTGGTAAGTTAATGTTCAAGAAAAAATACTGATTTTTATTAAAATGTTCTACTATTTTATGTTAACAATTACTCACTTATTTCTGCCCTTTGTACTCAGCATTTCTCTATCGAAATAAACCTATGTTTCTATGAAAATTTAAGCTTTTGTTTTTTTGCAGCCCATGCAAACTTAAACCTTTTTTATTTGGTCTGTATAAATAAGCCTTTGAGTTTGACATGCTTGCTTTACAAAGTCTAAATTTTGTTAGTTATAAAAGTATTTGACAAAAGCATGAAATAATATTTTATTTTCTTGCTTATTTTTTCATGTGCCATAAAATATGTTATCATCTTTATAGTATCTGAGAGTGATGTCATATGGAGAATATTAAAACAGATGGTGTTTTCAGTATGTGGGTAAAAAAATCTCAGAGCTTACTAGCAGCCCTAAAACCAAATGCCAAAAAATCAAAACACTATATTAAGACTAAGTAGCCTGTTACAGGTAGGCAAGGCCCCTCTGCAGGTCAAGGCATATTTTACCTGTCACATAGTTGCCTTATTCTTATTTCTCACTCAGTCCATCTTATGAAATGATTAGGTGGTTGGGTGTAAAAAGCAATGTAGTCTGCGGTTAAGCTACTGAGCCAAGAAAAATGTCTTTTTCCAGATATTTTTAGCATCAGCCTACGTTTCTATTAATTCATGATTAGTTTAACATTCATTTATTCACTGGAGTCAAGAAAACTGACATTTTTTCAGATTCTCTGAGAATTTGACCTGCAATGTTTATCTCACTCACTCATTCATTATTTATTGTCTTCCACATATCAGCAACTCCTCCAGGTGCTGCAGGCAAACAGATGCACCATTCAGTACCTCCTTTTTTAAAGATCTTGGCATTGTACCTTCATCAAATGACTTGATCTTCTTCACCTTCATGTTTGACTCTTGTCTTCAACATTAACTGATAAAATTTCATTGAAAAGAATAAGTACATTTGCCCTTCTTCTGTTATTAAACTGTGGATTCTGGGTGGATACAGGGAGAGTTAAGCCTCATCATTTTTATGACCCCACGTTAAATGTTCAATAAAAATTTGTAGATGATATTAAAGAGGGAAAAGATGGCGGTGGCCGAATTGGCATATCTTTCTCCCATCTCCTCCCAGGGCCAGACTGAAAATAAAATTAAGTTGAGGAACATTCACCTGGAATTAACAACTGAGGTCCAGATGAGGATGAGACATATCAAGAAAGACAGAAAACACCTGGAGACTGGTAGGAAGGGTGGGATTGCAAGAGGGGCTGGCAGGCCAAGAGTGAAGACAGATCTCTCAGATACGGGAGGGTTTTCTTCCTGAGAAGATCAAGGCCAGGAATCCAGGCTGTGCTCCAGAGCTCAGAGCAACAGAGCCCAGAACAACAGCCCATGTAACATCCAGCCATGAAAGGCAGCAGGGCTTCTAACTGAAACAGAATTTTTGGACTGGAACCCAGATTCTTTGTCTGCTGGAGTCAAAGAATGAATCCTCGACAGAAGGTGGTATAGCAAAGGTGGAGATTTATTGAAGAACAAGTACAGACTCCCACGTGGGGAGGGGGAAAAAGTGCCACAGCACAGACTCCCACGTGGGGTGAGAAAGGGTCCCACTGAGTTCCTTTTCCCTATAAAGGCTGCAGATCCTGGTGCCTTGATATCCCCTCTGATTGGTCACTGTTCCCTTAGACTGGTTACTATACTAACTCCTGGGCTCAAAGGTTGACCCTCACATGGGACATGTAAGGTTCTCCCCCCTCTTTCCTTATTGTTTCCCTATTCCCTTTGGGCTTTCTTCTCCTTCTGGATGAAGGGCTTCCTTCTCTTTATTTTGTAAATATAGACCTTTTGCTGTTTCCAGCTCCCTCATTCTATGAAAATGTACCTGTTGCAGCTTTTCAGCTCCCCTATTCTATGGAAATGTATCTTCTGCTGCTCTGCAGCCCCGAGTTTCTTTGATGGTCCCCTTAATTTCTAAAATTTCCTAAAACCTGTATTTTTAACCCCTAAAAATTCCTGTTTCATAGCCACGAGAGGGGTGGGGGGAGGACTGGAGCCAGTCAGAGATAAACCCTCAGTTTTGTTTTGGTTTTTAAACCCAAAGCACAGAGTTTTCATGTGCAGCTACTCACCTAAGGCTTTGGTGGAGGGAGGGGGGTGTGAACTTGAGGTCGCCAAGGAGAGGCTAAGGTGGGAAGCATTGAGGGAACACGTGCTAAAGCAGCAGCCTGGAGACCTGATTGCAGTCATACCCCCCAAACCATAATGGCCATGTTTTCTGAGAGGTGCTAGCCCCTCCTAGAAGCCACAGCTCAGGAAAACAACAACAACAACAACTGCCCTAGGTGATATAGCGCAGCCCACCCATAGGAGCCCTGCCTGCCATACCCTGCATCTCAACCTTTGCAGAGGAGATAGTGAAAGGTAAAGAATTTTGTTTACTTTATCTTATCTGGGCAAATCCTGAACTTCTTAACTCCAGAGATTAAAAAGCAACAATAGAAAATGGAGCTTCAGGAAAAAAAGCAAACCCTAACTGAAAGAGTAAAGTTTTTTTTTTTACAGCTGTCCGTTTTATCTTAAATCTCCAAGGCCTCCCAGTGATGGGAACGAGACCCTTAAACCTGTCCCAGGAAACAGCACCAAGCTAAGAGCCTACAGAGCTAATAGTGCTCTGACAGATAAGAAAAGCAGGACATGAGATTACCGGATGGGACTGTTGACTGAAAACTTAGGCCCTGTCATTAAACATGTTATTAACGAGCCCTGTTGGAATTTCCTGGCGACTTTGTCCTCTCTTCCCCCCTCACATGTGTAACCCCTCAATGTATGATTTTTGCCTATATATACTTGTAAGACTTTCTGCTCGGGGTTCAACCTCTCGCTCCATGTGAGTTACGAGTTGAGCCCCAGCGCGCTGGAATAAAGCCTCTTGCTGTTTGCATCAAGTGACGCCTCCTGCGGATGATTGGGGTTGCCGTCGATCCGTGAGACAGAGTAAGGGTCTCCCTCTGGGGGGTCTTACAATAGCAGCAGAGGCTAAGCCTATGGGTTTGAACAGTCACAGGGAGTATCACTGACTGCCTGGGGGGTGGGGCTACCCACCCCACTACCCCTGGAACCTGACTGGAGGTTCCCCCACATGGGAGAGCTGATAGAAACTATGTAGCATTGAGGTGATCCCACTGGAATGCATACAAGGATATCTGCCAGCCAAGCATATGAAAATATTCTGGGACACTCTCAGAGGGGTAACTCTGGGACTGGGGAACACACACCATGTTCCCTGAAATCTTTATAACACCTCCCCTCACGTGAGACCCAGAAGTCTATGCTCCGGATTCCACCTAAAGTCCTTCCAGAAACAATCTTTGGTGTGATTAAGATTGACAACGGGGCCCTAGCTGGATGGACTCAGTGCATAGAGCATTGGCCTAAGGACTGAAGAGTCCCAAGTTTGATTCTGGTCAAGAGCATGTTCCTCGGTTACAGACTCTATCCCCGCCCCTGGTTGGGGCATGTGTCTCTCTCACATGGACATTTCTCTTTCTCTGTCTCTCTCCCTCCTTTCCATACTCTCTAAAAATTAATGGAAAAATATCTCCAAGTGATGATTAGCTACAACAACAACAACAACAACAAAAAGATTGACAACTGGCTGGCAGGTAAAGGCAGTGGAGGTGAAGCCAGTTCCTTGAGTGCTGCGCTGCTAACAGGAAATACAGTGCAGCTTGGCCCCTTTGGCACACAGACAAGTCCTGTGCAGACAGACACAAACTGTGGATCACTTGAAGCTTCAAACAGGTTGCTGAGAGCCAAAGAAGGACAGTTTCTGACAGTGGTTAGCATCTAAGTACATCCCGGGAGGCCCACAGTTGGTAGACAAGTCAGTCAGCCTCAGGCATCAGAAGATATGATTAAAAAGGGAGTTTCAAGGAGGCACTAAACTCGGCTGAGATGAATGCCACTTCACTTTATTTTCCTTATCTTACTACTCTATTTCTTATTTATTGATTTCTTATAATTTTAGTTTCCATTTTTTCTTCCATATATCTATGTTTATGTTCCCTTTTCTTACTCTATTTTTTTCTTCTTTCTCCTGCTTTTGAATCTTTTTTCCTTTTATTTTTGTTTATCTGCTTTCTCCTCTGTTTTCCTTTTCAATGTTTTCTTTTTTTCACAATGTTTTTCTTCCCCTCTTCTTTATTCTTATTTTCTTTATTTCAACTCTGCCCATTCATATTTCTTCTTCTTCCTCTTTTTTATTTCCTCCTAATGTTTTTTCTTTCTTTTCTTCTATAATTCTTGTTTCTTTCCCTCTTTCCTAATTTTCTCCTCTTTTGTGGTTGTTTTTACTGTTGTTCTAGGGGTCTTGTGTATGTTTTTTTTTTCATTCATTTCTTGTTTTGTTGTGTTTTGTTTTGTCCTGTCAGCACCTGCACAACAGCTCACATCATGTGGCTAGGGATGAGCCTCATAGTCAGCCAGGCTGAGAGGATATTCCATCCACCAGTGGAACAACAACATTTTAGATCTAATTGCAAAAGGGAGCACAAATTACTCACACAAGGAACATTCTTACGCACCCAGCTCAGAAGCTCTAAGAGATTGCATCACTGGGTTTCACAAAACACTTATTATATAAGGCTACCCCACGAAAACTGGGAGGCATACATAGCAGTTTGATCAAATATATATAAACAACTACAAAGGGACAACAAAAATATGGAGACAAAGAAGCAATCCCAAAATGAAAGAAAATGAGGAATCACCAGAAAAGGAACTAAGTACAATGGAGACAAGCAATTTGACAGATAAAGAATTCAAAGTAATGGTTATGAGAGGGCTCAAACTACTCAGCCCACACAACATCTATCTGTGAAAAGCAGCAAGGTTGCTGTCTATCAGGGATAAATGGCTGGAAATACAGGCATCCTCTTAAAGGGCCAATACACAAAATTTTGTGTGCAGCTACTCACCTTGGGCTCTGGCAGAGGGATGGCAGAGTGGACTGGAGCTATGAGAGCAGAAATCAGGTTTGGGAATATGGGGTTAGAGCTCAGAAGACAGACACCCCAATTTCCAGTGCTGAATCATTCCTTCATACTGTATAGGACATCTATCTCTGGCAGACCTTTACCATCCACACAGCTTTTACCTATGGGAGAAACAATTGCCCCACCCTACTGGAAAACCCCTTGCCCCACCCTATGGAGTTTCTGAGGCTCATTAAGAGACTGAGAATAAAAATCAGCCTGCAGGCAGAAGCATTGCCCCCATCCTGTTGGAAAATAGCCTGAGATTAATCAAGACAGAATAACAATTGGATTGCAGGCAGAAATGGGTCTCTGGAGTCTTTGAGTCTTTGCCTGATGTAATTCTGGGCCTGGGTCTAGGAAAAGCACACGTTGCTGCACATCTTGTTCTTTCCAAAGGCACCCAGCCCCAGCAGATGTAGCCACATGCTATAGGTTGCTGACAGCTCCAAACAGAGTGCTCAGGGCCAGTCACAAACAGCTTCTGCCATTGTCCTGCACTAGAGATTGGGAGTCATAGCTGATCTACTTAATATGTAGACTCAAACCCAAAGAGGAAGCTAAAATGGGGGAGACTAGCCGAAACCGGTTTGGCTCAGTGGATAGAGCATGGGCCTGCCCACTGAAGGGTCCCAGGTTCGATTCCGGTCAAGGGCATGTACCTTGGTTGCGGGCACATCCCCAGTAGGAGGTGTGCAGGAGGCAGCTGATTGATGTTTCTCTCTCATCGATGTTTCTAACTCTCTATCCCTCTCCCTTCCTCTCTGTAAAAAATCAATAAAATATAAAAAAAAATGAAATAAAATGGGGGAGACTAGGAAACAAGCCCCAAATGAAAGAAGAAGAGAATTCTTCAGAAGAAGAGCTAAATAAAATGGAGATGAGAAATTTGTCAGATATAGAGTTCAGAATAATAATGGCAAGGATGATCAACAGCATGAGAAAAGATATAATAACTATGAAAAAAGGCAGTGGGAAATAAAGAATGACATAGCTCTAATAAAGAACACATTGGAAAGAATACACAGCATATTAGGGGAAGTTGAGGATCAAATTAGTGAATTAGAAGGCAGGGTAGAAAAAAATCACTCAATCAGATAATCAAAAAGAAAGAAAACAAAACAAAAAAAGGAGTACAACTTAAGGGAGCTGTGGGACAACATGAAATGTAACAATATTCACATCATAGGAATACAAGAAGAGGAAGAAAGTGAGGAAGAAATAGAAAATGTGTTTGAAGAAATAATGGCAGAAAACTTCCCTAACCTAGTGAAGAAAAAAAATCACACAAGTTCAGGAGGCACAGAGAGTCCCAAGCAAGAAGAACCCAAATAGGCCCATGACCAGACACATCATAATTAAAACGACAAAAATTAAAGACAAGGAGATAATTTTAAAGGCAGCAAGAGAAAAGCAATTTGTTACTTACAAAGGAGCTGCCATAAGGCTGTCAGCTGATTTCTCATCCAAAACTACAGGTCAGAAGGGAATGGCATGAAGTGTTCAAGGTAATAAAAAGCAAGGATCTGAAACCAAGATTAGTATATCCAGCAAGACTATCATTCAAAATAGATGGTGAAATAAAGAGCTACCCAGACAAGAGAAGGCTAAAGGAGTTTAATCACCACCAAACCAGCACTGAAAGAAATGCTAAGGGGACTACTGTAATGAGGAGAAGAAGAAGTAGAGAAACACAGGTAAAAAAATTAAAATGGTAATAAATAAGTACCTATCAATAATAACCTTAAATGCAAATGGATTAAATGCTCTAATCAAAAGACATAGTGTAGGGAGGATATAACCCTGGTAAACATATATGCATCCAATATAGGAGCACTTAAAGCTATAAAAAAAAAATATTGGAGGACTTTAAAGGAGAGATTGACAGCAATACAGTCATAGTAGATGGCTTTTAAACCCTGCTGACTTCACTGGATAGATCTTCCAAACAAAAACTGAACAAGAAAGCAGTGACTTTAAATGACACAATGGATCACATGGATTTAATTAACATTTATAAAAAATTTTCACCCCAAAACTGCAGAATATATATTCTTCTCAAGTGCACATGGTTCATTCTCAAAGGGCCCATATGTTAGGACACAAAACAAGATTCTACAAGTTCAAGAAGTTTGAAATCATACCAAGCATCTTCTCAGATCACAATGGAATGAAATTAGAAAATAACTACAGTCAAAACACTCAAAAACATCCAAACACATGGAAACTAAATAGCATGTTATTAAACAGTGAATGGGTTACCAGTGAGATCAAGAAATAAATAAAGGACTTCCTGGAAACAAATTAAAATGAACACGCAACCCCAAGTCTCTGGGACACAGCAAAAGCAATCCTGAGAGGGAAATGCATAAAACTATAGGCCTACCTAAAGAAACAAGAAAAATTAATAATAAACTATTTAACCCTACCACTTAAAAAATTAGAGAGAAAACAACAAGAAAAGCCAAGAGAAAGTAGGAGGAAGAAAATAATAAAGATTAGAGCAGAAATAAATGATATAGAGACCAAATAAACAATACAAAAGATCAATGAAATCAAGGGTTGGTTCTTTGAAAAGATAGACAAGATTGATGAATCTTTAGCTAGACTCATCAAGAAACAAAGAGGGAGGATCCAAATAAATAAAATCAGAAATGAAAGCAGAGAAGTAAAAACTGACACCACAGAAATACAAAGGATTTTAATAAAATACTATGAACAAATAGGTATATGCCAACAAACTCGACAGTACAGATGAAATTTACAAATTTCTAAAAAAATACAATCTTCCAAAACTGAATCAGGAAGAATCAGTAAACCTGACTAGGCAAATAACAACTGATTAAATTGAAGCAGTAATAAAAAACAAAAACAAAAAATACACAAAACAAAACAAACAATCAAACAAACTCCCAGCAAACAAAAGCCCTGGTCTGGATAGCTTAACAGGGGAGTTTTACCAAACATTCAAAGAAAAACTAACACTTATTCTCCTCAAACTATTACAAAAAATCCAAGAGAAAGGAACACTGCCATCCTGTTTTTATGAGGCCAGAATTATCCTAATTCCAAAACCAGATAAAGACACTACAAAGAAAGAATTAAAAGCCAATATACCTGATGAACATAGATGCTAAAATCCTCAATGAAATACAAATTGGATTTAGCAATAAATTAAAAAGATCATATGCCATGACCAAGTAGGATTTATTCCAGGGATGCAAGGCTGGTACAATATTCACAAATCAATAAACGTGATACATCACATAAACAAATTGAAAGACAAAAATTACATGATCATATCAGTAGACACAGAAAAACCATTTGACAAAATCCAACACCCTTTCTTGGTAAAAAGTCTCAGCAAAGTGGGAATAGAGGATCATGCCTCAACGTAATGAAGGCCATATATGACAAACCTACAGCCAACATCATACTCAATGGGCAAAAACTAAAACTATTTTCCCTAAGAACAGGAACAAGACAGGGATGTATGCTTTCACCATTCTTATTCAACATAGTACTAGAAGTGCTAGTCATAGTGATCAGATAAGAAGAAAACATAAAAAGATATTCAAATTGGGAAGGAGGAAGTAAAACTTTCATTATTTGCAGATGACATGATATTTTACATAAAAATGCTAAAGACTCCACCAAAAAACTACTAGATTTAATAAATGAATTCAGCATTGTAGCAGGATACAAAATTAACATGCATAAATTGATGGCACTTTTATACATCCATAATGAATTCCCAGAAAGAAAAACTAAAAAAACCCCACCACAATCACATTTGCTATTGTAACAAAAAAGTAAGATACTTAGGAATAAACTTAATAAAGTAGGTAAAACACTTTACCTACTCAGAAAAATACAGAATGTTGAAAAAAAAGATAGAAGATATAAACAAGTGGAAGAATATACATATTGCACATGCAAATATTGCATATTTCACAGATCTAGAACAAATACTTCAAAAATTTAAATGGGAACAAAAGACCCCAAATAGTGGTAGCAATCTTGAGAAAGAAGAACAAAGTTAGAGGGATCACATTACAGGTTATCAAGCTCTACTACAAAGCCATTGTAATCAAAACAGCCTGGTAATGGCATAAGAACAGGCAAATAGATTAATAGAACAGCACAGAAAACCCAGAATTCAACATAAGAAATAATGCTCAATTAATATTTGACAAAGGAGGCAAAAGCATACAATGGAATATAGACAGTCTCTTTCATAAATGGTGTTTGGGAAATTAGATTGGTACATGCAAAAAAAAAAATGAAACTAGACCACCAACTTACATCATACACAAGAATAAACTAAACATGGATAAAAGACTTAAATGTAAATCGTGAAACCATAAAAATCCCAGAAAAAAACCACACATAGCAAAATATCAGACATCTCCCGTAGCAGAATTTTCACTGTTACAACGCCTAGGGAAAGAGAAACAAAGGAAAAATAAACAAATGGGAATACATAAAAATAAAAATCTTCTGCACAGTAAAAGACACCATCAACAGAATGAAAAAGGAGCCCACTGTATGGGAGAACATATTGCCATCTGATAAGGGGTTAATTTTTCCAAAATATATAAAGTACTCATACATCTCAATAAAAGGAAGACAAATTCAATTAAAAAATGGACAGATGACCTAAATCAAACAGGACATACAGATGGCCAAGAGACATATGAAAAAATGCTCAAAGTTACTAATCATCAGAAAGATGTAAATTAAAACGACAATGAGATACCACCTCACACCTACCAGAATGGCTACCATCAATAAATCAACAAGCAACAAGTGCTGGTGAGGATGTGGAGAAAAAGGAACCCTAGTACACTATTGGTGGGAATGCAGACTGGTGCAGCCACTGTGGAAAACAGTGTGAAGTTTCCTCACAAAATTAAAAATGGAACTGCTATTTGACCCTGTGATCACTCTTCTAGGAATATATCCTAAGAAGTCAGAAACTACTATCAGAAAAAAATATGAACCTCTATGTTCATAGCAGCATTATTTACAATAGCAAAGATCTGGAAACAGCCCAAGTGCCCATCAGTACATGAGTGGATAAAAATGCTGTGGTACATTTACACAATGGAATACTTTGCAGATATAAAAAAGAAGGATCTCTTACCCTCTGAGACAACATGGAGGGACCTGGAGAGTATTATGCTAAGTGAAATAAGCCAGTCAGAGTAAGACAAATGAATTCACTCATCTGTGGAATGTAATAAACAAAATAAACTGACAAACAAAATAGATGGATGCAACAACAGACTGATGATTCTCAGAGGAAAGGTGGGAGGGGGGACAGCATGAGAAATGATTTACTAAAGAACTTATATGTGAATAACCCATGGATCCAGATAATAGTGTGGTGAAGGCCTGGTGAGGGGCAGGAGGAGGAGGAGGGGGTCAATAGGAGAATCAGAGGGACATCTGTAATACTTTCAGCAACATAGTTAAATTTAAAAACAATAAAATAAAACTTTGTAGAATAAATGGATGAATGAATAAATGAATAAGTAAATAAACAAATACATTGCAGCAGAATTATACTTGATTTGTGATGGGCAGCTTTCTGGGCTTCAATCTGAGATACTCAAACACACCAATGGCCTAGTGTTTTATATCATCACAAACAGTATTTTACCCGAAACCTTAATTTGGGAGAACTTTAAAAAAAGGCAGAAGGAAAAGCTTATGATTCTTTTTTTTTTTACATATGTTTTTTATTGTTTTTTTCGAGAAAGAAGAAGGGAGGGGCATAGAGAGATAGAAACATCAACACAAACATCACTGATCAGCTGCCTCCTGCACGTCCCCTACTGGGGATGGAAGCTCCAACCAAGGCTTTTGCCCTGACCTGGACTCAAACTGGTGACCTCTTGGTTCCTGGGTTGCTGCTCAACCATTGAGCCATACCAGCACGATTATGATTCTTTAAAAAACTTTATTGCCAAAACCGGTTTGGCTCAGTGGATAGAGCGTCGGCCTGGGGACTGAAAGGTCCCAGGTTCGATTCCGGTCAAGGGCACGTGACTTGGTTGCGGGCACATCCCCAGTGGGGGGTGTGCAGGAGGCAGCTGATCGATGTTTCTCTCTCATCGATGTTTCTAACTCTCTATCCCTCTTCCTTCCTCTCTGTAAAAAATCAATAAAATATATTTAAAAATAAATAAAAATAAATAAAAAACTTTATTGTACACACAAGATGCCATCATCACCCCACTCCCCTACCCATCACACCTCTTGTCACAAAACAGAAATTTTGAGTAACATATTTTTCCTTTTTTTCATTTTAATATAGATCCAGCCTGTTAGACACAGTGCTATATGTAGACTGGATTGAAGCAAGCAGTGTTCTACTACTTCAGAATAGTAGATTTCTCCTGAAAAATGGAAAGTAAGCCTGATGTTTAACTCTAGTAAAAAAAAATGAATTAAGTTGAAATTATAATTTACATCTCAAGAATATTTCCTACCAGAATATTCTTGTTGACAATACAGAGATAGCTCTGCTTAGTAAGTGCTTAAATAATTCCTGTTGAATGAACCAGATCTCATATATCATTCTTTCCTCTGAAATTCCTTGAGAATGAAAATCCTAGAACAATTGGTGGTTACACACCCTAGTCCTCTTTGTTACAATGGCATCTGGGGGCATGAAATCGCTTATTGGGTGCAAGATGTTGTTGAACATTAATTGGCCACAGCTGCTTTATTGGTAAAGGGCCGGAACCATGCATTGGTCAATTCAAGATTTGGGTTAGTCTCACCCACAATTCAGTGTCAGTCATTTGTGTGACTATAGTAGGTTCCAAAGCAATGGATGCGGGATGGTTAAGTTATAGGGAATTCAAGTAGAGCCATCAATTCTGTTCAGCAGAGGGATTCTAAAAGTGTCCTACAGCTTTTATATTCATTTTAGATGCATAATGTTACTTTGTATTTCTTTGATGCATTCTATCTTTACATCAATATTTGCACAGGGGAAATCATGATATCTGCATGTTGCAGATAGAGAAACCAAAGCACAGGAGAGTTAGGGACCTAGGAAAGCGCTATTTACTGGCAGTGCTGCTGAAATGAGAATGCTTGAGCAAATTGATCACCTTTCCACTGATGTTTGTTTTTCCCTAGATTGCTTTTTATTGGTTTATTTAAAAAATTTAAATTACATTTATTGTGGTGACATTGGTTAATAAGATTATATAGGGCTCAAGTGTACATTTCCAGATACATAATCTGTATATTGCATTGTGTGCCCACTACCCAGAGTCAAATCATCTTCCATTACCTTATATTTGACTCCCCCTTCCCTTTACTATCCTCCAACCCCATCCCCTCTGGTAACCACCATACTGTTGTCTGTATCTATGAGGTTTTTTGTTTGTTTGTTTGTTTGTTTGTTGCTTTCAGTTTTATATGCCACATATGAGTGAAATCATATGGTTTTTGACTTTTTCTGTCTGACTTATTTTTCTTAGTATGATATTTTCAAGATCCATCTATGTTGTTGGAAATGGCAGTATTTCTTCTTTTCTTATGGCTGAATAGCATTCCATTGTATATATGTATCACATCTTTATCCATTCATCTGTCTAATGACACTTCATTATTTTCCATGTCTTGGCCAATATGAATAATGCTAATATGAACATAGAAGTATATATATACACACACACACACACACATACACACACACACACACACACACAGATACACTAGTGGCCCCGTGCAAGGATTTGTGCACATTGAAAGGAAATTAATTAGAAGAAATATTTTAATATCGCTATTTGCCCTTTCTCTATAATAGAAGTGTCAGAGATGAAAGAAAATTAGTAAAATATATATGAAAATAATATATAAACTGATGAATAAACAATAACAACATGATATAACAACAACAAAGACATGATATAAAAACAACATTGATAAAAACAATGACTGATAAATTGATTAAACTTATCTAATATCTCCCTATATACCACATTAAGAGTAAAAACACTTTCAGAGTGCTTGACTAATTTCCCTTGTGATGAAGTATTTACAACTTTAACATCACACGCTCTTCGAACTCGAGAGAAAGCAACATATAACTGACCGTGTCCAAAAATGGATTCAGGTAGGAATATTCTTACTCTGTCTAGAGTTTGTCCTTGTGATTTGTTAATAGTCATTGCAAATGCTGGCATCATGGAAAACTGTCTTTGAATTAATTTAAATGGTAGGCCAGTGTCAAACAAGGACAAATATCGCCCATGCACAAGTCAACGTTTATTTTTAAATTGCCACTACGCATCATATGTACCAGCCCATTGGTCAGTCGGATGGTCAGATGGATGGTCGGTTGGTCAGTTAGCCATATATATATATATATATATCTTTGTGAATACAATGTTTTCAAATTTTTCTTTGTAATAACACATCTTATGCCTACTTGGTAGAATGGGAAAAAGGGTGAGGATGACATTAAATAGTGAAAAATGATAAATCCTGAACTAATTTGCTGCAACCTAAAAGAAGAGTAGATAAAAATACAGCCCTAAACAGAAAAAAAGCAAAATTAAAAATAAGGCACACATTTAGTACAGACTGAATTCTAATTCTTTTCCTGCCTTCTTTCTTCATTTCCCATTGTTTGCAGGCAAATAAGCAACAGAAAGGGGAATAGAGGTTTATAAATATTAATAATTAAGACAGAGGCTGTGGAGTACCAGGCATGCCTCTTAAAGAACCCCCACACAGATTTACCGAGACTCACTCTCTCTGAGTTCCAGCACTGATGTAGCAGCTCAAAAGGCACAGGAGAAATTAAATTGTCTGGCATCAGGATGAAAGCTGAGTGTCTGAGAGTGGGGCGGGGTGTCAGCTTTCTCCCAGACAGAAGTGCTGGTAGAGGCCATTTTTTTTGTTTGTTTTCTGAGCCCTTCTGCAACACAGCTGGCAGGTGGGTACCACATCTGAGTCCCCATCGACCTGGATATCACCATTCCTCCCAACCTGGTGATTCCCTGAGACCCTGCCCTACCGATTTGTTGGCCCACCCAAGCTATTTCCAGTGGCTTTTCCATACAAATGGCCTGTCTTGGTTCAGGCTCCAGACTTGCATAAAATCTCTCAAACAAGCAGCATCTGGCCTGTGAATGCCCCCGTACTTCTTGCTAAATGGTCCTAGGCCCAGCATTAGCTGCATCCAGCCTTTGTTCATAACTTGGCCTTTTCTGAGCACCTCTAAACCCAGCACAAGTAGCAACCATCTGCAAATGACTTTGTAGCTCATGCCAGTGGCCCAAGGCAAAATAGAGGCAATGGCTGATCTTGACATGAACCTCCTGGGACCCTAAGAGCCAGTGCACTTGGTGAACAACTACAGACCATGTTGAAGCACCACCCAACCACCTCCACAGGGACACACTTAAGGGGCAGAGTCAGCAGGCACCAGAAACCCGCTGAAGTAAGTTATGCTCCATGGATGGGCTCTGGAACAGCTAATCCTTCAGGTTGGTCATAACCAGTCCTTGAAGCTGATCATCCTGGGAGGATAAATCCCCCTCTCACCCCACCCCCCACTGATGTGTGCCAACATCAATCAAGGCTCAACTACAACAGGTGAGTGTACATAGCCCAGCCCGGGGCGGGGGGGAAGGGTGGCACACCTGAAATGCCAAGCTTGGATGATTGAAGAGGCGATGCCACTGATCCCAACAGAATACCTACTACATTAGGCCACTCTCTGCAAATCCTGGTATATTAGGTAGCAGCTCTACCTAATATATAGATACAAAACCCAGGGATGCTGCCAAAATTAGAAGGCCAAGAAACATGTCCCAAATGAAAGAACAGACAAAACTCCAGAAAAAGAACTAAATAAAATAGGAGACAAGAATTCTACTAGATGCAAAGTTCAAATCACTGGTTATAAGGATGCACAATGAACTTAGGGGAAGAGTAGATAAATTTAGAACTTCAACAGCATACAAAAGAGCATGAAGACCATAAAAAAGAACCAGTCAGAAATGAAGGATATATTAAAATAAAAAAATAATTTATAGGGAATTAACAGTAGAGTAGATGAAGCCGAGAATCAAATCCGTGATTTGGAAGATAAATCAGCAAAAAAACTCCCAAACAAAACAGCAGAAAGAAATAATTTAAAAAAATTGATAGTGTAAGAAGCCTCTCATACAACTTAAAGCATACCAACATTTATATCACAGTGGTGTCAGAAGGAGAAGAGAGAAGGAGCAACAAATTGAAAACCTATTTTAAAAAATAATGACAGAAGATTTCTTTAACATGGTGAAAGAAATAGACATACAAGTCCAGAAAGCACAAAGATCCCCAAACAAGATAAACCCAAAGAGGCCTACCCCAAGACAGATCACATGTTAAAGACAGAATCTTAAAAGCAACAAAAGAAAAGTAAGGGAGCTCCCATAAGACTATGAGCTGATTTCTCAACAGAAACTTTTCAGGCTAGAAGGGATTGGCAAGAAATATTCAAAGTGATGAAAAGAAAGGACCTACAGCCAAGATTACACTACCCAGAAAAGTTATCATTTACAAAAGAAAGACAGAAAGAGCTTTGCAGACTAGGAAAAAAAAAAAAACTAAAGAAGTTCATCATCACCAAACCAGTATTACATGAAATGTTAAAGGCTCTTCTTTAAGAAAAAGAAGAAGTAAAAAAAAGAAAGATAAAAATATGAACAATAAAATGGCAATAAATACATATCAAATCAACAACTGAATCTAAAAAACAAAATAAACAAACAAGTAGAATATAAACAGACTCCCATTAGAAAACATTTTGACTGTTGCCAGATGGGAAGAGGGTTGGGAACTTGAGTGAAAAATGTGAAGGGATTAAGAAGTACAAATTGAGAGGGAAGGCAGGGGAGGGGGAGTGGAGTAAGAGATCAACCAAGGGATTTGTATGCATGCATATGAGCATAACCAATGGATATAGATTGTAGGGGTGTAAGGGCATGTGCTGGGGGGTGGGAGCAGTTGGGGAGAGGTCAATTGGGGAAAAAGGAGACTCATGTAATACTTTAAATCAGGGGTCCTCAAACTTTTTAAACAGGGGTCCAGTTCACTGTCCCTCAGACCGTTGGAGGGCCAGACTATAGTTTAAAAAAAAAAAACTATGAACAAATTCCTATGCACACTGCGGGCCCGGGACGAGTTGGCTGCTAAGCAGGACAGGCAGCGTCACCTGGCGGGCCAGATAAATGTCCTCGGCGGGCCGCATGTGGCCCGTGGGCTGTAGTTTGAGGACCCCTGCAAAGAATTAAAAAAGAAGTACAAATTGGTAGTAACATAATAGTTATCGGGATGTAACGCACAGCATAGAAATTAAAGCCAATAATATTCTAATAACTGTACATAGTTCCAGTTGGGATTAAGATATATTGGGATGATGACTTAGTAAGTTATATAATGTCTAATGACTGGGGTGTACTCCTGAAACTAATATAATATTGTATGTTAACTGTAATAAAAAATTAAAATGATAAAAAAGATGGGTCTGCAACATACCTAAAATAAGAATAAGATTTTATTTGCAGAGCTATTTCCTGTTGCTCATTGGCAAGTGGGTACAGGCCTTTGCACATACGTATGTGTGTGTGTGTGTGTGTGTGTGTGTGTGTGTGTGTGTGTGTGAAGGAAGCCCTTGGGGACACAAGATGGTAAGAGGGGAGCTGTTTGCATTTCAGCCCATTGGCTAGATGCAATTGAGACTTTTCCTTTTCCAGTGAGAATTCGGGCAAACTCTGAAGACTTTTGTGTTTACTTTTACTCCTTCTCATGTCCTAAGGTTTTTGTGGAAATTAATTTTCATGGGCCATAAATGATGAGACCTATTACGATCAGAAAGAGTACAAGAAAACCAATGGAGGGGTACACAAGCTGGAAGAGACAACGTTCAACATCTTTAGAAAATAGTGATAAACTGAAATGTGTGATTTAAAGAACACATGGCAACCTAGGAATGTGATTAGTTATCTTTTAACAAAGAAAGAATCAGAAAGGAGCCCAGATAAACATCTTGCTTTATGGTTTTCTATCTTTGGACCCTTTTTTTTTTAGCCATTATAATTATTGTTAAGCATAATAAAACATGTTACTCAAAGCCTCCATAATTTGAAGCTATTTTTCTTTCTCTGAAGAAGCTTTGTTCTAATATGGAAACAAAGTCAGGGAAATAAAATTTGTGTTACAGACTCCAGTCACACCCTCCCCCTACACACACCAAGACCAATTCTCATTTAACTGGCTGCCAGACACCAGCCCCAACTTGAAGAGAGTCATGAACCAGGCTTCCTTGAAATGATGATGTCCTGTTTTCTGGGATGTTCAGACTTTGGTAAGAGTGGAAAGATAGATCCTCTTCAGCATTAACTGAGACATATTAATATGAACTACAGTATAAGGGCTATGAAAAAACTGCATCCCAAGTAGGCTTGAAGTGAGTTTTATTAAAGACAAAAGGTGGAATTAAAAATAGATAAGGAAATTAGGGGCTGACACTGAAAATAAAAATAGCCTCACAAAATATTCCTTTCCTAAATTTGGATGATACATCTAAACTATAACAAAAACTAAAGCTATATTATGGTTATTTCTTAATTGTCACTATTATAGAAGATAATTTTGGAAACTGGTTCCCACAGCTTAAATACTTTTATTCAAAACCATCATCATACTTCAGTGCTGAGTTAATTCTATACCTTTGAATTCCCAACTTTCCACTTTCTTCCTTATGCCTGGAGCTTTTTCTTAAATTATGTAGCTCTAGATCTCAGTGTTGGTCTGAAGTTAAGCAAATGTCCTAATTTAAATTAGAAGTTATATTACTACCTACTTCTTAAACATAGTAAGTAGATCCAGATTTCTCTGTGATTTAGTGCTAGTTTTCTAATTTTCATATTTATCATCAATATCTTAAAGTAAACAGTTTAAATAAGTAGTTAATATTAGTTACATAGCAGAGAGTGAATTAAATGCAATTGCAGGCAGAACAGAGAAGAATAATTTTGAAACCAAGGTGCATTAGTCGAATGAGCTACTCTGCAATCCAGAGGCAACTATTTTCTTTAAATAACCTGTTCTTTCATGGCACCTTACTCTGCACATTACCGACCATTGCTGTTTTTCTTTAAGAAATAACTTTTAATTGATATTTTAATGTCGTATTATGAAATGTTATGATTTGTGAAAACTGGAAAATCTCCATAATCTCTGCCTTACCTTCCACACATAAAAGAAGTGCTTTGATATTTTTACATGTCAAAGAATTAGCTACAAATAAAGGATTGATTCAAGAAAAATAAACCTATAGCTCCTAGATTATGCAGTACCTCCAAGTTCTGATTTCCCTCTTTTACAAATCTTCTTGTCTTAGATATCTCTGACTTGATTTCCAAAATCTAATGTCTAAGAAGTTAAGCTTCCCTGAAGCACTTGATTAGCTTTGCTCTGAAAAGCATTATTTGCTTGAACAAATCCCAAGCACTAAACATTAAAGAAGAATTTAATTTGCTGTTTTGTGGATGCTGCCTTAAACAGTATATGCAAATTTCGGTTTTTGAGATGAGACAGAAACAATAAAAGCCCTTGCCAAGGCACTTGCATTTTTTCCCACTAGAGGTCTCTCTCGTAACGGCTTTCTTTTTGTTGGGATCATTAATTATTTTACTCAAAGGATCAATTCCACCTTTGGATTGGAATACCGCACTTACCATGTTATGCTAGAGAAAGATATTAAACCTCCTTAGCTTGTTCTTCTCCTTGATGAGTAGATAGTAGGTTGACCACATTAATGATCATGAGCATTTTATTACACAATGACTGCACTTTAGTAAAGAAGTTTGAACTTTCACCTCCACTCCACAAGTCTCCAAATTTGACCACTTAAGATAACATGCTACCATAAATATGTCTTATCAACAAGCACTAAACAGTTGGCCTCTTAATTCTCCTGAGAATATCCAAGATCTGGTGCCAATTTAGATCACATAATTACAAACCTTAACCATTTTGTTGCTTCTCTTCCACTTTTGCAAGAAATTAAAAGATTGTTTAATTTGTGTATTAACTTCAAACAAATTCATATTATATCATAGAGTTTTTGTTTTTAATATGTATGTTTTCTGGGGAAAATACTAATTAGGAACTTTGCTTTTTATATAAAAAAAAAAAAGTCTGCAGCCATTAACTAATATGAAAAGACCAGTAAGTTTCAATATTGTTAAACAAAAAGAATCCAAAATGAAAATAAGCCCTGAGTACGTACTCTCAAAGAATAATACAAAATTGCATCCAACAAAGTACTCTAGAATGAAATTCACGGATATCAGTCACAAATCCATTTAATTATTCAAAACACTCAGACTTCAGATTTCTGAGAAGTAGAAGGACAGTGCTATGCTCCTGACACAAGAAATTCAGTGGGAAGATGTGAAATGTGAAGAAGCAAAGGATAGCCTAGCAAATCAGTTTTAGTGTTAAACTGAAGCCACTGTGTGTCTGCATGAACAGACACAGTGGCTAAGCACAGAGCAATACCTTATAATGAAAAAGGGCGCCAGGAAGTTTGACAAGCTGAAAAATGTACCTTTACCTAGCCGGGAGAACACAGACCTGTCAGGCAACAGTTTTGAGAATCAGAAACTATACTATGAAGGAAGCAGAAAATAGATAATGCATTATTTAGATATTGAAATTTTATTCTGCTACCAAAAGAGTTCATCAGGTACCGTTTCTTCCAACTGTAATTTATTAAGCAGTTAAATACATACTTTCTTTCAACACACCTCAGACATATCAGTATATTGGTGATTGAAGCTAAATCTACACACTCAACTGCTTCAACTACTTTAACTAAATTACTGGTCAATTTATGAAAAAAAATCAATGAAATAAATATGAGATTAACTGGCACATGTTAAAACTTGAGTGACTAGGTTAGTTAAACATGTTTTTCACAAAGTTTTGGTCTCTGTGTTACTGACAGACCCATCCCCTAAGCACATGCAGGTGATCTGTTTGGCTGCTTAAATGGCTGACATATTAGCATAGGCATGACAAACGTGATCTTTTACGTCAGAAAGGAGTCTAAGAGACCAGTTGTTGTTGTTTTTTTCATTTTACAGTTGAAGAGACTGTTCAAAGAGGTTCAATGACTACTCTAGGATACCTATATAACTGAATTATTCTGGTAGTTGAGAAAAAGACCCAATTGTTTATAAACACACAAGTAAACAAGCAGCACCTTGGTATCATCATAAACAGATAGATTCTAAAAGCTTTGAGAGTTAAGGACATGTTATTAGCATTTATTAAGAAAAACTTATTCTTGAATATTAATTGACTCATTTTGGTGGAATGTAAAATAGATGCTGTCTTTAAGAAAAATAATTTTTAAAATAGGCATTCAATGCAGGAGAGCTGTGGTTTTTTTTTTGTTTTTGTTTTTTTTTAATCTATCAGAGGACACTCTGCCTCTAAAGTTTCTGTTACTAACTTAGGAACTACTATTACTGAGACAGTTCTTATTCCTTTTTATTTAACTTGGAAAATTCTAATTAATGAGGATAAATTGAGCCAATCAGCCACACCCAATTGGACCAACAAAATTATCCAAAATAAAGCAATGAAGAATGGTTCTGCATAAGTGGCTCTTTTGTCTATCTGTTTGTTTTCATCCTCCCAAGGCAGTTTGTTGTTGAAATTAGACCATGGACAAACTTGTTTATTTCAAAATACAATTCTGAAAAATTAATAGTAAAAATAAGTTGTCATTAAAATACAGAAGCTGAAAATCTGTACAAGAGAAATTAGAAGTGAAGGAACAAAGCTAAATTTTTCCTAGAAAAGCATATGATATTGCATCTTTATGAGTTATTTTTCTACATATCTACATTGGCAAGATAAGTTGGTAAAAAATTATTGACATACTGATGTTGAACATGTGGGAAAAATATAAGAAATTTCCAAACTTTGGGAAGGGAAAAATGGCGGCAGAATAGACAGACGTGTTCCGAGCCTTGTCCTGGAGCAGAAAGAAAGAACAGCTGAGGGTCACACAAGGAGTGTTTGTTGGCAAGTTGGGAGACAGCTGAACTCCAGAAGGTGGGGGACTGCTAGACGGGTTCTTCTGACCGGGCAGCACCCACTGCGGCCGGGTCCCCTCCCAGAGCTGCAGGCTTGGACGCGGAGTCTGCGCCATCTTGAACCAGAAAGTGGAGCTTATCAGAAGCCTAAGAATCCACAACTGCGGCACCCACTGAACAGCTGCGAGTCCCAGAACAACGCTCCCCAATTGGCGCAAACACAGGGGTTCAGAGCAGCTCTACACTCCACCACGGAAAGGTCAGATTTCGCCTGGGATAAGGTGAGGTCTCTGGTCCCCGCGGGAGAGAGGAATGCACGTTTTGCGGGAGCTGGAGGACCAGGGAAGTCTGTGCCTAGAAAAATCCGTGGCTGTTTGGGCTAACGTGATCTGTGAATGTGGAAAGGGGTCCTCAGAGCTGCTAACAGAAGGGCTCTCTAAAAAGCAACCCATTTTGATCTGAAGTGCAGGGACACCCTAAGAATTTCAGGCTGCCTAGCCTTACGCGCAGCCCCGGAGTTCGCCGGGTGCCTGGACTTACGCACAGCCCCGGAGTTCGCACACTTGGGCTTTTTCCTCTTGAAATTCTTGTTTCTCCACATTTTATTTTTATTTTTTATTTTTTTATTTTCATTTTTTGCATCTTTTACTCAATAAACTAACTTTTTTTTTCTTTTTTATGACTTGATTTTACCTTTTTAATTATTACATTTTTATTTTCAATCCGTATTATTACTACTGCTATTTTATCTTTTTTTTTAAGTATCATTTTACTTTCTCTTCATTTTATTTTGGGATTAGTGTTCTACATTCTATTTTTATCTTTCCTTTAGCATCGTTTACTCTATCTCAACTCTACCTTTATGCCATCACACTCTTCCTAACCTTCCCCTTTTCAGTGTCCTGTTTATCTTACCCCTTTACTGCTTTAGATTTTCCCTATTCTTTCTGTTTACCCCTTGTTAAAATTTCACCCTACTTACATATCTAATCTCCAATCCCCTGCTCCAAATCCATACACACCTCTCTTCGCTGTCTTAACTATCCAAAAAATTGTTTTTCTCTCTGTCCTTTTGTTGTTGTTCACTTGAATGTAGATTATATCGAATTTTTATGCTTTTTTGTGAGATTGTTTTGCTTATTCTTCTTTTGTTTATTTTTTTGTTTGTTTTGTGCTTCAGATTTCCCTTGACTCACTCAATATTAGTTGGTGTTGTAGTTTGTATTAATCCCCAGGCACTTGTTGCTGGCATTTGCTGGGATTAGTGATTGTTCTATTGGAGTTTTATCCCCAATATATATAGTCTGTTCCACTTTCTCTCTTAGTCTCTTTCTTGTCTCTCTTACTTTTTTTCTTCTTTTTTTTTTCTTTCCCTTTTCCCAATTTCATTTTGACACTCCTTTTTTTCTTCTTCTTCTTTCTTTTTCCTCTTCTTCTTTCTCTCCTATCACCTAATTTGCCTTTCTCTGGTGGTCACCTTTATTAGAGGTTATTAATATCGTGAATACATTTATGTTCAGTGCCTTGTGAGTTGTACCTGGTAGTGCTATATTTTGTGCCTTTAAATCAACGCAGGAGAGAGAGAACTACATAACCAGACACCCAGAGAAGAGAGACCATGGGGAGACAAAGAAACAGCCCACATATGAAAGAAAAGCAGGCATCACCAGAAAAGGAAGTAAACAAAATGGAGGCAAGCAACCTGTCATAAAAAGAATTCAGAGAAATGGTCATAAGGTGGCTGAAAAGAATGGAAGACAAATTCGACAATATGAGCAAGAACCAAGAGGAAATGAAGAAGAACCAAGAAGAAATGAAAAATGACATCGCTGCTGTAAAGAACTCAATAGAAAGCATCAAGAGTAGACTAGAAGAAGCAGAGGACCACATCAGTGAGCTAGAAGACAAGATGGTAAAAAATACCCAAGTAGAGCAACTTCTAGAAAAAAAAATTAAAAGGCAGGAGGAGAGCCTAAGGGAACTTTGGGACAACATGAAACAAAACAACATCTGCATAATAGGGGTTCCAGAAGGAAAGGAAGCTGAGCAAGGAATAGAAAACCTATTTGAAGAAATAATGACAGAAAATTTCCCTGATATAGGGAAGAAAAAACCCACACAAATCCAAGAAGGTCACAGAGTCCCAAGCAAAATGAACCCCAAAAGACCGACGCCAAGGCACATTATAATTAAATTGGCAAACACCAATGACAAAGTAAGAATCTTAAAAGCAGCAAGAGAGAGACAGAAAGTTACATACAAAGGAACCCCCATCAGACTAGCAACTGATTTCTCAACAGAAACTCATCAGGCTAGAAGGGAATGGAATGAAATATACAAAGTCATGCAAAGGAAGGGTCTGAATCAAAGAATACTGTACCCAGCAAGGCTGACAATCAAAATTGAAGGTGAAATCAGGAGCTTCACAGACAAAAAAAGGACTAAGGGAATTTATTACCACCAAACCAGCAATGCAAGAAATGCTAAAGGGTCTGCTGTAAAAAAAAAAAAAAAAAAAAAAAAAGAAAGAAAGAAAGAAATAGGAAGCGAAGAAGGAACACAGGGGTAAAGAATAGGAATGGCGACAAATAAGTACCTATCAATAATAACTTTAAATGTAAATGGATTAAATGCCCCAATCAAAAGACATAGGGTAACGGATTGGATAAGAAAACACGACCCATATATCTGCTGTCTACAAGAAACACACCTCAGAAAAAAAGACGCACACAGAATGAGGGTGAAGGGATGGAAAAAGGTTTTCCAGGCAAATGGAACTGAAAAAATAAGCTGGGGTAGCAATACTTATATCTGACAAATTAGATCTCAAAGTGAAGGACATAACAAGAGATAAGGAAGGCCACTTCATAATACTAAAGGGAGCAATCCAACAAGAAGAAATAACTCTGGTAAACATATATGCACCCAATACAGGAGCACCCAAATACATAAAAAAACTCCTGGAGGATATCAAGGGAGAGATTGACAGCAATACAATCATAGTAGGAGACTTTAATACCCCACTTTCACCATTGGACAAATCCTCTAAACAAAAAATCAGCAAAGAAACATCAATCCTAAATGACTCACTAGACCAGATGGAATTAATTGACATCTTCAGAACATTTCACCCCAAAGCCACAGAATATACAGTCTTCTCAAGTGCACATGGGTCATTTTCAAAGATAGACCATATGTTGGGACATAGGCAAAGTCTCTTCAAATTCAAGAAGATAGAAATCATATCAAGCATCTTCTCAGACCACAGTGGCATAAAACTGGAAATCAACTACAATAAAAACAACCTAAAGAAATCAAACACATGGAGACTAAACAGCATGCTATTAAACCATGACTGGGTTACCAGAGAGATCAAAGAAGAAATAAAAAACCTCATGGCAACAAATGACAATGAAAACACTACAATACAAAATCTATGGGACACAGCAAAAGCAGTCTTGAGAGGGAAGTTCATAGCTCTACAAGCCTACTGCAAAAAAACAAGAAACAACTGTAATAAATTACCTAACCCAACAACTCAAAGAGTTAGAAAAAGAGCAACAAGAAAAGCTCAGTGTAAGCAGAAGGAAGGAAATAATAAAGATCAGAGCAGAGATAAACGACATAGAGACCAAAGAAACAATACAAAAGATCAACAAAACAAAGAGCTGGTTCTTTGAAAGGATAAAAAAGATTGATGAACCTCTAGCCAGGCTCACCAAGAAGCAAAGAGAGAGGACCCAAATAAACAAAATCAGAAATGAAAGAGGTGAAATAACAACAGATCCCGCCGGAATACAAAGGATTGTTAAAAAATACTACGAACAACTCTATTCCAACAAACTGGACAACCTGGAGGAAATGGAGATATTCCTAGAAAAATATAACCTCCTAAAACTCAATCAGGAAGAATCTAAACAGCTCAACATGCCAGTAACTATGGAAGAAATTGAAGCAGTCAACAAAGAGCTTCAGGCAAACAAAAGCCCAGGGCCAGACGGCTTCACAGGAGAGTTTTACCAAACATTCAAGCAAGAACCTAAACCTATCCTCCTCAGACTATTCCAAAAAATTCAAGAGGAAGGAACACTTCCAAGCTCCTTCTATGAAGCCAGCATCACCCTAATACCAAAACCAGATAAAGACAACACAATGAAGGAGAATTACAGGCCAATATCCCTCATGAATGTAGATGCCAAAATCCTCAACAAAATTCTAGCAAATCGGATCCAGCAGTACATCAGAAAGATCATACACCATGACCAAGTAGGGTTTATCCCAGGAATGCAAGGATGGTACAATATCTGCAAATCAATAAATGTGATACATCACATAAACAAATTGAGAGATAAAAATCACATAGTCATATCAATTGATGCAGAAAAAGCATTTGACAAAATCCAACACCCTTTCTTGATAAAAACTCTCAACAAGGTGGGAATAGAAGGATCATACCTCAACATAATAAAAGCTATATATGATAAACCCACAGCTAACATCATACTCAATGGGCAAAAACTAAAACCATTTCCCCTAAGAACAGGAACAAGACAGGGATGCCCACTCTCACCACTCCTGTTTGACATAGTACTGGAAGTATTAGCCACTGCAATTAGACAAGAAGAATAAATAAAAGGCATCCAAATTGGAAAAGAAGAAGTAAAGCTGTCCTTATTTGCAGATGACATGATATTGTACATAAAAAACCCGAAAGACTCCATCAAAAAACTAACAGACTTAATAAATGAATTCAGCAATGTAGCAGGATACAAAATTAATGCCAAGAAATCTATGGCATTTCTATACACCAACAGTGAACTTACAGAAAGAGAGACTAAAAAAGCGATCCCATTTTCCATCGCACCAAAAAAATTAAGATACTTAGGAATAAACCTAACCAAGGAGGTAAAAGACCTATACGCGAAAAACTACAGGACACTGAAAATAGTGATAGATGAAGATGTAAACAGATGGAAGAACATACTATGTTCATGGATTGGTAGAATCAACATCATTAAAATGTCCATACTATCCAAAGCAATCTATAGATTCAATGCACTCCCCATTAAAATACCAACGGCATATTTCACAGACCTAGAAAGAACTCTCCAAAAATTCATCTGGAATAAAAAAAGGCCCCGAATAGCCACAGCAATCCTGAGAAAAAAGAATAAAGTAGGAGGGATCTCAATACCAGATTTCAAGCTGTATTACAAAGCCACTCTCCTCAAAACAGCCTGGTACTGGCACAAGAACAGACATATAGATCAATGGAATAGAATAGAGAATCCAGATATCGACCCAAACCAATATGCGCATTTAATATTTGACAAAGGAGGCATGAGCATACAATGGAGTCAAGACAGTCTCTTCAATAAATGGTGTTGGGAAAATTGGACAGATACATGCAAAAAAATGAAACTAGATCACCAACTTACACCATACACAAAAGTAAACTCAAAATGGTTACAGGACTTAAATATAAGACGGGAAACCATAAAAATACTAGAGGAATCCACAGGCAGCAAAATCTCAGACATATGCCAAAAGAACTTTTTCACTGATACTGCCCCTAGGGCAATGGAAGCCAAAGGGAAAATAAACAAATGTGACTACATCAAAATAAAAAGCTTTTGCACAGCAAAAGAAACCATCAACAAAACAACAAGAAAGCCCACTGTATGGGAGAACATATTTGCAAATTTTATCACTGATAAAGGTTTAATCTCCAACATCTACAGGCAGCTTATACAACTTACTAAAAGGAAGATAAATGATCCAATAAAAAAATGGGCAACAGACCTAAATAGAATCTTTTCGAAAGAAAACAGAAGGAAGGCCAAGAGACACATGAAAACATGCTCAAAGTCACTAATTATCCAAGAGATGCAAATCAAAATGACAATGCGATACCATCTCACACCTGTCAGAATGGCTATCATCAACAAATCAACAAACGACAAGTGTTGGCGAGGATGCAGAGAAAAAGGAACCCTCGTGCACTGCTGGTGGGAATGCAGACTGGTGCAGTCACTGTGGAGAACAGTATGGAGTTTCCTCAAAAAACTGAAAATGGAACTCCCATTTGACCCAGTAATCCCACTCCTAGGAATATATCCTAAGAAACTAGAAACACCAATCAGAAAGGATATATGCACCCCTATGTTCATAGCAGCAAAATTTACAATAGCTAAGATTTGGAAACAGCCTAGGTGCCGGTCAGCAGATGACTGGATCAGAAAACTATGGTGCATCTACACAATGGAATACTATGCTGCCATAAAAAAGAAGAAATTACTACCATTTGTAGGCGCCTGGATGGAATTAGATTACATTATGCTAAGTAAAATAAGCCAGTCAATGAAAGAAAAATACCACATGATCTCACTCATTTGGAGATAATGAAAAACAGTATAAACTGATGAACAAAAAGATAGATACAGAGGCAGTAAAGCATCAAACAGACTTTCAAATTACAGTGGTAAGGTTAGGGAGAGGTGGGGGAAATAAGAGATCAACTGAAGGACTTATATGCATGTATATAAGAGTAACCAATGGATGCAAAACATTGGGGGTGAGGGCATGTATGGGAGTGGGGTGGGGGGGCAATGGTAAGATATGTACACATATAATACCTTAATAAAAAAAAAAAGAAATTTCCAAACTTTGAAAATTCACATTATATTATTTTTCTTAAATAATACCCTTTAAAAAATTACCCTTTAGGTAAAAAAAAAATAATGTGTTTATTCTACTAGTTATCAGTAGTTGAAGCAGTAACTTTTTGTTATGGATGGATTTAAAAAGAGATGCATTGGTTCAGATTTCTATGCAGTCTTAATACTCAAAAGGTTTTATTTTTAATATTTTGGAGTAGGGTAAAACAACCTGGATCCCTCAAAAAGCTTTTCTCATTTCTCCCCCCTTTTAATTATTTCTCCCTCTATCTTTTAATCTTAAAAAAAAACCTTTCTCCTTTATTCTCCTGTGACATTTTAGAAAGTTATTTGCTTAACTTTTTTTCTACTTCCATTTTAAATCCTGGGTGAGTTTCATGAGGTCAATGAAAACTATTTGGAAGACAATGTAAATTCATGTTAGTGGTTTATAAGGGATGTCTTCTTGATCTGTAGGTACATATAGATTTATTTTTCCTTTTTTAGTCCACCATGAAAATAGAAGTATTCAGGTACCCACCTCCGAGTATTAAATTATAGATTGTAGTAATTCCTGATCAGAGATTTAAAAAATGCCAAGAAAATATGGATCAATGATATATTCTCCCTACATTGAGAAGACTGGATTTATTGCTTCAGCAATAAGCCGAGCCTTCTTGGGTGGCCAATCAGGGTGTGAGTGCAATTTATGAGACAAATCCAGAAATAGATTGTTGTTTTCCTTTTGGAAATTTGCATTTTTTCTCTGATCATTAAGCTTTTAACAAGTGTTTCCCTTGATGGAGTGATTTACAGGTGGTTGTTAAATTTAAATAGCATGTTATCCTGCCTGTACCAGGACTGCTCACTGGTTGGATCATGCAGACATTTGAGCATAGACTTGGGTGAACTTAAGCACAAAAATGTTTTTTTTTAAAAAACCTTTGTCAGTAGCCATCTGTTACATCATTTCAATTGCTTTGTTTACAACAAATCTATGGCATAAATAAATATGAATATTGAACCAGTACAAACTCCTTGAGCAGTCAGCTTAGTGAATTATACATCAGCTGTCATCGTGAGTTGAAACAGGCCTACATATTGAGTAGCATGTTTGCTGTGCCTAATCAGAACAGCATGTAATCTGTGAGTGCATATAAAGATTTGCCAAACCAGAATTATTTACAAGTTGCATTTTGTGTCCTGGAAAGTTTCATAAGAAGAAAAAGCTATCTGGAAAAAAAAAAGAACTCACAAAAACTGGAAAGCAACATGTTGGTTTCAAATACAGAAATAATCTAAATCTTGAATTTAAAAAAAAAACTGTGAGCATTAATTATACTTAATAGATGTTATCAAACAGCCAAAATTTATTGGCTCAGTTTCGATTAAAAAAAGTTTTCAGTAAAATTTCTTATTTGTATAATTGTTTATGGTTCCCTGTGACTCTGGTGTCAGAATATATCTTTCTGTTACTGGTGGAAATGGGGCATCTCTTTCCCCACTGGGTCCTGGGTGTGGTGTCCTTACACAGAAGGATGGATAACTTTTATTTGCATGAATTATATCTCTGCATTTCCGGAGTCCCATTTCCCTTAATCCAGTCTTGGAAGAAGTGCAACTGGGGATTCAGTAGAGCTAAAAACAAAGCCCGTGCCCAGAGTTTCTGTTCCATGTTGGAATTAGGGCCACTTTAGTATTTGGCTGGTTGCAGTCTATTAGTCCATTGTGTGGGGTGCACGTGGCTGTGGTCCACATGGGTGAATGCAGGGGAGCCAAGAGAGTATGCCTCCTGCAACAAGAGTCCCAAGAGAACCACAAGAGCCAGGATCCAAGAATGTGAACTCATTTGTTTAGGGGATTAAGCATCTCAAAGTTTGCACCCTTCAAGCCTACTCTGCCCAATGACCTGTTCTCAGGTGTCACTTACAGCAAATATCTTCCCTATTTCATCCAGACTTTACTTTACATGCATCTTACCTCCACCCTGTTTAGTCCCTTCCTTCAGCAATCTGTGGGGAATAGACATGGAGAGTGTTAAACTGCAGCTTCCTGGCAAAGCTGCACAAATTAGATGCCTATACTCTTTGGCCTTCCCTTTACTCCTTTCTTGTTATTAATAACTAAGTTAATTACAATGGTATCAGTCCCCTCTGAGAAAAAAGGAAAAGGAACCCCTTGTAACCATATAAAGAAGAAAGTCTCTATCTTCTTATAACTGCTTTGGGCTGTCAGAAGGGCATCGATCTGACTATCCTAAGGTTTGGGTGTTCTCCCTGTTTGACAGAGGAAGGGGGAAAAGGTAAAGGGTCTTTATGCAGGGAAGAGGGATTATATAAAGTCCAGGTCAGTTTGGTGTCCCTGGGAGGTGACATAGGCAATATCCAGGAGGATGACACGTTGGACAAGCTGGCATCCTCATATTCTAGAAATGACATCCTTGACAAGAAGGTTAGAAGGAATAATTCAAAAGTGAGGAGACATATAACAACTAAAGGTCTAGTGAAAGATAAAAACCCATGTGATAAAGGGAAAGATTAACTGACAGTATCCCAGATTAAGCTGGAGGAGTGGCTTCCCTGGAGGCAGGTGTGTTACACCTGTCCGAAGTACTTTTGTCCACCATACTTAATCTAAATTAAGAAAAGGAAAATATCTTAAGATTTCCCCTTAGGAGAAAGGGTGGTCCTTTTATAGCTGAATCATTTGGGCAGAAAATGGAAAGCAGTTTCAAGTGAAGCCAATACACCGTCCGTGTTTCATTGACTCATCCATAAATCCAAACCATTTCAGAAGATGGTGATGTAGACGGCTTCTAAGTGAGGCCTACATTGTGTGAGCAAGCAATCAGGTAAACAAGGACATAGGCATACACTCTATGAAAACAAAAACAAACAAAACACAAAAGATAATGCACACAGTGAGTCTTAAACCAGTTGTGAAGATTTCCAAATGCAAGGCTTCTGCTGGAATGAAAGCAAGCAGTGACAGATTATCTGCAGTTTGAATATTGCTGGTGATGTTATCTTGTTGAAGTCTGTGTGGCATATACAGAAACAGTCTTAAAAACAACATTTTGAAGACAGTTAACTGTACTGGAGTTCAATACCCACAATTAGGCATTGAAACACATTTTTTCTCCCTAAGATAACTCTCAGGTTCAAAGACACTGCATTAAGTCCAGTTTTAGTTTGTCTTGATTATTTGTATACACACAAGAGTAGCAATTGATCAAATTGATTGCACAAGCTTTCTCAAATTTGCTTTTCTGGAATCTCATTCACAAGGAATTTTCAGATTGAGCTTTAGTGAGCAGCCAGTCCCTCAAGCTGCTGAAGTCAAGGCCACAGATGCCATCAGGCTGTACCTGGAATAACTGTAGGTTTGGGTTGATTCTTAAGTTCTTGAGCTCCTCCCCAAGGTGTCTTGAGGTTCCTTTTTTACCATCTTTCAAGAAAGCAACCTTCATTCCTTATCTGGAAAGATTGCCATGAACCATGTGACTAAGTGATGTATTAGGCCATTTCTGAAAGTGGCTTGTGACTGGCTTCGAGAGTCAATCTCAATTCTTGCAGACTTTCTGGTGATATCCGGAATCCAGGTACGTCTCTCTTAGACATGGCATTCCAGTCAAAGTCTTGGTTAATAAGACCACATAGTTTGGAACTTATTGGATTTATACAAAGAAATGTATTGCCATAACTCATTCATTTAAAACTGCCAAATTATGGAGAGATGAGGTAGGGAGAAAAGCTAAAAGTGAGAAATTAGCATTCTCTTAATTGGCAAACATATTTTATGACCTTTATAAACAAAGGCTTTTTGAATGGCAAACACACTGACACTTTAAGAAACATACTTCCATGCAGACAGGTATATAGTAAAATTCACTAGTTTAGCACATCACAGGTGAACTGAATTAAGCTTATTGGCTTAGATAGCTTAGGCTCAGATAAGAACTACTTCCAAGAATATGCATTCCAACTGATGGTCCAGATAAGATTTGGTGTTTTCATTTTAGAAGCAGACAGTTCCACTTGACAAACCTAGAATAACATTCCAAACCAGAGTGGGCACTCTTGAGGAATGGGATTATATTTTTGTTGATTTCAGGGGGGAGGGAAGGGTGGAAATAAAAGCCTCCCGGGGGAGGGAGAGTGAGTGTCCCCAATTTTTTCCAGTTTCCTGTCATGTTGCCATGGCCTAGGATTTCCACATGACTCCCACTGCCAGTCTCTGTGTTCAGAGACTCATTTCTTGCCCCTCCTACACCCGGGCAGGGGCCTTCCTGAAATGGCAACATACTTTTGCCCAGGTGTGCAGTTTTACCAGCATCAGTGTTCATCAGGCACCCTTTCAGTTGGGTTTAACTCCACATGAGTTGATTCTGGTGGCCTCTGGACTTTACAGGAGGTTTTTATCCTTTATTATGTTGGGTAGACAAAGTCTGGCCTTTTAACTGGCTTCTAAGAGCAGAGCTAGTAACCTGTTGCTGTCTCATATTTTTCTAAAAGTCTCAGTTCCATAAGAAGCTTGGTAGCATTCCCTGTTAACTTGATAGAATTTAATACCCTGGGTCCTGGGTTTAGATTCTCTTTCCAGTCAATTTCCAAGATTAAGTAACACAAACCTTTTATTTCTCTGAGAACCGGTACATTTGAGGCTTTTCTTTATTAGCTATACTTGTGGAAGAAGCATTAATTGAAAAGCAGTAACAAATATATGTTAAAACATAATTGCATTTGCAGAAGAAACAGGTTTACTAACAAGCATTAGGTTAAGTAGACTTGCAGCAGTTGAATCCCATTGCTAAATTTATGTTCCAAGACAGAAGGCCACTAGGGGGCGGGGCTTCTGCCCATTTGAAAGATGGCTGCCACATTGGCTTCAATGGCAACTTCCGCCCTCAAGCAAAATGGCTGCCAAGCTGAAAGACAAGGTTGTGGTTCCTGCCCCATGGCAAGGAGCAGAGAGGGCAGGGCCATTGCAGCTAGTACAATTGGCTTGGCAGGGGACGGGCCCTTGCAGCAGTATTTTTTTCTGCTTGCCAAGAAAAATCATATCAGGTGTAGTATCTAATAAATGCCTGCCCCTGCCGCCCCCTCCCCACCCCTCCCAGCATACAGCCTCGAGGTGGAGGGGTGCTTTGGCTTGGGGAACTCCCAAGGGGTGGGTTCAGAAGGCAGACCTCGGCCTGAGCATGGCAGCAGCTTTCGCCAGCTTCAGCCCTTAATTTAACTCTGCCAAGACTGGTGCCCTGTCAGGGCAGGGACAGAGGGGAGACAGAAAGAGGAGGGAAACAAGAAGCTGAGGGAACCCTTCGCTTGGAGCTGCACTGGGCTGTGGGCCACCCTAAGTCCCAGGCTGGGGCGTGGGGTTGCAGGCAGCTCCCAGGGATTAAGAAGCTGGTTGGTGTTTGTTTGTTTTGGCTCAGAGCTGCCCTAAAGCTCCCCTTCTTCCCTCCTAGACCCCGAGGCTCAGTAGCTAGCGCCTCTGGAGCAGCCTGCGAGGTCTCCCAGCTGTTGGCTCGGTGGCTTGGCTGCTGAAGAAGGTTGGGCGCACTTGAACCAGCTCGCCACAGGCAGTGCACCCCGAGATCAGAAACTGGACCAGGACAAGAGATATAAGTGAGTGATAACCCCCCAGTTTAGGGAGGAGAGGTTCCATCTCACCGCAATCCAGTTCAGGTTTCCTTCCTTCCACGATGCCGGGGGAATAGCTTCAGGCACACGGGGTCAGTTTCTAGTTCTTCTGTTTCCCCGCCCTCTGAGTGCTGGTTTGGAGGCTGTGAGTGGAAGGAGCCGCGGGAAGCCTCCACACTTTAATCCTCTTGTCCTCACGTCCCAGGTGGTTTGCCATTCTGTTACCTGTGGAAGTGGGGTATCCCTTTCCGCGCTGGGTGCTGGCGGTGGTGTCCTCACCAGATCTTGAGAAAAGACTTTGCTGACCCGCACAGGAGGACCAGTGGTTTTTTATTTTCGTGGAATTCATCTCTGCGTTTCCCAAGTCCCATTTCCCATAATCCAGTTTTAGAAGTGCAGCTGGGGATTCAGAGGAGATCAAAGCTCTGCCGTCCGGAGTTTCCCTTCCCAGTTGGAATCGGGTCCAGTTTAGCATTGGGCTAGTTGCAGGCCTCATTGTGTGGGGCCCACAAGGCAGTGGGCCATGTGGGTGAATGGAGGGGAGCACACATGGCATGCCTGTACTATTTGGCTTTTTCTTTGCTTCTTTCCTGTTATTAATTAACTAGGTTAATTACAATGCTATCATTTTTGGTTAGTCTTCTCTATTCCAGGTCTCAACCCAAGATGCCAACTTACCCATGTAAGAGAGAATGCCTATGGTTGTGTGTATTCCATGTAAGTTGAAATAAACCATATTTGCTAAAGAAACGAATGTGTGTAATGTCAAGCAGGGCATAGATGGAGTCTTGAAAGAGAAGGAAGGAGCAATTCAAGTCTCAGAAGAGCTTGGAATGAGAAAAATGTATTTGCAAAGACTCCATTATCCTCTTCTATACCCTTTTCTTTTTTCTTTTAAATATATTTTATTGATTTTTTACAGAGAGGAAGGGATAGGGCTAGAGAGTTAGAAACATCGATGAGAGAGAAACATCCATCAGCTGCCTCCTGCACACCCCCTACTGGGGATGTGCCCGCAACCAAGGTACATGCCCTTCCCCGGAATCGAACCCGGGACCCTTGAGTCTGCAGGCCGACGCTCTATCCACTGAGCCACACCGGTCAGGGCTCTATACCCTTCTTTCAACTTCAGATCCCAAGCATTCAGATCCTAGGCATGTGCTTCATTTTCATGTAATTTTCCCCACTCCGCTCACTCTTTTCCACCCTGTTCTCAACGCATTTTAATTGTCATTAAACTGTTACATAAAATGGGGCAAAGATTATAATTGACACTTTAGAAAAATCGTACCTATCTCCTATCTCTAAATTTACATCACATATTATTTACTTAAACATTAACTGGCTTTAACCTCACTTTGCATACATTGTCTTCAAATAAATACAATATAAAAAGCTAGGTCTCTATTTGAGTAACTTGATTCTACGTTTCTTAATAATAGTGATCAGTAGTATGGTATTTTAAAAATGCAACTTTGAAAGAAATGGCTAATAAATGATAAAGTGCTAATACTTTCATAATTAGAGTTAAAATCACTTTTTCTTTTATTAATGTTGATACCAAAATATTGTAGTATGGCCCTAACCAGTTTGGCTCAGTGGATAGAGCTTCGGCCTGCGGACTCAAGGGTCCCAGGTTCGATTCCGGTCAAGGGCATGTACCTTGGTTGCTGGCACATACCCAGTAAGGAGTGTGCAGGAAGCGGCTGATCACTGTTTCTCTCTCATCGATGTTTCTAACTCTCTATCCCTCTCCCTTTCTCTCTGTAAAAAATCAATAAAATATATTAAAAAAATTGTAGTATGTTTTGAGTGTCTCTTCCTCTTAGAAGATTTCACTTGTGTTAGGTTTGCTAGTCAGTCATTTCTCTTACGTTTCATCTCTTGTGACAAACTATACACACAGGAGACACAACTAGCTAAAAGAAATAGGGATGAGGGTTTTTTTTAATAAAATAGATTATTGATTACTTATTGTATACACATAGGGTTTTCTTTTAAGAATAACAGCATAAGTCAAAGTCTTTCTTTTGAAAATGTCTTCCTATTTTATATGTTCCACACTACTTAGTTGCCATCACCTAAAATGTCAGTAAATAGCTCTATGTGAACTTCTTTATTTTCTGATATTTCAGTTTGTTAAAACCTAATATATTTTCTTAAATTAATGCTACAAAATCACTATAAAATATAATTATAACTTTTTATACTTAGAATTTAGCTTAAAACATGATATTGATTAAACTTTTGGCCACAGGAATATGACTCCAAAGATTTTTGTGTAACTTTTAAAGAAAAAAATTAAAATCTGTACTTGTAGGGAAAAAAAAAAGTAGGAATAGATCTCTTTCCTCCCCAGAAGGAAATTAGTTTATAGAAGTCTGAGGAGTAATATAGGATAATGATGCTCTTTGTAGGAAATTACTATCTAAGAGATTGCTATCTGCATGATATTTTATAATTTTAGTAAAAAAAAGGTCTAGATAATTAGAAATTTCAAGATGTTAATCATGGGTTGAAAAATAATCTGAATTTGAGAATGATTTTGATTTGTATTTGTTTTTATCTAAGTGTATAATATATATATATATATATATATATATATATATATATATATATTATACTGTTATAGTAAAAATGTATGAATGTGCCCCAAGAGCTCCTTATTTTTGGCCATTAAAAGTGATTGAGATTATTTTTTTAATAAATAGGGAGATATTTAAAAATATAAATGTATAGTTATAAATATACATTTTTATGACTCAGTATGTTTTTGTTCAATAGAGAAGCTAGTATATTGGTTCTTGATTTTAAGTGTTCCTAATAATTCATAGCTTTTCCTATATGACTAAGTACTGATCCTAGGAAACAGAGATAAATTTATTTTGAAAATAAATGTTTATTTTCCAGAAAATATGTGAGGATATCTATGAACCCAGAAATTTTGTAACATATTTAAAGATGTAGGAACTTAAAAACATATAAATATTTCCAATGAAATGGAATTTCTAAATATATACTTCCCATTGAAATAAGTAAGAGTAAGTGAAAATGATTATTATAATATTAATTATTCCATGTGTACAAGGATTTATTCCAAGATGTACATATTTTTGTCACAATGTGTCCCACAAGCTTTTATTAGTGGTCATTGAGACTGTGAATCAGATCTACTTAGCCCTTCTTAACCATGTTAAAACTCTGAGGCTTTTCAGCACTCAGTCAGATTTGGTATTATGAAAATAAGAGAATTATTTTGAATGCTGTGTAGGAAAAAAGTTTCTCATGTGAAAAATACATTTTTATAATAGGGCAAGCAATGCATTTTTTTGGCTTTATGTTTTAATGTGCCTTTAAGTATGGAAGTATGACAGCAGTGCTCCTTTGCACTGTGGGGAGTGAAGAGAGCTTTGGCACGCTGTTCCTCCTGACTGTACAGGCTCACCTACAGTTGGAAAAGCTTTACATCCTCACAGGAGCAGTTAGATAATTCCTATAAGGCAACACCGGCCATGGCACCAAATATGTGGCACCAAGTCTAGGGGCCAGGGCAGGGTTGCTATGTGTGCAGGAGTCCTGGACTATGGATTTTAGAGAATAAGAAAGATATTGTGGAAGAGGTGGGAATCTCTTTAGAAGAAACCCATTGGTATAGTGATGCTCTATAAGACTGAAATATTTTTTGTTGTTCATTATCACTTATTTACATTTCACTTATTAAAAAACAATGTTGCTCTGGCCTATTGGCTCAGTAGGTTGGGGCATCATCCCATGTACCAAAAGACTGCAGGTACGATTGCCAGTCAGGGCACATACCTAGATTGTGGGTTTTATCCCCAGTCAGGTCAACCTATCTATGTTTTCCTCTTCTCTCTTCTCTTTTCTTTCTTCTCTCTTCTCACTTCTCTCTCATCTCTCCTCTCTCCTCTCTCCTCCTATCTCACTAAAGTTAATGAAAAACATATACCCAGGGTGAAGATTTAAAATAATAATAAACAACCCAATATCCTGCTATTTCAAATAATTCTCTCTGCTCATTGAAGTAGCATAGTCATCAGCCAGGTGAACAATTAAAACAGCTGATGTCTTTTGTGGTAAGAGTTTATTTATCACAGTGATTTTAATTTTGAAGGTGTCTACTGAACTGCTCAGTGATAACTACATAATCACTAGTAATTCTGATGGCTGACAAAATAAATACAAAAATCAAGTAAGAAGGTGAAATTTTATTTGAAAATATACCTATGTGAATGTACATTTTTGAACCAGATATTCTGGTGTTGCATAAGCAAGCATTTGATGTACTTTGTGAGCTATAAATTTAATTTAGTTTATCATATAGTACTATTATGCAAGATTTAGTCTAGGTGTTTTGTTTTTTTAGCTGCAATAAAACTTATTTTCGCCTTATGTTTGAAATATAATTTATATTTTAAAAAAATTTCAAGTAAACAATGATTCTCAAAATAATCCTGGTCATGTGAATATATAATGAAGCCCATTTTATAATCATGGAAATGAGGACTGAGAGAAATGAAATGGCTTTTCCAAGGCCAAATTGGTATTAAAAAAGTAGAACTAGGTCAGATGGAAAAAGTAAAAACCTATATGATTTCATTTATATGTGGGAGATAAAACTGAAATAAAAAAGGACAAACAAGACAAACAAAACATTCAGAAACTCGTAGACACAGGCCAGAGTATGGTGATTACCAGAGGGAATTGGAGTGGGGGTGGACACTGTAAAGGGTGAATGAAGTTAAATATGTGGTGACAGAAGGAGATTTGACTTGAGTGGTGAGCACACAGTGCAGTATACAGATGATGTATTCTAGATTGTATCCTTGAAATGCATATAATTTTATTAAGTAATGTCACTGCAATAAATTTAATAAAATATTACATATACATTTTAGCTAGCCCTCGTAATGGTCTATACAGTGATGAGTAGACATGGTGCTGGTCTTAATAGTTAGCATTTCTTACAGATGATGATGATGATTTGTCTCCATAATTTATTTCTTTTGAAACTCACTACATTGGGACAGAGAGGCCAAGGGTTCTCTTTGAAGGTGCAGGGTTAGTTAAACCCCCACTTTCTAAAAAAATATAAAACTAATATTAGACATTTGAAAATCTTGAGCCAGTACTCTTTTCTGTTATCAATATTGCTTCTTACACCAGACGTTATATTTGACTTGCCTACCATAGCCTTTATTTAAAAATATATATTAAAATTAAGTAATTAAAAATAATTGAACTTTGTACTCTTGGGGAAAGAGGGATATGGAATGTGCTGGTGCCTAGCAGTAAGTAGGAAGAGCTGGAAGGCACTCTCTCAGGAATGACAGAGAATACTTATAAAATTTGTCACAGGAAAATATCACTAGGTTCAGATAGTATCTATACTACTTCTAGTCCAGAATTCACTCACCGAAAACAAATATTGAAGGAGAAAAATAAAACGATCTGCCTAAATGCCTATTTAAATGGCTATATTACTCTAAAGAAATACACATTTGATTCCTTCAGAGAGATGCTGTTCAAAGTTTGTAAAATACACATTAGTTAATAATTCAACCATTTAGATAGCTGCCTTATTTCAAATGTCTATTTAGAAATATTCATTAAGACATTTGAAATTTCAAAAGTGATGATGAATCAAGTATAATGTTAAAATATTTTTCAGAACTTTACATGAACACTAAAAGCTAAAAAATGCTAAATCTCAAAAATACAAAAACAATTCAGCATTGTTTTTAGAGATCTCTAATTTTCATTACATTATTTTTTCTTGTAAAAATATGTGATGAGATTTTTGTTTCCATGCTCACATAATTCTGTTCATACATATTTATTATTGAAATGCCAGAAACTCACCTCTTTCTAAGAATGCTGCTTTAGCACTTAATAATTGAAATTAAAACTGATTTATTTTTTATGTCAGTGTTGTAAACAGATCCCTCTATCACTAAAAACTGAAGCAACATTGCAGTCATTTTCTCATAAGCAGTTTATTTCATATATGACTTCTGAGAAATACTTCTGGTTTTTAAAAACCAGAGAAGACTTGGCTTCCTTTTTTCCTTCAGTCAGCACCACAGGGATTCCAAGCTAAGCTTTCAAAATGTTGCAGAACATACATTGCAGAAAGCACACAACCTTCCATTGCATTTCACACAGTGTTCTAAAGGAGAACATGCACATCCTGCCTTTGCCAATAATCAGAGATCAATGAAGTTATTACCCAGTATTAAATTAATATTTTGAAAAGTACCATGCTTCACTTTCACCCCACTTACTCTCTTTTTTGAGTTACCTAATTTTCCTTTATGTATGAAGAGAGATTCTGGTTTTTCATTGGCCAATGTCCTGTTTCTTAAAAATAGAGTCTATAATTGGACATAAACATATATCAACTTAAATATTTCCCCAAGAGTTACTATACCAACTCTTTTGATTTTTTATTGTGTTTTTAGACTTTATTTTGTTTATTTATGCTCTGATCTTTATTATTTCCTGCCTTCTATTTACTTTGGGCTTTGTCTATTGTTCTTTTTCTAGTTCCATTAGGTGTAAGGTTAGATTATTCCTTTTCTTGAAGTAGGTTTATAATGCTATGAATTTTCCTTTTAGAGCTGCTTTTGCTATGCCCAATAGATTTTGTGCTATTGTGTTTTCATTTTCCTTTGTCTCAAGGTATCTTTCAATTTATTTATTTATCTCTTTATTAATCCATTAAATGGTTAGTGGTATGTTCTCTAACCTCTATGTGTGTTTGGGTTTTTCAGGGATTTTTTCTTGTAATTGATTTCTAGTTTCATTCTATTGTGGTCAGAGAAGACACTTGATATGATTTCAATCTCTTAAATTTATTGAGACTTGTTTTGTGTCCTAACATGTGGTTCATCCTAGAAAAGGTTCTACGTATATGTGAAAATAATATGTATCCTGCTGCTTTGGGATGAAAAGCTCTAAAAATATAAATTAAATTCATCTGATCTAGTGTGTCACGCAAGGCCAGTGTTTTCTTATTAATTTTCAGTCTGGAAGATCTATTCATTGATATCAATGGAGTGTTAAATTTTCCTACTATGACTTTATTACTGTTGATCTCTCCCTTTATGTCCATTGAGATTTGCTTTATATATTTGTGTGCTCCTATGTAGGATGCATAAATATTTACAAAGATTATATCCTCTTGTCGGATTGATCCAATTAGTATTATGTTGTGTCCTTTTTTCTTTCTTATTATGGCATTTTTTAAAGTCTATTTTCTCTGATAAAAGTATTGTTATTCCATCTTTTTTCATTTCCATTTGCACAATGGAAATGAAAAAATTTTTAAAAATAAACATTTAAAATTTACTTTTAGTCGGTGTGTGTTTTTCAATCTGAGGTGGGTCTCTTGTAGACAGCATATATATAGGTCTTGTTTTCTTATTAATTCAGCTACCCTATGTCTTTTTATTGGAGCATTTAATCTATTTTCATTTAAAGTGATTATGATAGGTATGTATTTAATAAGACTTTATTCTTTATAACTATATTCTTCTTTTATTTTTCTCATAAGATTTATCTTTATTGTCAAAAGTATTACAGATATCCCTCTTTTTTCCTCCCATTGACACCTCCACCCCACCCCTGCCACCCCTGCCTGGCCTCCACCACACTATTGTCTGTACCCATGGGTTATGAATATATGCATATAAGTTCTTGTGTTAATCTTTTCCCACCCTCCTCCCCTTGCCTGTGAGATTCATCAGTTTGTCCCATGTTTTCATGTCTCTGGGTCTATTTTGTTCATCAGTTTATTTTGTTCATTAGATTCCACATATCAGTGAGATCATGTGAATTTATCCAAGATTTAAAGAAGGACTAACATCTATACTTCTCAGACTCTTCCAAAAATACAAGAGGAGGGAAGATCCTAAGCTCATTTTATAAAACCAGCATTATTCTGATTCCAAAACTAGATAAAGACACTACAAAGAAATAAAATTATAGACTTATATCCCTGATAAACATAGATGCAAAAATCCTCAAACAAATGTTAAACAGAATTCAACAATACATTAAAAAGATTATTCACCATGATTAAGTGGGATTTGTTTTTGGGATGCAAGGTTGATATACACAATGCAATTTGTGGGATACACCACATAAAAAATGAAGAATAAAAATCATATGATCATATCACTAGATTCAGAAAAGCATTTGACAAATTCCAACACCCATCCTATCTAATAAAAGAGTAATATGCAAATTGACCATCACTCCAAGACACAAGATGGCCACCCCATGTGGTCAAAGATGGCTGCCCCCAAGTGGACACATGATGGCCACCACAAGATGGCTTCCAGAGGAGGGCAGTTGAGGACAGTTGGGGGAGACCAGGCCAGCAGGGCAGGGCAGTTGGGGGGGACCAGGCCTACAGGGGAGGGCGGTTGGGGGAGGACCAGGCCTGCAGGGGAGAACAGTTAGGAGGGGTACCCAGGCCTACAGGGGAAGGCAGTTGGGGGGGACCAGGCCTGCAGGGGAGGGCAGTTGGGGATGACCAGGCTGGCAGGGGAGGGCAGTTAGGGGCAATCAGTCCAGCCAGGGAGCAGTTAGGTGTTGATCAGGCTGGTAGGGGAGTGGTTAGGGGGTGATCAGACTGGCAGGCAGAAGCGGTTAGCCGCAACGAGGCAGAGGTAGGTGAATTGTTGGGATCCAGCAGTCCTGGATTGTGAGAGGGATGTCCGACTGCCCATTTAGGCCTGATCCTGGTGGACATCCCTCAAGGGGTCCCAGATTGGAGAGGGTGCAGACTGGGCTGAGGGACAACCCCCCGTGCATGAATTTCTTGCACCGGGCCTCTAGTTTATGATAAAAGCTCTCAGCAAAGTAGGAATAGAGAGAACATACTTTAATCTATACTAATAAAAGGGTAATATGCTAATTAGACTGGGAGACCTTCCAGGAGATTTTCCAGACATTCTTCTGGACAAAGCTATGGTGGCGGGGCTGAGGTAGAGGCAGTTAAGGGCCAAGCTGGGAGGGCAGTTGTGGGTGATCAGGCTTGTGGGGGTGGCAGTTGGGGGTGAGCAGGCCAGCAGGGGGGGGCAGTTGGGAGTGAGCAGGCCAGCAGGCAGAGTGGTTAGGGTCAGTCAGGCAGGCAGGCAGGTGAGTGGTTAGGAGCCAGCAGTCCTGGATTGCAAGAGGGATCCCAGACTGGAGAGGGTGCAGGCCAGGCTGAGGGACATCCCCCTGTGCATGAATTTTGTGCATCGGGCCACTAGTATAATATAAGGCATTAAATATATATATAATTTCCTATATAATAAAAGGCTAATATGTAAATCAACTGAATGGTGGAACATCTGGTCGCTATGACGTGCACTGACCACTAGGGGGTAGATGCTCAATGCAGGAGCTGCCCCCTGGTGGTCAGTGTGTTTCCACAGGGGGAGCACTGCTCAGCCAGAAGCCCTGAGCTGGGCTCATGGCTAGCAAGCGCAGTGGTAGTGGCAGGAGCCTCTTCCGCCTCCATGGCAGTTGGACACCCCTGAGGGCTCCTGGACTGGGAGAGGGCACAGGCTGGGCTGAGGAACTCCTCCTCCCCCCCTGGCTAAGTGCATGAATTTCATGCACTGGGCCTCTAGTGTGTGTGTGTGTGTGTGTGTGTGTGTGTGTGTGTATATATATATATATATATACATATATATATATATATATATGTATATATATATATATATGTGTGTGTGTGTGTGTGTGTGTGTGTGTGTGTGTATATATATATATATATATACATATATATATATATATATATATATATATATATATATATATACACACACATATATATGGAGAGAGAGAGAGAGAGATTGATTTCAGAGATAAAGGGAGAGGGAGAGAGAAATAGAAACATCAATAATGAGAGAAAATCATTGATCGACTGCCTCCTGCACTTACCCACTAGAGATCCAGCACACAACCGGGCATGTGTCCTGACCAAGAATCAAACCATGACCTCCTGGTTCATAGGTTGAGCTCACTGGCTGGGCTAACATAAGCCATATTTGACAAACCCACAGCCAACATCATACTCACTGGGGAAATTTTTAAAACGTTATATTTCCCTTAAACTTAGGAACAAGACAGGGATGTTTATTTTCACCACTCTTACTTAACATAGCACTGGAAGTCTTAGCCACAGCAATCAGACAAGAAGAATAAATAAATAATATACAAATTGGAAAGAAATATTTAAAACCACCATTATTTTCAGATGACATGATACTTTATATAGAGAACTGTAGAGATTCAATGAAGCATAATACTAGAACTGAAAATGAATTCAGTAGCAGGATGTAAATAAATATTCAAATATTTGCTGCATTTTTAGACCAAAAATGAACCATCAGAAAGTGACACTAAGAAAACAATTCCATTTACAATTGTATTAAAAAATAACTAGGAATAAATTTAACCAAGGTAATAAAAGACTCAGAGAAATTCAAGACCTTAAGGAAATAAATAAAAAAGAATAGAAATAAATGGAAACACATATGGTGCTCATTGATAGGAAGAATTAACATCATTGAAATGTCTATACTACCCAAAGCAATTTAAAAATTCAACACAATTCCTATCAAAATACAAATGGTATTTTTCATACAAATAGAATATAAATAATCCAAAAATTTGTTGCCCTGAAGAGTGACAACAATCTTTACCAAGAATAAAGTGTGAGGTATCACACTCCCTAGTAACACACTATACTACAAAGCTATACTGTTAAAAACAGGATGGCACTTGCATAAAAGCTGACACATAGATCAATTAAACAAAAAAAGAGAGCCGAGAAATAAACCCACAACTATATGTTCAATTAATATATGTAAATAGGGTAAGGACAATGCTATCTAATAAAAGAGTAATATGCAAATTGACAGTACATCCGCTACACCTACAAGCCACGCCCACCAGCCAATCAGGAGAGAGTATGCAAATTAACCCACCAAGATGGCTGCAGCCACAGAGAGAGCAGGAGGCTTGGGTTTTCCCGGTAATGGAGGAAGTCAAGCTTTCTGCCTACCCTGGGGGGCCCAGGCCTCCGCTCAAGGCTACAAAGTTTCAATTATAGAAGATAAATAAATCCCAACAAAAATGGCTGCGGCCACAGAGCAAGCAGGAGGCTTGGCTCCGCTAAAGGCTACAAAGTTTCAATTATAGAAGATAAATAAATTCCAGATGCCAGGGCCTCAGCTTGGGTAATCGGGGGATGTGGCCGGCCTGCAAACCACCACAGGCCCCTTGCCCAGGCCACCCCATGCCCCAAGGGAACCTCCACCCTGATCCAGGACACCCTTCAGGGCAAACCAGCTGGTCCCCACTGGTGCACCAGGCCTCTATCCTATCTAATCCTATCTACTAAAAGAATAATATGCAAATTGACCATCATTTAAATGCAACTAGTTCAGAGACCAATCTCTTATTACCATTTTCTGAGAGTGTTCACTGAACCAGTGAGTGATGCATTCATCATAGTATAGTGTGGACAATGGAATAGCATTCCAGGTAGTTAAAGCCAAAGGGATCTATTATAGGGTCTCAAGTAGCTCATAGAACTGTTGTAAGTCCTGAAGAAAATAAATGCACCACACCCCGCCTCTCAACATCCACAAATATATTCTCCAGAAATTAGAGTCCCTATTCATGCTGTTGTCAAAAACAAATATTTCTATTGTGGACTTGTCTTTTCAGTAGAATTGAGGCAACTGCCACATTTTTTACTTTAAATTTTACCCAGTGACATTCAGAATTTAAGCTGCAAAAGAGTTTAGGGACTGTTACTTACAGCTTTCCAGGAACAGTAGAAGAGTTTGGAATGAATTAAAATGCTAAATCATTCTTTCTTATATAATCACTTCTTTGTCTTTCTCTTGGTTGACTTTAATTGACTGATTCATTCATCTACAATATTTGGCAGTACCTGACATTTCATTTATTTTACTAGAATTTATTTTACAAAGATTTGTTTGTAGAATACTATCTTCTATTTTATTTTATTAAAAAATATTGAATTTATTGTGGTGACATTGGTTAATAAAATTATATATATATTTCAGGTGTATAATTCCATATATATATTTCAGGTGTATAATTCCATCTGCATATTGTGCAAATATTTTAAAATATTTTCTTTTATTTTTCAATTATAGTTGACAAATATTTTTTTTGATGGCATGAACCTTGTTCCAGTTTGTAGTACCAAAGCATGTCACACCCATAGTAGGAAATCAATTAATAGTTGTTTTTATTTTAATTTTTGATAGTTCAAAGTAGGCACTGTCAAACATTTATATCTACTTTCTCTAGTTAAAAAAAATAAAAGTAGACACTACTTTCTTTCATATTGCAGACTATCTTGACAATTTTCACTTGAGTTTTTATTTAACTTACTAGAGGCCTGGTGCAGGAATTCATGCACAGATGGGGTCTGGCCGGCCCACCCCAATGGGGTCTGATTGGGTCTGGGCCAGCAGGGGGGAGGGGATGCGGACAGTTGGTTGGCCTGCCCCTCCCCCAATTGGGGTTGGGGGGCCGATCTGGGGTGGGGCCAGCCGGAGGGAGGGTCTGCAGGTGGTTGGGGGTCATTCGGGGCCCCGATTGGGCCAGTTTGCTGCCATAGTGCACGTCATAATGACCGGTTGTTCTTGTGTTCTGGTCGCTTGGCTTTTTATATATATATAGATTTTTGAAAGAAGGGAGATAAATCAGCTGGATGTCTGCCCACAGACACAGTTTCTCCTTTTGGGTCCCCACATTACTTTCTCAGTTGTTCTTAGATTTCTGTTTGAGATATTCAACTGGGAGGGCTGGTAAAAGCAAATGTACACTAGCAGTATATAAGCCTCACTTCCTGCCCTAGCTGGTTTGGCTCAGTGGGTAGAGCTTCAGCCTATAGACTGAAGGGTCCTGGGTTGATTCTGGTCAAGGGAGAATGCCTAGGTTGTGGGCTCAATCCCCAGGAGGGGGAGTGCAGGAGGCAACTGTTCAATGATTCTCTCTCATAATTGATGTTTCTATCTCTCTCTCCCTCTCCCTTCTTCCCTGAAATCAATAAATACAAAAAAAACCCAAAAAACACAACCCCACAAACAAACAAAAATACCTCACTTCCTGAGAGAAATGAAGGGCAGGCTCAAATATAGAACTTTACGGAAGAGGAAGTAGTTCTTTGTGCGATTTCTTCTCTGTTTGATGAGCTGTTGTATCACTGTGCATCCCGTATTTTGTTTGCTACATCTGGTAAACCAAGCCATTGTACACACAGTGGAATTCTTTGGGTATCACTGAGAAGCCAAGATAGCTGATGGCACTGTTGACTCTACAGTGCCATATTTAAAAGCATCATTCCAAGTCCGAATGTAAATCTTGTTTTCTTCACTTATTATTTGACCTTGGAAACAACTGAAGCTTCTGAATCTTAGTTTATTTACCTATGACGTTGATAACCAAGAGCAGTAAGTGTGATAATTCATGTTAAGCACATGGTAAATTCTCTTTAAAATTAAGTATTATTATTACTACAGGCCCAGTGCATGAAATTTGTGCATGGGGGTGTGTCCGTCAGACCAGCCTGCACCCTCTCCAATCTGAAACCCCTCAAGAGATGTCCAACTGCCTGTATAGGCCTGATCCTGGTAGGATGGGGCCTAAACGGGCAGTCGGACATCCCTCTCACAATCCAGGACTGCTGGCTTCCAACTGCTTGCCTGCCTGCCTTCCTGATTGCTCCTAACTGCTTCTGCCTGCCAGCCTGATCACCCCCTAACCACTCCCCTGCCAGCCTGATTGATGCCTAATTGCTCCCCTGCCAGCCTGTTTGCCCCTAACTGCCCTCCCCTGCTGGCCTGGTCACCCCTAACTGCCCTCCCCTGCAGGTCTGGTCCCCCACAACTGCTGTCCCCTGCAGGCCTGGGTTCCCCCCAACTGCCCTTCCCTGCAGGCCCAGTCGCCCCCAACTTCCCTTCTCTGCTGGCCTGGTCACCCCTAACTGCCCTCTCCCGCAGGCTTGATCACCCCCAACTGCCCTCACTTGCAGGCCTGGTCCCTCCCAATTGCCCTCTCCTGCTGGCCATCTTGTGGTGGCCATCTGTGTCCAGATGGGGGCAGCCATCTTGTGTCCACATGGGGGCAGCCATCTTGTGTGTTGGAGTGATGGTCAATTTGCATATTTCTCTTTTATTAGATAGGATAGAAGCCTGGTGCACGCTTGGGGGCCAGCTTGTTTGCCCTGAAGGGTGTCCCGGTCCAGGGTGGGGGTTCCCTTGGGGCATGGGGTGGCCTGGGCGAGGAGCCTGTGGTGGTTTGCAGGCCGGCCATTCCCCCCAGCGACCCAAGCTGAGGCCCTGGTATCTGAAATTTATTTATCTTCTATAATTGAAACTTTGTAGCCTTGAGCGGAGGCCTGGGCCAGCCAGGGTGTGCAGGAAGCTTGGCTTCCTCCATCGCTGGGGAAACCCAAGCCTCCTGCTCACTCTGTGGCAGCAGCCATCTTGGTTGAGTTAATTTGCATACTCGTTCCTCATTGGCTGGTGGGCGTGGCTTGTGGGTGTAGCAGAGGTACAGTCAATTTGCATATTACTCTTTTATTAGATAGGGTTACTAGAGGCCTGGTGCACAAAATTTGTGCACTTGGGGGGGGCGGTCCCTCAGCCCGGCCTGCACCCTCTTGCATCTGGGAGCCCTCAGCGGATGTCCGACTGATGGCTTAAGCAGTCAGTCTGATATCCTTAGCACTGCTGCAGAGGTGGGAGAGGCTTTTGCCACTGCTGTTGTGCTCACCAGCCATGAGCCCGGCTTCTGGCTGAGTGGCACTCCCCTTGTGGGAGTGCACTGACCACCAGGGAACAGCTCCTGTGTTGAGCGTCTGCCCCCTGATGGTCAGTGTGTGTCATAATGACTGGTCATTTCGCAGTTTGGTTGATTTGCATATTAGTCTTTTATTATATAGGATTTCTGTTGGGAAAGCAAGGAAATGCTGGCCCTCCTTGTAACACCTGATTGGAAATGCTCTTCATCTGAAACAATAAAAATGATCCCGCCCTGGCTGGTTTGGCTCAGTGGATAGAGCGTCGGCCTACAGACTAAAGGGTCCTGGGTTCGATTCCAGTCAAGGGCACATGCATGGGTTGCAGGCTCGATCCCCAATAGGGGGCGTGCGAGAGGCAGCCAATCAATGATTCTCTCTCATCATTGATGTTTCTATCTCTCTCTCTCCCTCTCCCTTCCACTCTGAAACCAATAAAAATATATTTAAAAAAAATGATCCCAAATATAAATCCCCATCTTCCCCACAGATGCTCCTTGCCTCCCATGTTTATCCTTCCAATTGAAAAGGTGTCAGGGGTCTACCAGCCCATTCTCTGATTACTTCCTGAGAGTCTGAGCCCCTTACATCCAGAGGTGGGTTTGGAGCCTGCCTTGGTGGCTTGTCATTTCCACTGCACTAAATCTAGCATAAATCTGCGGCTACTTCTGAGAATGAAAAGAGTAACCCTTCCCTGTTCCTTTAAGTGATGATTAGTGTTTATTTTTATATTCCTTTGGTCATTTCAGGAGACATGTAACAGGATAAAAATTAGACTGCCGGACTCGAGTCATCAGCTTTCTCAGAATTCCAGAGCAGAAGCAGAACCTTCATTGTGCTTTAATCACTTGATAATGTTGATATTTAATAACTGATATGATACTTAAATTTTAGAGAGACAATAGTGCAGATCTTTCAATATGAGCTTCATTTACTGGCTCATGACTGCTGTTTATAAATTTTAGCTGAAACCTCCTCACTAGCTTTCAATATGTTAATGTATAAAATTCTCCCTTCCTGAGGTTAATGTAATACAGATCTAATGCCTATGCAATGATTCTAGCCTAGGTTTTTTTTCAGTCCTCTATTTTTTTTTTTTTTATGCAATTTTCAAACAGAGATGATCTTTCCTATATGCACTAATAATATTTGCATGTTTAAATGGAATACAGATTCAAAGTTGAATTATGAGGTTATGAGGTCAAAGAAACATAGAGATTAGATCTTTAACCATAAGCAGACTCTCACATATTGAAAATAACAGTATCAGTGTTTTGCAAATTTTATGCTCTCATTGGAGATATAGAGCCCAATAGAGGGAGGATTTCTTTGTAAAAGAACAACTGTGTTCCTCAATAGCTATAAGTAACCCATATGGAGATTAGTGGCTATTAAGAAAACATACATCTGAATAATTCCAAACAATCAAGTTCAAAGCATTGTATGCAAAGGGATCGACATAATAAGTGATTATATTTCAAATGATCAGTGATAGAAAATCAAATGTAAAATCATAATTAGCAAAGTTGGTTTTCTAAGGGATGAAGTCACTATTTGCAGAAAAACTACATATGAAAAGATTATTTTAAATGCACTGTGCACAACTCTTGATTAATTAAAAAATTCATGGGATTAACAGAATCAAAGCAAAGTATGAAAGCAAAAAGCAAGCTAACTAAAAAATGTCCTAACTTTCCTCTGGTTCTCTAGATCCATCCCTTCAGAAAATGGTGTTTTCATGAAAGAGCAGTCTGTAGACCTCCCATGAGCTTGCACAGGTCGTCTTGCCTTTTCACATTAGAATAAGGTTCTTGGTGTAATGGCTGACACTTTGTGCTCTCTGCTGTATGATGTAAGATCTTTTGTAGGGATGATGAATAACTCAGTCAGTGTCTAATAGAAAGTTCCCTACAGTATGTCTCAAGTGGTAGAGGTATATACTGTGGCTGTTGGGTATTTTGATATATAATGTTCCTGTCTTTGTTATCTGAAAATAAAATGTATTTATAATTTACCATTAAAAAATGTGTCAGCTACTACATTCGACCTCTAAATTTGGGGAACATTGGTTTACCAATATATGTGTTAAATGTGAGGTCAGTAAACTTTTTCTTTAAGTGGCCAGATAATAAATATTTAGGGTTTGCAGGCCTTGCTTAGTTCTGCCATTGTAGGAGAATGCAGCCATGAACAGAACATAAATGAATGGGCATGGCTGAGTATTCCAATAAAAGTGCATTTACAAAAACAGGTAGCAAGCCTGGGCCTTAGTTTGCCAACCCCTGTACAAGATAAAGCCATTTTTTTGTAATAAAGTAATAGCTTACTCCTTTTTCTTTTGTATTAAAATCTTAAGTAGGGGTGTCTTACTTTTCTGTAGTAAGTATATGGTACATAATTCTTGTGTGTGTGGTGCCTATATTTATGAACTATAAATTATATTTAAATTTTATAAAGGAATTTTTAGAACAAAAAGAAATATTTTACTTTCTAATATCATAACTACTTCATTTCAAGGAACTCATTTCTATATTTTTTTTAGTATATAAATAAACAGTACAAAGAGAAAAGTAAAAATTCTTTCTTTTTATCTTAAAAGAAATGGCCTAGAATAAATATAGTAACTCATCCTGAAAACAGACCTAATATGAAAGAAACCAAAGTTATGAATTAGAGCTGCTGTAAACAGATACCATCCAATATCGCCTAAGCAATGTACCAGTTAAAGCACTCAGAAATATAGGTGAAAGAGTAATGAAAAATAGATAACTTTTTAAAGTGGTGGCAGTCCAGTTCCATACATTTGACATGTGAATAAATTCTATTGAAACCCACAATTGGAGTATAGTATGTTAAAGAACAAAACAGGCAGCTTCAGGCTGTTATTCATAATTTTTCTAATTACTTCTTTTAATGGAATAGGAGAGCTCTGTGGTACTGAAAGAAAAGAAAAGAAAAGAAAAAAAAGAAGCTCTCATTGATGAGCTCTGCATTAGCAAGTAGTACCTGCCACCTGAATAAAGCACAGTACAATGGCTTTGATATTGTCAATGATGCATCTAAAATCAATGTAGCTCTAAGAATAGGCAAGATCTTTTCTTCATTTCACACCACTGTATTTACCATGTTTTTTCTGGGTTATTCCTAGTTACTAAGTAGTAAAAGAACTTACCTTAGACAAAAGTGACAATGAAGGAGAAAATTCTGAACCTCAATTTTATTATTATTATTAATTATTATTATATTATTAACCTTAATAAACATTTGACAAGAAATTGTAGTTTTCCTGTGAAAATTAATAAATAGCCCAATTCACAACTGTGAGTAATACTTCTGAAATTACAGCGATTCGCAAAGGGAACAATAGGATAAGTACTATTTCATGTACAGATATAAGATCCCTACAAATTTCAAAAGGAGCTTCCCATTTGCAAAATTGTATAGTTCTGAATTTGGAGAAATATTGTGTAGATAATTATTTTTTACAGGATAAACAATGAGCTACATCCAATGGAGGAAAGAAAAAAAATTAACTGAGCATCCAGTGGCATCTTTTGTCATAAAAGACCAGATAGAAACCTCTGGGCATGACTATACCACTTGTCCAGGGTCAGTGAGTGACAGCATAGAAACAGAGTAAGATAAGACAAATAGAGCACCTCTTTGTAAGGAAGGGGTGTATTAACATGGAGAGTCTGAGCTGGAGTTGCAAGGCTCAGGAAAAAGCAGTGCAATTTAAGTGTGAAGAGTGTGGCAAGAGCTGCTTTTTTTCACGGCTGTGTAAGTCCTGCCCTTAGCCCTCTAGTGTGGCATCAACTGTGCAGGGTCACTGTCAAGCCTAGGCTCGGCATTCTAATAATTAGCAGAGAACAGAAAGCATTACTTATCCTAGATTCACTCACTTCTCCGCAGTAAACATAGAAAAATAATCCTTTTATGGGGGAGCTCAGTGTGTTTTCTGATGAACCAGAAACCACATTGGGATTTTAATACCCAGTTAAGCCAGGGGTGCATTGTCTCAAAATTAGAATATAGAAAATAACTCATGCCTGGCTGGTGTGGCTCATTGGCTGAGGGTCAACCTATGAATCAAGGAGGTCATGGTTGATTCCCAGTCAGGGCACATGCCCAGGGTTGGGGGCTTGACCCCAGAAGGGAGCGTGCAGGAGGCAGCTGATAGATGATTCTCTCTCATCATGGATGTTTCTATCTCTCTCCTTCTCCCTTCCTCTCTGAAATTAATTAAAAAATTTTTTAAAAGAATTAAAGACATGCTATAACCAGGAGAATTTAGTCTAGTTAGACAAGACTTTCAAAGAAGACGATAATAAATAACTCTTCTATTGTATAAAGTAATACATTAGTATTTCTGCCTAAGATACCATTCTGTAGGTAAACCTGGTGACCATCTGTATGAAGAAAGTAGTAGTCTCTATTTATCTATCATCTATTTATCTATCATCTATCTATCTATCTATCTATCTATCATCTATCTATCTATCTAATTTAATCTATCATCATCTATCTACTATCTACCTATCATCTATTTATTTTTGCTACCAAAACTAAAAAAGTTTGTTTCCTAATCAGGAATTCTATCTTTGATTCTTGGTAACTGCAATAGCATATATCTTGTAGATATTAGAGAATCATGGTTGTAAATATATTAGTTGATAAAATTGAAAGCTTTATTTAGCTGCAAAAACAACAGGAAGCCACTGCTTAATAATTTTAAAAGAACACTTATAAATGTATTATTTTTCAGTATTAAGGAAGGTTCTGAGATGTAGGTAATAGAAATAAACTCTAACTGATTTCAAATCTTAAATGGATAGCTATCAGAATATCTGGGATGATCAGAGAAATAGGAGTGGAGGTAATATAACAAAGGATAAAACTGAAATTATCTTGTAAATCCTAAACCACGAAGACACCATTGTCATCACCCCTGGGCCTAGACAGCATAGCTTTCACTTCTGGAACTACTAAAGCTGAACCTGGGATACTGCTGCTGCTGCTGGCAATGCTCCCCAGCTGCCCCTGGGAAGTGGACATATCCACTTCTGGTCCCACTACCCTTACTCAAAGTGGTTTGTGGTCTTTCATATCACTGGCTTTTATTAAAATTGGGGGCAGGGTCTAGCTCGTGTCCCCATGCCTGAACGAGAAGCAAAAATGGGAAAGTAAGTATCTGGCAACTATAGTTTTATAATGTGGGCTGACACTACCTAGTAAGGGTAAGGATGTACTAGCAGAGAAAAGGGATTGAATTTTTGGACAGTCAAAATGAAAATGTTGTCAAAATGCCCATTGCATACACAGAATCAAAAATCCAATGGTTGAGCAATTCTTTGTTGATAACTTGTTAGCCTAATGCTGTCAGTAAGAACCTAGACTCTCCCCATCTCTTCCCTCTGTGGTCCTCAGTAAGATGGCTTTTGGACTTCCCTTGGCTTTTTATATTCTCTTTCTGCATCAGCCCATATGTGTCCTAAAGCAGCTGTAGAATATCTTAATCTTCTGTGTTCCAGGCCAATGGAATATAGCCAGGAAGAAAACTGTCTGGTCTTAAAAGCATAACATTTTTCAAATAATGGGTAGCCTGTAGCATAAAAAACTCCCAAACATTTGATATACTTGAAAGATATCCACTTAAAAGTGCCCTGGGAGTGAGCAAGATGTAAAGTCTCCAAGGATAAATTTGTGCTTCTTTTACTATCACTTGAACCCCAGGGGGACAATAACAAGAAGCCTTAAGAAGCTCCTGGGACTACTTATTATAGAAAGGAATTATTAAAAAGGATTCAGACCAAATGGAAGATGGAGAAAGGGATCAGTAATTGTTTTAGTATAGCTACTTCCATAATTACTCTATAAGGCTCTAACATGTGCTCCCTAAAAACTATCCAAACCCACTACTAACTTCATCTTTTTGCACCCTATAAAATAAAATCCTAATATGCAAAAAGACCAAATGGCAGAACGACCTGTCACTATGATGCACACAAACCACCAGGGAGCAGATGCTCAATGCAGGAGCTGCCCCCTGGTGGTCAGTGCGCTCCCACAGGGGGAGTGCTGCTCAGCCAGAAGCCAGGCTCACAGCTGTTGAGCTCAGTGGTGGTGGCTGGAGCCTCTCCTGCCTCCGTGGCAGCGCTAAGGACCCCTCGGAGGATGTCCAACTGCCAGCTTAGGCCCTCTCCCGACTGCAAGTGGTCCCGGACTGTGAGACGGCACAGGCCATGCTGAGGGACACTCTCCACCCCCCCCCCCCCCGCCAATGCATGAATGTCATGCACCAGGCCTCTAGTATTAAATAACTTTCTATTATAGCATAAAGAAACTATCTCTATTAAAACTCTTTTAGTTGTAAGTGAAAGAAAGCTTAACCCAACTGGCTTAAGAATAAAGAAAACTTATTGAATTACATTATGAAATTGTATATAGGAACTAACTCTAAGTACAGCTTGAGGCAGGGGCTTACATGACACCACCAGGACCCAGTTTATCTATCTATACTCTTTTTACATTGACTCCAAACTCAGAAAAGTACCTCTTGATGATTATGCATGCCATAACAGCTCTAAAATTAAGTCCTCAGGACTTCAAGGTTAGTAATAGAGAAAAACAAACTGATTTGTTTCCATATATCCTAGCACAATCTTATTGGATGTCGTTAGCTCACATACCCATCCCTGAAACTCTCATTGGCCCATGTAATAAGTATGCTCCAAGATGTCTCATAGTTATCCTTGGTAGTCAACCCAATTAGAGAAAACCAGAAATGAAGAGGGACAGAGAATGTTCTCTCTGAAGGAAGTTTGGGCAAGGTTTCCATAAACAAAAAAGTGAATGAATGTTATGGATTAAAAAAGATATCCCCAAAATTATCTGATCTCTAGCTAAAGGCAGATATTTTTTAAAAGGGTAATATTTAGGGGAGAAAGAGCCAGGAAAGAAAAGGTGTATGTTGATGGAAATGAGCAAGAGCATCAAAGGCAATGTATCTACCTCACAAATTGGCTCACAGTAAACATTTCAAGGAGAAAGGCCTTTGGATTTTTCTGTCACGTTCTTCTTTCCTATAAAAATAAGTTTTTATTTTAAGGCTAGGTATGATATTATTTTTCTTTACATCTAAAAGTTAGAATAGTTTCTGGAATTTGGGGAATTTATCATTTATATATGAAAACATGCAATATCACTAATTAAGAGCTTCTATGTGCTAGTTTCTATGCTAACTGTTTTGCATGAGTCTAGAAATAATTAGGAGGGTGGGCTCTGAAATTAGACTATTTATATTTAATGCTCAATCAAGAATTTACTAGCTTATGACTTTTAGCATATAACTTTAAATTCTCCAGTTATTTCTTTGACTATAAAATGGGGAGAGAAAGAGTACATAATGCATAGGATTGTTTCTAGAACAGAATAATTTTAAGTGTGTAGAATATTATTTTTCATATAGTAATTGCTGACTAAATAAGAATTATAAATATTAACTATTGTTGTTAACCATAGTATTAATTTATTTGAGCCTCACAATCTATAAAGTATCTACTATTATTATGCACAAGAAAACTACTGTAGAGGAAAAATATTAAATAATATTTCAAGTTACATAGATAGCAAACTGAGTTGAGTTAGATCTGAATCCACGTTTTTCTGTTCCATAAGTTGTGCTGTAAACTACAAATTAAGCAGCTTTTAGAACCATAGATCTCTACCAGAATTCTGAGCTCCATGGATATATAGATACAAGTGGGTTCTCCACCTTTTTTCCCCCTTATTAGATTTCATTATTCTTGGTCTTCAAAGTAGTATAGACCATTGTACATTAAATTATATAGGTTATACTCTGTGGAATAGTCGCATGTAGGCAAGAAACAATCCACACACTCATTTCTAATGCAAATTTGGTCACAGCCTGAAAATAAAAGTAACTAGAAATTACACTTAAAAATTTAATAGATCAATCATCCAGGAAGTCTGCATACCATTAAAGACTTAATTTGCTGGAAGCAAGAGTCTACCTTTTGCAGTTAAAATAAGACTAATGCTCAACATATCAATATTTAATCTGAATCTATTTTTATTATTTAGGATTTCAAGGTTGTAAGAAACTCACTGAAAATCACCAGTTACCTTATACCTGGGATGTCCCTTATAAAAGTATCACATTACACAGCCATACTGCATTCAGAAATAAAGTAGAATGTGCAGGAAAATCTTCATCTAAAATTGAAAGAATGAAAATTAATCCTTATTCTCTAAAAAGACTTATATTTAACTTTGTGCATTTCTAGGTTTTAAAACTATTAAAGAACATTGTAGACATCAGTTCTTTTTCTTTCTACCCAATCCAATGGAATCTGCTTTAAATAGCCATAATTGGTGATTTTCCAGATCAAAGGTCTTCTTTAGATCAATGAGCAGAGCTTGTCTATATTGATTACTAGTCATGCCTATGAAAATATCATTTGTTACCTCGGGAATGATAGTGGAATAAAGAAGCTAACACCAAATTGTAAGGAGATCAATGAGTTTCATGTAGGTAAAAATGATCATGTTACCTGAGAAGAGAACATCAATTTTTTATGTACCCTGGACCAAATAGCAAAGGAAAAAGTTATCTAGCAGGTCAGTCCCCTGAATGTTTAGAATGTCTTCTTATTCATAGTGGAACTTCTAACCTAGCAGAATTTTCCTAAAGAGAAGAGGAAAGACAATGGTTGAGAACTTTTAATTTTGATTGTATGTTATAAAAAAAATCTACATTTTGTTCTTTCTTAAAAAATTTTTTAATGATTTCAGAGAGGAAGGGAGAGGGAGAGAGATAGAAACATCAATGATAAGAGAGAATCATTGATTGGCTGCCTTCTGCCCGTCCCCCACTGGGGAATCAAGCCAGCAACCCAGGCATGTGCCCTTGACTGGAATTGAACCCGGGACCATTCAGTCTGCAGGCTGACACTCTATCCACTGAGCCAACCAGTGAGGGCTACATTTTGTTCTTTAAAGTCCAAGCCTCATATTCTCTACAGCTGTATTAAACATATTCAAAATATTTTAATTTTCTGTAGAACTTAGTCTCACATCATTAACTATTCCATACATAGAAGGCTATAATTTCTGCTGCATGAAAATAATATGGTTGAGTAAGATATTAATTAGTTTGGAACAAATTAAATTAAGAAATTATCTGAAAAAAACTGCTAGTCTTAAAAAAGTCCCTAAGATTTTTGACAGAATTTAAGTTTCCCTCTAATATGCGTAATGCAATCAGTTAATTAAATTAACTCCAAATATATACAGTTAGGACTATTCAGACATCCCTACCACTCTGAATGCCCAGATGTTTTGCTCAATCAGAGCTTAGCCCTGGTCAGTTGGAGATTTTATAACTACACAACCAGAAGCAGTTAGGTTGAGACTTAACCAGGCAACCAGTGGTAGAAACTGCATTTTTAACTGTGTATGGCTAGGCAGAGGCTACTCACAGAAGATAAGGTAATAATCAAAATTTATGTAAAAGTGGTAAAATAAAAAATCAAGTATAGAACAAAGAGAACTGAGGATGATATCTAGCAAGAATAAGAAAATAAAAATAAAGGGTCAAGCTTATTAAAGGGTAAGACAGCTCCCAATAGGCTAACTATGCCAGCAGAGGCTTTTTGCCTAATGTCATCTTTAGCAAAATGGTTGAGGAATTTCTTTAGTAGCCATCAACTGTCTTCTTTTTGTCCACAAAGGTCTGTGATGTGTATTTTTCAGTCCAGCATTTACTTAGCAGATCAGGAGCAAAGCCTCTCTCAGCCATGTAATAAGTGAAGGACTGAATATATACCAGAATATTCACAGACTGCTCAGCAGTGCATATGTTGAGTGGGGTTGCATGGGCTTTATGTTGTCTTCCTTTGTTCATGCCTGTATTTCTTAAGTAACTGGAGTGAACATTTATCACTGTTGTAATAAGAAGATGTGATTTCCAGCTGCACATGTTTTGAAACTGCATTACACTAATTTGATAAAGGATGAATAAGTCAGTTAACTGGTTATTTGTTCAGCGGAGTATGCTCACTCCTTTTATTCCCTTTCTCCATACATATAGACCATTTTGATTAGAGCAGCACCTTACAGTAAACCATTATAAGTACTTTGTACATGATGATAGACTTAAGTGATTAACTTAATTTCTTTATTGAATAAAAATATGCATAATATGTGTTGTTCAATATGGAGTTAAATAATATTTATAGCAGAAATAATTGTTAAAATTGTTTAGAATTTAATTTATATAGTCCAGGAAAAGAAAAGCAAAATATAAGTGGCTTTGTAAGTTTCTATTACTTGGTTACAGTTACCAGTATATTATAATATATGATCTGTGCTATTAAACTATAATATAAAGAAAACACCTCAAAAACATGTAGAAATTCAAACAGCTTACTTTTAATAGCAGGAATTATGATAGTCTAACTGATAATATAAATAGCATTCTGATAAATGATGTTTCTAATTTTTTCATGCTATTAGCCAATTTGAATCTTTACACACATAGATATTGCCTTGGTAAAACCTTAAGAAATTATATCAATAACAAAACATTATATCACTTACATGACAACTCTAAAATTGTACTGAAGATTAAGTTAGATTTGAAGTCTGGATAATGCTGGCTATCTACCCCTGATATCTCAGTCACTTTCTGACTTATATTTTCAAAGTATTATTTCTCCCTCTATGTAAGCTATTGACCAAAAGACTATTGGCCACAACTCGTTGCACCCTTTGACCATCCTGTGCCATCTTATAACTTCTAGATATTTCTTAACTATTAAGTATTCAGAGAAGTGTTATTTTTCTGGTCCCTTTATTCCAATTTTACCTCTGTGATTTAACTATATTTAGCTTTTTAATAACATAGCTGCTACTACTGAATTCTTCAGTAGTTAAAATTTTAACTACTTTGGAGAAGGAAAAGGCATTAAAATTGTTGATGGGAATGTTTATTGGAAAAAGTCTTTATTGGAAAGACATTATGACAACTTGTATTAAATTTTCAAATGTGTTCAACAATAAAGAATATTGAAAAAGTTTTTTTTTTCAAATGTTCTTCTCTTACAGCATAAGATTTCCATCTCAAAAAATTTATGCTACAGGTAGATACACTTATTTGTAAAATTATACATGTAAAGTAATTCTATTCCTTATTTTTAGTCACAGTCGCATTTGTAAGAGCGAAATATTAGAAACAACCTATAGAATGGAATTATTTCCAAAATGTAAAGTTAGTAAAAAAAAGTCAGATATACCAAGTGGGATTTATTCCAGGGATGCAAGGTTGATACAATATCTGCAAATCAATAAATGTTATACATCACATAAACAAATTAAGAGACAAAAATCACATAATCATATCAATTGATGCAGAAAAACCACTTGACAAAATACAACACCATTTCTTGATAAACACTCTCAGAGAAGTGGGAATAGAAGGATCATATCTCAACATAATAAAAGCCATATATGACAAACCTACAGCCAACATCATACTCAACAGGAAAAAACTAAACCATTTCCCCTAAGAACAGGAACAAGACAGGGATGCCCACTCTCACCACTCCTGTTCGATGTAGTATTGGAAGTGCTAGCCATGGCGATCTGACAAGAAGAAGAAATAAAAGGCATCCAAATTGGAAAAGAAGAAGTAAAACTGTCATTATTCACAGATGACATGATATTTTACATAGAAAACCCTAAACACTCTATCAAAAAAACTACTAGACTTAATAAATAAATTTGGCACTGTAGCAGGATACAAAATTAACAACCAGAAATCTATGGCTTTTTTTATACACCAATAATGAATTCACAGAAAGAAAAACTAAAAATCCCCTTTACCATTGTACCAAAAAAATTAATGTATCTAGGAATAAACTTAACTAAGGAGGTAAAATACCTGTACTCAGAAAATTATAGGACATTGAAAAAAGAGATAGAGGAAGACATAAACAAATGGAAGAATATAACGTGTTCATGGATTGGTAGAATCAACATCATTAAAATGTCCATACTACCCAAAGCAATTATAGATTCAAAGCAATCCTCATTAAAATACCTATGGCATATTTAACAGATTTAGAACAAACTCTCCAAAAATTCATATGGAACAAAATAAGACACAGAATGGCTGCAGCAATCCCGAGAAAGAACAAAGTTGGAGGGATCACAATATCAGATATCAAGCTATATTACAAAGCCACTGTTCTCAAAACTTCCTGGTACTGGCAAAAGAACAGACATATAGACCAATGGAACAGAGCAGAGAACCCAGAAATCGACCCAAGCCATTATGCTCAATTAACATTTGACAAAGGAGGCAAGAACATACAATGGAGTCAAGAGAGTTCCTTCAATAAATAGAGTTGGGAAAATTGGACAGATGCATGCAAAAAATGAAACTAGACCACCAACTTACACCATACAAAAAAACAAACTCAAAGTGGATAAAGGACTTAAACATAAGATGGGAAACCATAAAAGTATTAGAAGAATCCATAGGCAGCAAAATAAAAGACATTTGTTGTAACAATATCTTTACCCATACAGCTCCTAGGGAAGTGGAAACTAAGGTGAAAATAAACAAATGGGACTGCATAAAAATAAAAAGCTTCTGCAAAGCAAAAAACAAAAACAAAAACCCAAACCTTCAACAAAACAACAAGAAAGCCCACTGCATGGGAGAACATATTTGCCAATGTCATCTCCAATAAGGATTTAATCTCCAAAATTTACAGGGAACATATACAACTTAACAAAAGGAAGATAATCCAATCAAAAAATAGGCAAAGGACCTAAAATAGACACTTTTCGAAAGAGGACATACAGAAGGCCAACAGACATATGAAAACATGCTCAAAGTCACTAATCATCTGAGAGATGCAAATCAAAACAACAATGAGGTACCACCTCACACCTGTCAGAATGGCTATCATCAGCAAATCAACAAATGACAATAGCTGGCAAGGATGTGGAGAAACAGGAACCCTCTTGCACTGCTGGTGGGAATGCAGACTGGTGCAGCCACTGTGGAGAACAGTATAGAGTTTCTTCAAAAAATTAAAAATGGAACTCCCATTTGACCCAGTAATCTCACTTCTAGGAATATATCCCAAGAAAGCAGAAACACCAATCAGAAAGGATATATGCACCCCTATGTTCTTAGCAGTGCAGTTTACAATAGCTACAATTTCGAAACAGCCTAAATGCCCATCAGCAAATGAGTGGATTTGAAAACTGTGGTACATGTACACAATGGAATACTATGCTGCTGTAAAAAAGAAGGAATTCTTACCATTTGCAACAGCATGGATGGACCTGGAGAGCATTATGTTAAGTGAAATAAGCCAGTTGGAGAAAGATAAATATCACATGATCTCACTCATTTGTGGAATACAACATAAACTGATGAACAAAAATAAATCCAGATACCTAGAAGCATCGAACTGACCATCCAACCTGAGAGGGAAGGCGGGGGCGGGGAGGTGTAAGAGATCAACGAAAGGACTTGTACACATGCATATGAGCATAACCAATGGACACAGACAGTAGCGGAGTGAGGGCATGTGCTGGGGGGTGGGAGTGGGGGAAAAAGGAAACTTATGTAATACTTTAAACAATAAAAAATTTAAATTTAAAAAAGTCAGATATAGACTAAGATACATAGACTATGAATGTTAGTATTTAAAAGGACAGAAAATAATATACATACATAATGCTTTATATATACATAAAATATTTGTGAAGTAATACCCAAATATTGGCTACTTTCAGGATAGGGAACTGAATAAGGGGAAGATGGGCTTAAAGGGAAACTTTCACCAAATATCTTCAATACCATTTGAATATTAAATATAACAATGTGGTCCTTATTTAATTAATAAATATGTATTTGAACAAAATTTGAAGTAACTCATCTTAGTAGTAATTTAGGAGCTAAAATAATTCTTGGATAATTAAATCTCTTCTCTACATTATCTTTTAAAAAGAGAGAATTAATTGATTTATATTTAAGCACTTACAAAATATTTCACATTACAGGTGCTTTCCCAGTTATCTTATTTTGAACACCAATGTTCTGTTTGACAATTTGCTTTATTAATCTTAGGATCACTGCTAGCTTTGCATAACCTTAGAGGTTAACTAATAAGATTGTTATAAAACAGATATTTAAGTTTTACTCTTCATTAGGTGTTGAAGTCAGTTAAAAATAATGTACATTATAGCTCAGAGATCAAAACAACCATAAAAAGTTCAGGGTTCTTATCAACTGGGAAATACTTTCCAGGACAATTCACACAGGAATAAAAAAAGCACTATATTACAAACAATTGTAGGTTCATATAAAAATTACATTCTCTAGAAAAATTTGTTAAACAACTTTAAAACTTTATCTAGTGATGACCAAGTGATTAAGGTCAAAGAAGTATGTAACAAATTGAAAAATATAATTGTTAAATTAGAGTGGAATAAAACAATATTCATAGTTACTCCTTTATTTGATATAATACATTTTTACAAGTATGTGCATAAAAGGTTATTATTTTAAATATTATAAGCAGACATTTGAGTACCTCATCTGGATTCCTAAGTCTCTGTATGTCCAAATTGACTGACAAAAATCTTTAATTGAATCTTTTCATTGGAAAAGTGGGAAGTTGCCTTATTTCATGATTGCTTTATATATGTTTTAAATTTTAATTAAAATATTTTAATTACAGTGACATACAATATTATATTAGTTTCAGGGTATACAACATAGTGATTATAGATTTATATACAGTTATTACAATATTATTGACTATATTCCCTATGCTGTACTTTATAACCCAGTGACTGTTTTTGTATCTAGAAATTTGTACATTTTAATCTTTTTCCCTTTTTCACCCATCTTCTCAACCATCCTCCCTTGTGGCAACTAATTAGGTTTCTGCATGTATGAGTTGTTTCTGTTTTGTTAATTTATTTTGTTTTTTAGATTCCATATGTACGTGAAATCATAAGGTATTTGTTTTTCTCTGTCTGACTTATTTCACTTAGCACAATATCCATGTTGTCACAAATTTTAAGATTTCATTCTTTTTGTGGCTGAGTAATATTCCATCATATTATATACCACATCTTCTTCATTTTTCAACTAATAATAGACGCTTAGGTTGCTTCCATATCTTAGCTATTATAAATAATGCCACACTGAACATAGGGGTGCATATATCTTTTCAAATTAGTGTTTTGTTTTTCAAATAAGTACTCAGTAGTGGAATTGCTTGGTCATATGGTAGTTCTATCTTTAAGTTTTTAAGGAACCTCCATAATGTTTTCCACAGTGGTTCCACCAGATTACAATCCTACCAGCAGTTTATGAGGGTTCTTTCTTTCCATATCCTCACCAGCACTTGTTGTTTGTTAATTTATTGATGACAGCCATTCTGACAGGTGATGAACACCTTATATTTAATATTGTAAGATATTTTAAACTTTCCAAAATACATTTATTTTCAACATTTTTCAAAACTGAAAGTGAGATTACTTTTACTTTGTGCTTTTCTAACCATAAACTTTTAAAATGTACTGTTTAGTAAGGCTTTCAGATCCAGACAACTTTTATTCCACAGCACTGTACAGTATCCTGTAATTGCAAGACAGCGTAAAAGCAGGTAAAATTACCTTCGAAGCACATTACGCTAGATGCATTACAGCACAAGGATTAGCTATGTTCCAAAACTAAAATCATTGTAATGAAAGCTTCATTTTGTTTTTGAGATTTTATTTCCTCCAGTGTCAGGAAGACTACAGAATAAAAGCCTGTTGGATTCATTAGTAAAGACCACTATATTATCATAGAGTTTGCAAATTATCTACAGCTACTTCAAATAAATACTCCTCCACAGTGTAGTACTCTTAAAATATTTTGGGTAGTTGGAACAAATCAAATGAACTCATGCACCCATGGAAAAAAATGCATGAAAGTTGAAAATGCAAACATTACTGTGGCTTATGGAATTTGTAGTTTAATATAAACAGGGTGGCTGAAAAGCCAATCTTTTATTTATTTAAAACAGTGAGGAAGGTCATGAAAATATTTCACCATATGGATTTTGGCATGTAAGGGAAAAGTGAAGGGCCTGTCAGTAAAGAAAGGAATGCAAATACAAAATTAGTGTGCTGGCTCCTACTCATGCTGTTTACTGTAGTTTTGACTGTGAGATCACTCTTTTTCACTATGGCTAAAAAGTGGTTTGTAAGGTTTGTTTTACAAGTGGTGCCTATATAGAGGATAAGAATTTAATATAATTTTTAAGTCTAAAATTTAAATTCATGGTGAGCTAAAAACATAAATCTTAATTACTGTATTTCAAAAGGACACATTTTACCTGCATCTTAACAAGATAGTCATTAACATATATATATAAATTAAATTCAGCCATTGATCCATTTTATAAGGAATTCCCAACAAAACCTCCCTGTTACTTTGGTGGAATTCCTATATTTAAGGCTTTCAAGTAAAGGTCACAGGAGCAAATCTTGTTTTGTCAGGTGGATGGTCCAGAGCTTGATAGAAACCAGCTGTAGTGACTTGACATTGGTTAAGGCTGAAAACTCAGACAGTGCAAACAAATACTATATCTTGGCTCACAGTACTTGTCACATCTGCCAACAATTAGTTCTGCATTAGACCTAGAAAGGGGCGCCGCAAAACAGGATCAGCTTTCAGAGAAAGCAAATAAACAGGGGGGCCTGCGTCATCAGTCATCAAGTGGATGCAGAGGTGCCCAGTTTCTAGAGCTCAGATCGTCAATCCTGCAGTTCAGCGGTCAGTGTTCGTTATAAGAGGGACAGGGACACTGCGAGTTGATAGTCCAATTGGACCATTGTCTTATAGGTGCCACTCCACAACTGTTTATTATTCCAGATAGTAGAAACCATCCAGAGAGCTGAGAGCAGCAACCTTCAGGAATGGGAGATTTTAGAAGCATTGACATGCCATCTACTGACATTTCTGGTAAAGTTTTATCACAGTTTAAGGAAGCAATAGATAAGCACAAATAGACCAATCTTTTCTGCTGTGCCTTCTGTCCCCCAGAAATCCACGTTTCTAACACTCCTTTTAGCCTTCCTTCAACCTTTCTAAGATAATAGGTCTATTCAGGATGGTTTTTAGCTGCTTGGTCCTGAAATATGACTTTCTGGGTGAATTATTCCTGGTATCATTATTCATTTTTTTTGCTTTTTATATTGACATTCTAACCCTAGAATTTTCCATTCACTCTGTCTTACACATGGCTCTTCGGTATCCCATTCTGTTGAGGTGGCCCTAACAAGTGGTAAAACAATATGGGTTGGAAACATTATCACCATGCCCAAAAATACTCCACACCCCTATCCAGTTGGCTATCACTGTTAGTTCTCCATGCCTTAAGACACCAAGGCAGCTTTTGCTCCATTCACTGAGTTATTTCGGCTCTTCTCACCAAATTCAGGGACTTCCTTCTCTCGTGTTGGATTCCCATTTTAGAGAGTCGAACTGCTGGGTGGAATGTGCCACTCTTTCCACCCAGAACAATGACCTTTCCCCAGAGCTTCTCCCGTAGCTCTATTTCTTCCAGTAAATCTGTTTCCTCCCTCATTCCTAAATTTTGATTACTTCTTCTGGAGTGTTAATGAAGAGATTCACTATCAAGTTTTATTTCGCTTGTTTTATTTTTGTTGTTAATGTTGTTGTTTAGCTCTGTGTCAAAGGTAGAGAATATATATATCTATATACATAATGTTGGATCACAGTAGCTGCAAAATGTGGATCACAGTATCTGAAAAATGTGGGTACTTGAATTGGGTGGGGGTGGGAGGAAAGATTTATTAAACAAATAATGATTTAGGCCCAATCAACATTTATTCAAGAAAATTATCTTAAATATTCATTAGTAATAAAGCATAAAAGTTTGGCTATAGAGTCTCTTCAATAAAAAAAGAAGATGGACTATTCTACTTCTATATCCCACTTGAAAGAATAATTTAATTAACAGGCAAAGCCAGCAGGAACTTTATAATCTGCATGCAATGCAGGATATTATATAATGGCCTTCATTTAAAACCCAAATCATTAAATCTAGTAAGTCTAACTGGTGACAAGGGAGATTTCAACATCAGGCCCAACAGCTTGAAAATATGAATAAAAATCATAGCTTAAATGAATCTGTCCATTGAGAACTTATCGCAAAGTAAAATGAGAAAAGAAAAAATTTACCTAGTCAATGAATCCTTCTGCTGCACTATTTTATATTTTGACATATACTTCTCTTTTCTTTTTCTTTCTTCAGAATTTCCTCTTCTGTATAAAATAAATCCAAATCTATTTCCCCGGAAAAACATTATTTTAGACAATTTGGATGCACCAGTGAAAATAATCATTAGAGGTGGCTAAATCCTACCTCATCCATCCCAACCTCATTTGTCACATAATTTCCAGAGAAGTGAGCATTTTAAATAAACTAGGGGAGCTGTGGCCTCTGAGAGAAGCATCGAGAATTGATTACTCACTAATAACACTTTTTTTTTTTTTTTTTAGCAGTAAAACAGTACCTGGAAGCTAGTTTAGTTTCTGAACACATATCTTTACTTTGGCATCAACTTCTTTATATGATAGTCACTCTTAACACAGATAGGATTAGATAAACATTTAAATGAGAGCAGAATTCTCTTCTAGTTATTGAAATTGTTACTAAGCTTTGGAGCAAAACAATGTAACTAAATAAAATTTTTATTAAAATTATGTAATGGTGATGCTTCACATTCACCAAATTCCCTTTTCTTGCTTTTTCTCTCATACATTTTGTATCTGTTCTTTGTCTTGTTCACGTGTGCTATTACCCCGCTTTCCCTCTGTCTCTCTTAGCCCTGAGTTCCCAGGTGGCAAACACCACCAACTATCCTCTTCATGATGACTTCCAGAAATGAACAAAGGAAACCCAGAACATATTGCCTCCTTTTGAAACATGATGCCAGAGATACTAGAAGAAAGATGAAAATTAAGTCTAAGTGGTCACTTGATGTCATGTGAAAAATTGTCTTGTGTTTTTTACAACACCCTTAACAAGTGATTATGGCCTCATGCAGAAACTGAAACTGCATCAAATGAATATAATGAAGAATAAAATATTTCCTCAACTAGTGAATGCGTTTATTTATAAGCAAACAACAGATTTGATTAATGATTTTAACATAAATTCACTAGCCACTCTCATAGTCATGTAATTAGTCTAATTGCTTAAGCAGACACATGTGGCATTAGCATGGTAAAGGCTACTAAGTGACCTTAGAAAGGAAAACAAGACTAAAGGGTGAATTGTCTTTATCACATCATTGTTCTATCATTTCATCATTGAAGATAGCGAGACTTTAATTGCAGTAGAAAATATATCTACTGGGCTAGTAGTCTAAGGACTGAATTCTAGTGCCTGGCCATCCTCCTGCTTGAGGTGTTGGACAAAGGATGCATGTGCTTCCTGGTCCTGCTTTTTTTTGTCATAAAAGCATTAACCAGCTATATGATATTATCCTTACTATCTATAGCTCAATGTGATGTTAGGTCTGAAATATGTCTCCCAAAGGACAATGCAAATATGACGCTAGACAGGTCTTTAAGTCACTAAATTTCAATGAATATGTAATTACTGATTAATGGTATTGTTATTAACATTTCATCATGCAACTAAAAATGGAATATGTTTTTAACTAAGTGAAATATGAAATGACTACCAAAAACACATTTGATACTCTATAGTACACTAATGGAATTTCTCTTGTTAAAAGTAATGCCCACAAAGTGTTTTTTAATAATTGTTTGGCTTTTCAATGGCCACAATTTATAACAAAATAATGAAAATTCAAAATAAGCTTATAACAGTAACCTTAAGAGACACATAGAACAACAATAAAAAACCTTTGCATACCTGGCATTCATTTTTAAATTGGGTTACGTTACATTTAGTTTCATGGTATCTTAACACATGTACATATGAAACAATATTTTATTTGATAGGTAAATGTCAGATACTTTTTAGAAGCAATATCTGGAACATTGTTTATTTAATTTGGCAGAATAAAGAATAATGATTTTAATTAGATGTAATGATGAATGCTAAAATATCTTAAACTTTTAAAGAGTATTATAGTGTTTACTATTATAATAGTTAACTGTCTGAAAATTGGCAAAGATTTACTTGACACCTTATATTTGCTTATTAAATCATTCACTAATTTAACAAACATTTATTGAAGAAACTATTAGGTGTTTTATCTTTAAATAAGACATGGGGTTTGGAGATTGATATCCTAGTTCAACCCAATAATGTCACCGAACCTCATTTTTCTCAAATTAATAATTTCTAACTCATCATTGTTGTGGGGATTGAAGGGAGTAACATTAAAGTCAGCACAAAATAAAGTTTTGTTGAGCTAAATAATCATTATTCCTATCCCACCATATAACAGGTACTACAGTAGAGCTTTAAAATGATTAAACACCATCCATACCCTTAATAAATCTCAAAATCTAGTGTGTGAGTTTACATCTTTGGAGTTTGGGAGAGAAGGGAATCAGTATAGTGATGTAAATAAACTTTGGGGACCCAGAAGCCTAGGCAAGAACATTAACTGTGGAAACAGGAATTCTCCATAAAGAGATACATATTGACCTAGATCTTTAAAAAAGAATGACAACATTCATATCAGGAGGCAGGGGGAGGAATTATATACTGGAAAAAGTAAACAGCATGTGAAAGTCACAGAGTTGAAAAAGGAACTGAAATAACTAGGAAAGGGATGAAGATGTAGAAAATAAGTTGTATGCCTATTGTAAAAATCTTTGTAAAGAATCTGGAATTTATCCAATATGCTAGTCAAAAATTAAAAGAGATTTTGTTGGTAGGATCAGTTTGCCTTGAGGAGTCCAGTGGGGAATAAACAGGAGTGTGAGAATCCTGTGACCCTCGTTTGAAAAAACATTAGCTGTACAGACATGGAGACATCAGCATACAGGAAGAAGTTTAGAATCCATGGGGATGGCTGGGAGAATAGGTAGAATGAGATTAGAAAAGGAACAAAGACAAAATCCTGTGAATGACCAATATTTCAGGAATTCAAGGTGCTGTCAGATCAAACAAAATAAGTTATGTAGGAAAGAAAATTTAGAAAGAGTCAAGGTGAATGAGATCAAACACATCCATCCTCTGAGGCATAGAGAGAGTCAATGGCACAGTGAAGAAAAACACATTTCTTGGCCAGTCATTGTGCTTATTTAATACTAGTGGCCCAGTGCATGGATTCATGCACATTGAAAGGAAATTAATTAGAAGAAATATTTTAATATTGCTATTCACCCCTTCTCTATAATAGGTGTCAGAGATGAAAGAAAATTAGTAAGATGTATGTGAAAATAATATATAAATTGATTAATAAATAAACAATAACAACATGATATAAAAACATGATATAAAAACATTGATAAAAACAATGACTGATAAATTTATTAAACTTATTCTAATATTTCCCTGTATACCACATTAAGAGTAAAAACACTTTCAGAGTGCTTGACTAATTCCCCTTGTGATGAAAAGTATTTACAATTTTAATTTTAATGTCATACACTCTTTGAACTCGAGAGAAAGCAACATATAACAGACCATGTCCGAAAACAGATTCATTTAGGAATATCCCTACTCTGTCTAGAGTTTGTCCTTGTGATTTATTAATAGTCATCATAAATGCTGGCATCAAGGGAAACTGTCTTCAAATTAATTTAAATGGGAGGCCAGTGTCAGATGGGGACAAATTAATTCTTGGAATCAGAACAAACTCTCCTTCTGCAGATCCTGTTAATACTTCAGCTTTGATTATGTTAGGTCACAATATTTTGATAATAAATCTAGTACCATTACAAAGACTCCATTTACTATTAAGATTGGCACCAGTAGAGCTTTATATGTATTGCGCATGTGCGAGTCAATGTTTATTTTTAAATTGCCAGTGCGCATCATATATACCAGTCTGTCAGTCGGACAGATGTACAGTCAGTCACTTAGCCTTTTATATATATATAGATCTATTGAATAATCATGGGGAGAGGCTTTCTGGAAAGTGTGAGAGGGACTTTTCCAGGGAAAGTAAAAACATCCCTAGACCCTATGGAGATAGGAATCTATAAACTCAAGAGTGGTACCAGTTTTCATAGCTCATTTGATCAGTTTTGCTCTCTTGGGGGATTTTCACAGATCTGGACTCTAGCTCAAGGTCAAAACACAAAATCTTTATAGGAGTTTGTTAGGTAACTAAAATTAGAGATGCTTACCTAGCCAGTTGGCTGACTGGGAGGAATGGGGTTGTGAATAACTGAAATTTTTTGTTTGTTTGTTTGTTTGTTGTGTTTTTTGTTAATCCTTACCAAGGATATTTTTCCCATTGATTTTTCAGAGATAGTGGAAGGAAGGAAGGAAGAGGAGGAGGAGGAGGAAGAGAGAGAGAGAAACATTGATGTGAGAAAGAAATATGGATTGTTACCTCCCACATGTGCCCCAACCGGGGCTAGGGATAGAACCAGGTTCATGCTCTGGACAAGTAATCGAACCTGCAACTCTTTGATGCAGGGGCCAATGACACTCTAACCACTGAACCACACCCGCCAGGGCAAGAACTGGAGATTTAAAGAGTCTTGAAATACTTGGATTCTGCAAATTATTGCTTGAGGAAGTCTAAGCCCTAAGTTATTTTACCCTCAGATTTTTCAAGAGAGGGCAGAAATGCAGATTTCAATATAAAACCCAATTTTAAATTATTAGCTCTTAAAAAAAAAAAAAAACCTCGCACTGTGCTTGATAAATAACCTACAGCCCTAGTTTGTGACTTCAGCTCTAAATGATTCTCTTTATGAGATGGCAAAGTCTATTTATTTGCATATCAAAGTCTACATGGTTTTTAGTTCTGTATAATACATTCATATGTTAGTCCTACCAGAATAAAGTTTACTCAAAATTTTGAGGTAATTCATAAAATGCTTAAAGAAGTTTGTCTGATATCTTCACTGCAACTAAACCTAAATCCACAGGCCACTGGGGAATTGTGATGTCATAGTTCCATCATAGTTACTCTTTCCCCTATTCTGGTAAATCACATTTAAATAGAAAGACATAACTGATTGAAGCTTTTCCACACTCTGCACAGTGACCGATTTCTGGAGTGCCAAAAAAAAAAAAAAAAAAAAAAAAAAAGCATATTTTACAATAACTGAAAATTTGGCATTTTTCAAAACATTTTTCTATGTGGATAATAAAAAGCTACCTTCTGTACATACTATACAAGATAACACTGAAAGAAAGTAAAATGTTTTTCTCATCTTCTACATGCATGGTTTGTGCTATATGCTGGAAACATGGGGGTTCCAATCACTATTACCTTGCCCTGGTACTTAAAATAGAAGAAAAAGCACAGATCAGAACTGAACATTCTCTGAGTCTTGACACTTACATACAAATATATGCAGATGACATACCACTACTTAGAGTAAATCTGGATCAGAAATAACTCTGATTTTAGTTTTGCTTGTTCTTGGTTTAGAGAAAATAGATTAGTATTAAATGAAAATAAATCAAGGTCATGTTTTTGGTCAGAAGTGGAGTGAATCAGTCTCAGCCTTTTTTCCTGTATCTTCTCTGACTTCTGCTGAAACTATCTTTTTCAGATGACTTGTGTGGAGAATTGGAGTAGTTTTTGATAGTAGGCTTCAATATGATGATACTCATGTGCTTAGAAAGAAAATTACACTACCTATCAAACTGATGTTCCAATGTCACCATGCCTTTATGGGACAACCTCCTTCCCCTTTGCTATTCCATGTTTCCAATAGGGCAGACAAATTTGTTTCCAGTTGACATGAGACTTTCATTATTAACGCAAATGTGTTCCATTGCTGATTAGTTTGCTCTCTAGTCAAATTCTGAACACTCACATTTCTTTTAACTATTTTTATTCACGAATAATTTCTTTTCTAAGAGTTCAATTTGTCCATCATCCTATGTCTAGAAAGCATTTATTATTTCCTTATTTAGCACAGAGAAAATAGCACTGCCTGACCCTCTTTCCTTTATCTATGTGGTGAAAACAATTATAGACTAAAGAGTTTTATTTTTAGAAAACACATGGGTTTTTTGCAAAGACATCATTTGTACTCACAATGAAACGTAAGTATCCTTTTTCTCATAACCTGGAGAAAGGCAATGGCATAGATGGCAGGGAAGGGATGTTCTCAAAGTTGTTGGACAACACAATGCCATGCTGCCAGGAAGGGTAGCTGAGGATCCTTGTAGAATCTGGTGACAGTGTAGTGATAGTTCATGCAGACAGAGCTATGGCCATCTCAACCGATTGCTGTGTGAGGTCTGACAGAGGTGAGGCCCAGAAGAGAGGACCCCAAAGAACCTCAAGTGATATGTACGGATGTGAAGTATGACTAATAAGGACTCTGCCTGACACAAGAACATTGGAATGTTATTTGTGATTTGTGACTCAGTTTCCTAATTTGCTAACAATCTTTCTCACACAAAGTCCTTATTAGTGTAATGGAGAGAACCAAAATGCTATTATAATTCACAAATATCTAAAGAAGCTGCTAACTTCTAAGAAAATAGATTTTCCCCCCTTAAAAGCATTTTCCCTTTTGCCATTGGGTTGTAAAAAGATGAGCTTCAGGACATATATGGGAAGGCCAGGAGTCTATAGAATGGGGTCAAGAATGCTAAATTGCTCTCTGCATGATAAAGTAAAAGTTTTGAGATTTCTGAAATGAAAAGAGGGATCTGAGAACACTTGAAGCATATAGAACACAGTAACTGGGGTGGGGAGAGGAGGTGGAATCTTGGGATATTGGTTAATGAAAATAGCAGAGAGCAGGCTGCCTCATTTTTACTTTTTACTATGTCTGTGACCTTTGGACAGATTATTAGCTTTTCTGTACCCCATTTACCTCATTTGTAATATAAGGACTATAATAAAACCTAATTCATAGAATTGTTATGAGAATTAAATGAATTGATAGTTGTAAAGTGTTAAGATCTATGCCTGGCACATGGTGTTGGATGTAATATGTAATATATTTTCCCAAATTCTAAATTATTAAATTTAGAATGATACCATGACGATTGGAGTGGAAAAAGGTATGGTGCTGAGGTAGGACCCAAGGGACTGAGGGTTTCAGCATACAGGGAAGATTTAATCGTTCCTGATCTGGGTAAACTCAAAGCTCTGTGATATTCCTAATCATTTGCAAGGTAACGGTTGCAGCAAACATTACATACACATATCCCAATGACAAAAAATAATTGTTGGAGACAATGAAGTCTGAATCCAGATCAGCACTGTCCAATAGAAAGATAATATGAGCCACAAATATAATTTTAAGTTTTTGAGAGATACATGAAAAGGAAAAAGAAACAAGATGTAATAATATATTTTATTTAACCCAATCCTATATAATAAAGAGGTAATATGCAAATTGACGATCACTCGATCACTCCCACACACAAGATGGCCACCCCCATGTGGACACAAGATGGCCACCACAAGATGGCCAGCAGGGGAGGGAAGTTGTGGGCGATCAGGCCAGCAGGAGAGGGCAGTTGGGAGGGACCAGGCCTGCAGGGGAGGACAGTTGGGGGCAACCAGGCCTGCAGGGAAGGGCAGTTAGGGGTGACTGGGCCGGCAGGGGTGGGCAGTTAGGGGCAACCAGGCCTGCAGGGGAGGACAGTTGGGGGGGACCAGCTTGCAAGGGAGGGCTGTTGGGGGCAACCAGGCCTGCAGGGGAGGGCAGTTGGGGGGGACCAGGCCTGCAGGAGAGGGCAGTTAGGGGCAACCAGACTGGCAAGGGAAGGCAGTTAGGGGTGACCGGTCCAGCAGGAAAGGGCAATTAGGGGCAATTGGGCCTGCAGGGAGCAGATGGGCATTGATCAGGCTGGCAGGGGAATGGTTAGGGCGTGATCAGGCTGGCAGGCAGAAGCGGTTAGGGACAATCAGGCAGGCAGGCAGGCAAGTGGTTGGGAGCCAGCAGTCCTGGATTGTGAGAAGGATCCCAGATTGGAGAGGGTGCAGGCTGGGCTAAGGGACACCCCCCTGCCCCGTGGTCAGTGCACGTCATAGCGACCGGTCATTCTTCTGTTCGGTATATATTACTGGTATAATTTACATTTTTATATACTTGGTCTTCAATATCTGGTGTGTATTTTACATTTATAGCACATCTCAATTCAGGCTAACCATATTTCAAGTGCTTAATAGTCATAAGTGACTATTGGCTATAGTATTGGACAGCACTGAGGAAAATTATGGGAGAGGAATATACACAGATGTCTTCAAGTACATAAAAGTCTGCTAATGCTCCATTATTTTTTAGTTAACTGAGAGCTTTCAGCACCTGCATACTCATTATCTTGGTACCAAAAGATGCAATGGAAACTTTGAAGTAACTATAGGCATATGTCCCTTAATGACAGGGCTACATTCTGAGAAATGTGTCATTAGGCAATTTTGTCATTGTGCAAGCATCATAAAATACACTTACATAAACCCAGATGGAATAGCCTGCTACACACCTACTCTATATAGTACTAGAGGACTGGTGAATGAAATTTGTGCACTCGCAGGGGTGGGATCCCTCAGCCCGGGCTGCACCCTCTCGCAGTCTGGGAGCCCTCAGGGGATGTCCAACTGATGGCTTAGGCCCGCTCCCCATGGGGAGAGTGGGCCTAAGCCATCAGTGGGACATCCTTAGCACTGCCACGGAGGCGAGAGAGGCACCCACCACTGCTGCTGCACTAGCCAGCCATGAGCCCAGCTTCTGGCTGAGCAGCGCTCCCGCTGTGGGAGCACCCTGACTACCAGGGGACAGCTCCTGCATTGAGCATCTGCCCCCTGGTGGCAGTGCGTGTCATAGCGACCGGTCGTTCTGCTGTTTGGTCAATTTGCATATTAGCCTTTTATTATATAAGATAATGTCTTATTATGGGCAAGGCCTCTAATTCAATTTTTTTAGGTAATTAAAGGGAGGGGAAGAATTTTCACTTGAGCCTGAAGCTAAAATTGCACTTAGCTCAAAAATCTGCATACCACTGAGACACATCTTGGTGAGGCTCATTCTGAACCCCCATACTTTTCTATTATGTGTATAAGTATTGGGAACCATCTTATCTCTTTAGTGAAAGGAACCTTTTGTTATGTTACAGTGACTAACTTTATCTCATGAGTTGTGTTTTGGCTTCAAGCCTGTATCCAGTATTCATGCAGCAACTTCAGCTCTTCTATTCAATATTTACCTGGCATATCTTTTATTTTATTTTCTCTAAATATTTCTAGATTTTTATGTATTAGTTAGGAATAGCCCATGGACACAGACAATAGTCTAGCAAAGGCCTGGAAGGGTTGGGTGCATGGTGGAGGAGATCAATGGGGGAAAAAAAAAAAAAAAAAAAAAAAAACAACTAAAACAAAGGGACATCTGTAATACTTTCAACAATAAAGATACATTTTAAATAAAGGAAAATATCTCAGTTGAAAAGAGTTTTATGTGAAATAATATAAGTAATTGCTCTACACTGTACTTTATATTCTCAACTCCTCTCAAAGAGATATTAATTGACCCTATGTTCACTGATTGCAGGACTGACTTCTGCCATGCCGACCCAGCACCAACTGCCATGGGGGCTGCGATCAGACCCTGCTTTTCTCTCCCAGCCTCTGTCCGAGCCTGATAACAGCCCTCTCAGCAATCAGTGCTGGGTCACCTCCGCTGAGGCGCCCGCAGTGCTGCAGTCAGTGCTGGGTCGCCATGGTGACCCAGCACTGACTGCAGGTCTGACTTCCACCATGCCGACCCAGCACTGACTGCTAAGGGGGCTGAAATCAGACCCTGCTTTTCTCTCCCAGCCTCTGTCCGGGCCTAATCACAGCCCCCTCAGCAGTCAGTGCTGGGTTGCCTTGGCTGAGGCGCCCACAGCCTGGCAGTCAGTGCTGGGTTGCCGTGGCAACCCAGCACTGACTGCAGGACTGACTTCCAGTTGGTCGATCCTCTGGTCATTGTGGATGTGACGGACACAGGGTTTTTATATATTTAGGATTGTTTCTAGGCTACAAACTTGTACAGCATGTTACTATACTGAATGCTAGACAATTGTAGAACAATGGTGTTTTCATATCTGAACATATCTAAATATAGAAAAGGTGTGGTAAAAATACGGTATAAGAGATTTAAAAAATGGCACCCTTGTATAGGGAACTTACCATGAATGGAGACTGCAGGACTGTAAGTTGCTCTGGGTGACTCATTGAGTGAGTGGTGAATGAATGTGAAGTACTAGGACATTGCTGTACATACTGAAAATTTTGTAAACACTCTACACTTAGGCTACACTAAATTTATAAAACAATACAATATTAAAGAAAGCACAAGAGAAAATTATGGAATCAAAAGACACGGTAAACACAAGATGTATGAGGCTGTTGGTGTAACATGACATACTATTATAGAGGAACCTTTTTTTTTTTAAATAGAAAGAGTATACTGTAAAAAACAATCTATAATAATAAAAGAGTAATATGCTAATTAGACTGGACATCCTTCATGATGAAGCCTGGGCCAGAGGGAAGCCAGCCCCAGGTCCCGGGTGCTGCAGGGAAGCTGGTGCTGACAGCAGGGGGAAGGAAGGCCTACTCTTGCATGAATTTTTGTGCATTGGGCCTCTGGTAAGAAGTATAAAATAGTAAATACATAAACCAATAATAGTCATTATTATAGTATCAAATATTATGTACTATATATCATCATGCATGCTTTTTTAAAAAAATATTTTATTGATTTTTTACAGAGAGGAAGGGAGAGGGATAGAGAGTTAGAAACATCGATGAGAGAGAAACATCGATCAGCTGCCTCCTGCACACCCCCTACTGGGGATGTGCCCGCAACCAAGGTACATGCCCTTGACCGGAATCGAACCTGGGACCCTTGAGTCCGCAGGCTGATGCTCTATCCACTGAGCCAAACCAGTTAGGGCACATCATCGTGCATGCTTTGCTTTTTTTATACAACTGGTAGTGCAGTATGTTTCTTTATAGCAGCATCCCCAGAAACATGTGAGCAATTCATTGCCCTACAACACTATACTAGTGGCCCGGTGCACAAAATTCATTCACAGGGGGTGTCCCTCAGCCCGGCCTGCACCCTCTCCAATCTGGGACCCCTCGGGGGATGTCCGACTGCCGGTTTAGGCCCGATCTCTTTGGGATCTGCAGGGATCGGGCCTAAACCAGCAGTTGGACATCCCTCTCACACTCCGGGACTGCTGACTCCTAATCGCTCACCTGCCTGCTTGCCTGATCACTCCTTACCACTCTGCCTGCTGGCCTGCTTGCCCCCAACTGCCCCCCCTGCCAGCCTGATCACCCCCAACTACCCCCCACTGCTGGCCTGCTCACCCCCAACTGGCTCCCCCTGCTGGCTTGCTTGCCCCCAACTGCTCCCCCCACCAGCCTGATCACCCCCAACTGCCCTCCCCTCCTGGCCTGATCACCCCTAACTGCCTCTGCCTCGGCCCTGCCACCATGGCTTTGTCCGGAAGGATGTCCGGAAGGTCTCCTGGTCTAATTAGCATATTACACTTTTATTAGTATATATATATATATATATATATATATATATGCTGGGCTACTAATATATATATATTAGTAGCCCAGTATATATATTCAGTTCATCGTTGACTGAAATGCCATGATGTGCTACATGATTGTACTTTTTTTCCCCATGTGAGATAAATTCTGAGGTAACCCCTCACTCCATTCTATATTTTCTTTCTGTTACATTTATATTCTACTGAACTGAACTTATTTGAAGCATCAAGACATGCACAAGGTATGCACAAGTAAATATTGAATCCCATTTAATATGGCTGCACTAATCCAGAATGGTTTAAGTAAAACCTTTAGAGATATGCTTTCCTAAACTAGGGACACTCTGAGAAACAATTGGAAAAGATGCAAAATTGTTCTTAGAAATTGTACGTTGACAAATAGATATTCAAAAAAAATTCTGTCGATTACCATAAGTACAAAATAAATACTAATTTTTAAACTCAATCAAGAAAGAAAATGCTATTGTGAAAATATTTAGGTTTGTCAAATATTATGTCTTGTTAAAGCAAGACAGTTCATGCTATGCCCATTTTTTTGTTATGATTTCTGTGCAAAACTCTATTATTAGATGAAACCCCAATCCTAAAATATGTCCCTTTGTCCAAATTCAATTGGGGGAATCCATTTGGATTTGTTGTTTTACATAAACAATATTAGAATCTGTTTCTAAATATCAGTACATCTCTTAATTCACTGGTGGTGGTATATATGTGCAAATTAATACTAAGAAATGTTTTTAAAGATTTTTGTGTCACTGGGATATTTGCTTAAATGAAATGTTGAGGTAGAAAAATTAGTCTTCTTGTTGTTAGAACATTGTGTAAGTTTGCTTGAAACCTTGTATCTGTGCACTCACTATTTTTATTACTCTTTTAGCTGCACAGCCAAAAGATCAATCAGTGTCCTTATTTGGATGCAGAATTTGTGTGGCAGGACATAACTCATAAGTAATTCAATGATGAGCCAGATGAATGTTTTTAAACAGTTTAGGCAGTAAATATATTTAAAGAGTACATCTAAATACAAGCATAGGTTATACTATAAAACATTCGACAGCACCCCAGTAGCTAATCCATCAAAATGAATAATAGCGATATGAAGTGAGCCACACTTTTAGAACTACAAGAGTTCCTTCAAGAGAGCTGGTCTAAACCCAAAGATTAAGTATCCGGGTTCAAGTCTCCCAATAATCACCAGGATCAAGAATGAACTGAGATTTTTTGTTCATAAGTTTTTTTCACTCTCTTCTTTTATTTTGCTCAATCCCTCCACCCCACCCCAACCCAGCCCCTCAACATTCCCTCCCCAACAGCTGCAGTGCATTCTCTATCTATAAGTCTGTCTCTATTTTGCTTGTTAGTTAATTTTCTTCATTAGATTCCACCTATGAGTGAGATCATATGGTACTTGTCTTTCTCTGACTGGCTTATTTCACTTACCATAATGCTCTCCAGGTCCATCCATGCTATCTCAAGGGTAAGATCTCCAAGTAGTATTCCATGGTATAAATGTACCACAGCTTTTCTATCCACTCATCACTGATGGACACTTGGCTGCTTCCAAATCTTGGCTATTGCGAACACAGTAAACCCTCGATTTTGTGGACCTTGGTTTAATGGACTTCGGATTTAGCGGACTAAATTTCTGGTCCATATGTCATATGTGAACATTAACACCCTGTTAATTTTAAAAGGCTTTTAACCAAGATTTGCTTATAATAAAATGAATAGGTTATTTTTTGTAGTTAGCTCACTGTTATTTTTAACAGATTTTAGTGAATAGGCCATATGTTGGAAAAAAAACACTGTAGTAATTTTGCTGACATAAATAAATATTACATATCTACATCTATAGTCTACATATTTAAATCCAAGAGTCACCACTGGTAAACAATGTTCAGTGAATTATTAGCACGTGACCATACCGCATCACCTGCGGGAATTGGTTCTGATGTCCCCTGGTGTGACTTTCTGCAGCAGCTTTCAGGCCTGCTGTCCAATGTTCCCACCTGCGTTAAGCCATGCCCCGCCCCCATCAGTAGTGATTGGTGAATGCAGGCATTTGCTAGACCTATTCAGTATAAATTTAAAATTATAGTAATATATATAGAAAACTCTTCTGTGAAATTAATGTTTTCATATATACTTAATTTATCTACACAAATGCGTCTACATAAGTAAAAATAGGTAAACTAACTAATTTGTCAAAATTTTAACATAACATTCAAAATACCTACTTTATTTTATAACAGACTTTCAGCTTTATGAGACACCCACTTGCTTGCATTAGTCCATTATATCTAGGTTTTACTGTCACCCTGTAATGAACATAGGTGTGGGGAGGTGGAGGAGGGTAGAGGGGAAATAAACAGTGATGGAAGGACTTGAGCTGGAATGGTGAACACATAATACAGTGTACAGATTATCTGTCGTGGAATTGTGCACCTGAGCCCAGTATAATTTCGTTAACCAGTGTCATCCAAATAAATTCAATAAAAAGGAAATGAAGCTAAATCTTACCTAGTCTCTCTAGTTATTTTTCAAACACATTACTCAAAGTGGAGTGACTAATTTTTAGCAAAGCAATGGATCAACTGGAAAGTTCAGGAGAAAAAGCTGTAAACAGTCTCAGGGCAAAACAAATGCAATCTTGTGGACATAGTTGGTGTCTGTTTATTTTTATTCTTAGGAAAATGCCTGTTAAATGAGATAATGCATCTAGAAAAAAGCCTGCTTTGTAGTTCACACTTGACAAACTATTATTTTTATCATCGTTAGCCATGCACTGCTCTTTTTGTACATCAGAGATGTATGAATGATAATACTCATATGCCTAGATCTTCAATCTTGAAGGACAACAGCATTATCTATTTGTGAAATAATCTAAAGCACTGTAATGGGTGTCATTAAATCTTGTCTACCTGAGGCAATATAAATCATTCGGGTAAATGAACCAATTAAAAACCAATTACCAACATGGCCTGAAAAGGGAAGATTGAGGAAAGGAAAGAAAGGTTGGTGTGGCCTCCCTGAAGCTTGTAGGGAAGCTCTACCCCTGAGGTTTCGGGGAATGGATTTGACAAGATGGTTAGAGTGTGGCAGTTCTTCTCAGAGGCATTAACTCCTGCATTTCTTGTCAAAATGGATGCTTGCTGGCTAGATACAAAGAATGAGCTGCATTGAGAAAAGGGTCAAATCCATGATGGCTCTTCATTTGATGATTTATTCATGTGGTTTGAAATTTATTTAGCACATATCGTTTTCCTCTGAAACTTGTCAGGATTTGGGTCTGAGGCAAGATTCTTCAAATCAGTAGAAGCCATAAAATCATGAGTCTGTTTTTGGAGTTATAAAATTTGGCTGAATCTAATGGGGAGTGTTAATAGAAGCTAAAATCACCAATTCAGTGACAATTTTATTAGATATGGTTGAGGAGAAGACTATCTAGGGGTGGTTATTGTTTTGTAATAGGCCACTAATTCATGGATTCAAATGGATTTTTCATTTTTCAAGCATATGTTGTCAATTTGCAATGACATAAAACACAATTTTTTACTTCCTTTTCCTGGTCCTCTGGTGATTTAAACCTATGGGTTAAGTGAATAGATACAACTCCCAGGATGTAGTATACCAAGTTTTTTTCAGTTTCTGATTTCACCAGCAATACTTTGCTTGTGGGGAACTAAATGCCTCCTAACTGTAATTCTACTCTATCCTCCTCACTTATTCTTGCTCCATGGTTGCCCATGACTTGTCATTTCTGATGAATATAAAAGTAGAAATGAATATGAGCATAGGTTGGTGATTTGGCCATCCTCACTCATGAATTAAGCAGATGGAAAGCTTTTGGGTTGGCAAAGCCCATGATTCAAGGATTAGATAATGTAGAGGTATAAAGCATACTCCTATTTTATAAATACATGGGCTCCATTTCATAATCCACAAAGTCTAGATGTGTATTTCTAGTGATAATTTGTTAATAAGTCTGCGTTTTCAATGATGTATGTATTGTTTTGTTTTCTGGCATCCCTAGGTATTTAGATATAGGGCTGGAATAGCTGCATTGCTGAGTGCTAGTCAAATGCCATTTTATGCCAGAAATCTCTTGAAAGATGATTAGATATAAATTCAGGGCTAAGAGGAAAAGGGGGTAATAGAAACCTGTATACTGCTTCTACATATCCTGTGAAATTAATCTTGAATAATGTATATTTTAAAGTGTGATTTACATGTTTTTAAAATATCAGATGTAATCCAATAAATATATTAAATCCAAGACAGTGTCATATGTTCAACTGCATATTGGTTACAGTGTATGTGTGTTGTTGTTTTTTTAAATAAGAATCCCTATCTAAGACCCTCTGATTCAATAATCTCTATTTTACAATATATTGCACATTTTCCTTCTCAACAATTTTATTAGCAGTTTTCATTTTCTTCATTACTTTCTGCTTATTTAAATTTTTCTTCTTCATTCTTTTTAAAAGACATTTTAAAAATGAGCTCAATATATCAGCCTTCTCAGAGTAATAATTAATTCTTTCATTTCTTTCATTTATTAGTTTCCCTATTATCTCTTCTGTTTCTGTCTCTCCCCTAATATATCTATTACACATTTTAAATTTTTTCTTCTTATAATGTATTAAGTATTTTTATTTCCTTATTTTTACTTGATTTGCTTTTATTTGGACTAGGGAATGAAAGAAAATAATATGGTAGAACCATTAAACTCTATTTTGGCTTATATTTTTCACAATGCTTTACACCTTCCTATTATAAAAGAAGTTATTCAATTCTTTTTATTTTGTGATTTTTCTTACAGACCCTCAAGATGCCTTAGGAAAACAGTTAACCCTTTCTGTAACTGCAGAAGAGGGGCTCATTGAGATATAAAAAAAGGTATTAATTATAGTTTTGTTCTTTTATTTTTAAAAATGAGTCTGCCCCCTCATTGCTATCTCAATATGCAACTTTGTTCTTTACTTGTCAGGGCTTTAAATTAATCTTAGAAGATTATTTTAGAAAAACAAGGCAAACATATTTCAAGTATATACAAAAATACTAAAAAAATGAAAAAAACCACACCCTGTTAAATGGAGTTTTATATCAAATGAACTTTTAAAAGCAATTTTAAATTACCTCATGTATTCTTGGTTCACCAATAGATTTTTAAAATTATTTTTGATTGAATTTATTGGGATGACATTGGTTAATAAAATTATATATATTCATATGAATAATTCTATAATGCTAAGTGAAATTAGCCAATCAGAGAAGGACAAGTACCATATGATTTCACTTATATGGAGTATATAATTAATAAACTAAACTAAAAAACAAAATAGATATAGTTTCATAGATAGAAAGAAGAGACTGACAGCTTTTAGGAGTGGGGGGTGGGGTGGGAGGACTGGGTGAAACCATGAAGGTATTAAGAAAAAATAAATAAACAGAAACTCACAGACAACAATATGGTTATTACCAGAAGGAAAGGGGGTGGGGGAAGGTAGATGAGAGTAAAGGGGGGATAAATAGGAGACTTGACTTTGGATGTTGAACACATAATATAATGTAAAGGTGATGTATTATAGCATTGTACACCTGCAAATAGATCTTTAATTAAAATTTGTTATTTTATTTAACTTTTAGGTTTTTAAAAATATATCTTTATTGTTGAAAGTACTACAGATTTCCTCTTTTTGTTCCCCATTGACTACCTCTACCTCTTCCTTGCCCCACCTCCCACCCTCAGGCTTTCACCACACTTGTCTGTGTCCATGGGTTATGCACATACAGTATGTATATATGTTCTTTGATTGATCTCTTCCTACCCTCTCGACACCTCCCCCACCTTCCCTCTCAGATTTCTCAGTCTATTCCATGCTTCTATGTCTTTGGATCTATTATGTTCATTAATTTATTTTGTTCATTGGATTCCACATATGAGTGAGATCATGTGATACTTGTCTTTCTCTGACTAGCCTAATATGCTTAGTGTAATACTCCTTAGGTCCCTCCATGCTGTCTCAAAGTGTAAGAGATCTTTTTTTATAGCAGCATAGTATTCCACCCTGTATATATACACCACAGCTTTTTAAGTCCGTTCATTTACTGATGAGCACTAGGGCTGTTTCCAGATCTTAGCTATTGTAAATAGTGCTGCTATGAACATAGGGGTGCATGTATTCTTTCTGACTGGTGTTTCGGGATTCTTAGGATATATTCCTAGAAGTGGGTTTACTGGGTCAAATGGCAGTTTCACAGATCTTGAAAAAATACTCCAAAAATTTATATGGAACCAAAAAGACTCCAAATATCTGCAGCAATCTTTGAAAGAAGAACAAAGTTGAAGGTATCACAATACAGGATATCAAACTATACTACAAAGCCATTGTAGTCAAAACAGCCTGGTACTGGCACCAGAACATGCATATGAACTAATAGAACAGAACAGAGACCCCAGAAATCAACCCATGCCAATATGGCCAATTAATATTGACAAAGGAAGTAAGAGCATACAATAGAGTAAAGACAGTCTCTTCAATAAATGGTATACATGTAACAAAGTAAAACTGGACCAACAATGTACACTATACACAAGAATAAACTCAAAATAGATAAAATGTTTAAATGTAAGTCACAAAACCAGAAAAATCACAAAACCACAATTCTAGAAGAAAACATAGACAGTAAAATCTCAGACATCTCATGGAGTAGTATTTTCACCAATATATTGCCTAGGGCAAGGGAAACAAAGGAAAAAATTAACATATGGGACTACATTAAACTAAAAATATTCTACACAGCACAAGAGACCACCCTCAAAATGAAAAGTGAACCTACTGTATGGGAAAACATATTCACCAAAGATACATCTGATAAGGGGTTAATTTCCAAAATACACAAAGAACTCATAAACCTCAACACTAGGAAGACAAAAAATTAATTTTAAAAAATGGACAAAGGACCCCAATGGACACTTCTCCAAAGAGAACAGATGGCCAATAGACACATGAAAAAAATGCTCAAAGTCAGTAATCATCAAAGAGATGCAAATTAAAACTACACCTCACACCTGCCAGAATAGCTACCATAAGTATATCAACTGAGAACAAGTGCTGGTGAGGATGTAGAGAAAAAGGAACCCTAGTACACTGCTGGTGGGAATGCAAACTTGTACTGTGGAAATAATTATGGGGGTTCTTCAAAATATTAAAAATAGATCTGCCAGTGCTCCCATTTCTGGGAATATATCCTAAGAATCTCAAAATACCAACCAGAAAAAATATATGCACCCCTATGTTCATAAAAACGTTTTTTACAATAGCTAAGATCTGGAAACAGCCCAAGTGCCCATCAGTAGATGAGTGGATAAAAAAGCTTCAGTACATTTACACAATGGAATACTATGCAGCTATCTATATATATAAAAGGCTAATATGCTAAGTGTCTGACCATCTGACCAGTCATTATGACATGCACTGACCACCAGGGGGCAGACACTTAATGCAGGAGTTGCCGAGCTGCAGTGACTTAGCATTGGTGGTTCTTGGGTGGTGCACCCTGAAACCAGAGAGGAGGGAGCCCAATTCCTCATGGGACCATGTGAATCCACCTTTGACCATGGGTTATGTTGTTGCTGGGGCACTGTTGGCCCCGAATCTGGTTTACTGCACACTTGCATTTGCATTCCACACCCTGTACGACAGCAACTTTGCAGAGTCTCGCATTCCGGGACCCCTCAGGGGATGTCAGAGAGCTGGTTTCAGCCTGATCCCCACAGGCCAGGCTGAGGGATCCCACCTGCCAGAGGGACTCCGCTCACTCCTCAGACACTTGGGAGGGACCAGAGGAGGTTGGCTCCGGGACATATCTGGCCTGTCTTGACCAGTCTTGCCCTGCTGGCCACCTTCTAATTAATTTCCTTTTAATGAATGCATGAATCCGTGCACTGGGTCACTAGTAAGAATTAGAAAATGAAAAGTTGAAGGTATAATTTGAGTAGATTATATCTTCTACCAGTATTTTTATTCTTTAGTTTGTTTTCAAATTCTGAGGATTGTGTATTCTGTGTTTTTATTCTTTAGTTTGTTTTTAATTTCTTAGGATTAATTGGTATCAGTCAGAGGTGGAATGAAATACTATAGTTAAAAAGAATTTGTAACAGATTTTTACTCTTGAATACAAACTTTTGTTATTTAATAAGAGTTTAGTAAGTTGGATATATATAAGATAATATATAAAAATGAATTGCACTTAAGTGTGCCACCAACAAACAAAATTTAAGAAAAAATGCTATTTATAATAACAATAAAAATATTATTTCTTGCAGTGAACCTTATATAAACATGTACCAGACATTTATGCAGGAAACTATAACTTTATTATAGGACATTGTATAAAAAAAATCTATATATTAGGTTCATGCAGGATGATTTGATATTGCAAATGTTATTTGTCCCTAAGTTAGCCTGTAGATTCAATGCAGTTCCAATCAAAATTTCAAAAGAAATTTTGGGGAACTTGACAAACTAATCTATATATATAAAAGCCTTATGACTGGTCAACTGAATGACCAGTCGACCGGTCACTATGACGTGTACTGATCACCAGGGGGCAGACACTCAACACAGGAGCTGCTCCCAGTGATCAGTGCACTCCCACAGCCAACCTCCCACAGCTGGCCAACCTCCTGCGGTCCCTCCTTCCAGCCGGCCGGGTGGTCAGTGCGCTCCTACAGCCAATCTTCTGTGGCTTGCCAACCTCCCGTGCCCCCTATCCCCGGCCAGCCAACCTCCTGTGGTCCCTCCTCCAGACTGGCCAACCTCCCACGGTCTCTTCTCTACCAGGACTGAGCAAGACAGCCCCAATCATCAGCCAGGCCGAGGGACCCCACCAGTGCATGAATTTGTGCACTGGGCCTCTAGTTAAAAATAAAGATCTCTTACCCTTTGAGACAGCATGGATGGACCTGGAGACTATTATGCTAAGTGAAATAAACCAATTAGAGAAAGACAGACATCACATGGTTTCACTTAAAAGTTGAATCTAAAGAACAAAATAAACTGATGAATAAAATAGATCCAGATGTATGGATGCATGGAACAGAGTAACAGACCTCAGTTGGGCAGGGTTGAGGGAGAGGGGACAGAAAGAGATTAACCAAAGAACATCTATACATATCTGCATAACTCATAGACACAGACAATAGAATGGGGAAGGCCTGGGGTTGGGCAGGCATTAGGTGGAGGGAGCAAAAAGAGAGAAAATGGGAGACATTTGCAATACTGTTAACAATAAAATAAAATAAGAAAATGATGAAGGACATTAGAGACCTACTGTAGTTAAGCTCTTCAGGAAGCAGCCTCTGAGACAGGAAGTTAGAGACTCTGGTTTTAACTATATCTATAGTTGAAAAAGAAGTTATGTGTAATGTACAGCAAGCCCCAGGAATACAATCATAATATATCCCTCTTGACTTTTAGAGCAAAACCATAAAATGTTTAGCAGAAAATTATTTACAACTCAAAAGATAGCATCTTGCATGCTCCTGGACTCTAGTAGAGCATAAGCATATGATCACAGGACATGAATTGACCTTGCAGCCAGAACTGACCATCATGAACTATGCTCTGTTAGGCATCCAAAAGCATACGATTCACAGGGGCCAGTAATTTATTGTGAGACAGAAGTGGCACAGGTGGAATCAGACAAGAGCAGGGCCAAAGTGCAGACTGTCATGTGATCCACCACTGCTGTACTCGAGCCTCTCTTTTAAACCTATTGCTCATACCTGTGGTGCAAGGGTCCCATGTGATAGAGAGGAAAACGTTTGTGCATAATTTGTGTAGAGACTTCTGCTCAACTCGGGGGTGACCTTGAAATACTGTGGTAACAGGAACTCCTCCCACTGGGCAGAGCACTGGGGATGATGGATGTGCCTTATCATCCACTTTGTTTGGAAAATGATGTGACATAGATGAATATATATAGAGACTCATAGGCTATGGTGACTATCTTGGCTGGTTGTTCAGGGATCTGAAAGAAAAAAAGAGTAGAAGACTAAGAACATGAAGCAATGAGGAAAAGGCATGAAGACAAACATATGGTAGTATAAATGAAATATAAAGTTTTTTCCAGGAACAATTGTCAGAGTTGTGCATGTTTCATGTCTTCATTTCCTCACCTCTCATGTTCTACTAAACCTACTGTGCTCAGGCTTTCAACCTCACCACTTCATTTTCAAGATCACCTATGATCCTCATTTCACTAAATCCAAGGTCTATTATATCCTTTATTTACTTGATCTCAACAGCATTTGACATTAATGGTCACACCTTTGTTCTTGAAACACTTTTTTTTCCCACATATCTTCTAAGATATCTCTCTTGGCTTCCTCTTATTACATTGAATACTAATTTTCAGTCACTTTTTAGGCTTCTCATGTTTCTGTCTTGTAAATGTTAAAGTGCCCAATACTAAGGCCTTCACCCTCTTTTCTTATCTATATACTAGAGGCCTGGTGCACGAAATTCATGCAGGGTAGGGTCCCTAGGCCTGGCCTCCCTGCCTCCCTGCCTCCTCCTCCCCTCGCTCCCTCAGGGCCACCGCTGTGGTCACCCGTCATGTTCCACGCCACCCCTGGTGGTCAGCGCACGTCATAGCAAGCGATAGAACTCCTGCTCTCCAGGTCGAACTCCCAAGCAGACAATTTGTATATTAGCTATATATATATATATATATATATATATATATATATATATACACTCATTATTTGATATTACATATTTCTAGGGCTATGGATGTCACCTATAGTGCTGACTCCTCCCTCAGCTCCAGGTTGGTATATTGGACTGCCAACATGCCATCTGCACCCGAATGAATAATGAATATGCCTTACTTAGAATGTCTAAACTCTCTGGATGGACCTGCTTCTCCTGTTCATTCTCCAATTGTCTCCATATATATAACATCTGCTCCATCAGCATTAGATCTTACATTTATACTCAAACTACACCATGTACTGAACCCCTTCCCACAATCTCAACCTACCTCCCTAGGAAAAGCCTCCCAAACACTAAAAGCTAACTTATCAACATCCCATAGTTGTATTCATGTTCTGCTACATTCAGTTCTCACCAGAGCCATCCCAGTGACCATTTTTTTAAATAAAGGGCATAAAGTCATGTCACAGCTCAAAGCCCACCGATGGTTTCCCTTCCATCTACACTAATAGAAGAGAAAGATACAAATTGACCATACCTTCGCACCAAGAGAAAAATGCCTGTTTGCAGAATATAATGAAAGTACTTTTTTTAAATGTTCACGTTTCCTTCTTGAACATTGCTTCTAGGAATGTATAGTGAGGTTTTCACTTAAATCACTGCATTTTTTGTTGCTGCTAATAATGACCCATATGCTTTGCTTATGTTATTTCAGTTTTCTTATGTGGGGAAAAGAAAAAAAATTCCCATTTTCCTCCTCTGGTTCTTTTTAGCTGGCTCAGTAATCACATAAACAGGATGCAGATTGACAAGAGAAAATGGAATTTAATATTGTGCACACAGGAACCCCACATACACGGGACGTTCAGAGATAGAAAGAGGAATTGAGGTATATAAAACATTCTTAGCCAGGGATGAGATAAGGTGGCTGGGAGGGCTTCAAAAGATCATTGCAGTTACTATTACAATACATTTTATTTTTTAAAACTGTACTGCTCTTCTTTTGTTATTTTTATTGAATTTATTAGGGTGACATTGGTTAATAACTTTATATAGTTTTCAGGTGTACAATTTTATAATCAACCGTATTGACTATATTTCCTATTCTATACTTTACTTCCTATGACTAGTTTGTAACTATAATCTGTAATTCTCAGTCCTTTCCCCTTTTTTTGCCCAGTACTCCAATCCCATTACCCTCTGGCCAGGTGGGTACCAGAAATATAGGGGGGGAATCCTTTGAAAATTATACAATTGACTAACCATTTCAAATGAACATAAAATAATATAAAATATAAACTGTAATTAAAAAATAATTTCCACTTTACACATAAAAAGATCATTGCACAATGTTAGGAAGAAGTTTGCCTTGTTCTATAGATAGGTGAAAAAAAGATAATCTCTTATGGGCAAGACTTCTAATTCAAATTCTTCTAGGTTGTTAAATGCGGAGCAAAAGTTTCTCTTGAGCCTGAAACTATAATTGCCTTTAGCTCAAAATAATCTGCCTACCACTGAGGTACACCTTGAGGTGACTCATTTTGGGGTCCACACATACTTTACCCATTAAAAATGTCTTGTTTGATTTTGCTTATAGTCCAATTGTGCTTTATTTTAAGGTTTAAAATTCAAGTGAATAATTCTGACAAAGTAGATAAACTTCAGGCCAGGTAGCTAAGAATGTATAAACTGTAAGATATGTATTTGTTATAGTTTTAGGTGGAAGGGTTAGCAAAGTAAAATAAGAGGAAATAATTTCAAACAGTATTCCAGAAGCTTTACAGATTTATCAGAGAAAGAAAAGCTCATAGAAAAAAAAAAAAGAATAGTAAATGGAGTTGTACAAATTATTAATTCTGTTAAAAAGGCTGATATATTCAGCTCATTTAAAAAATCTTCTTTTAACAAGAAAAATGAAGACAGTAATGCGGGCAATTAGCTGCTGACATGACCACTACATATCTAGGTAATGATCAAAATCATGATGTGGGTGGCACCAGCAGCCCAGCCTCAAGAAGGAGAATGCACTCTGTCACAGGAGGCATGGAGTCTGGGCTTTATCAACTATTTAAAGTTCACAGGGAATGCAGGTAAAATACTAATTTTTAAAAAATATCTTATATTTATTTTCCACTTATAGCACACTAGTGTGCTTTAAGTTTATTATGAAATATTTTAACAGTTATAAACAATATGAAATAATGTTTATAAATGTCGGTTTTTAAAGAAGGAAGTGAAGCATATAGAATCAGCAATGAAAATACACTTTCAGAATTTTCTTAGTCTTTAAAAAAAACTTTTCTATTTAAAAAAATGGTTTTCTTGATATTTTTAAGAGTAAAATGAATCCATAGGCACATTTAATTATCATACTGTCTGATATGATGTTTTGTTGTTACATCACATTATGCCACACTATACCCTATATCTTATTATACTATACTAGAGGCCCAGTGCATGAAATCCGTACACTCAGGGTTGGGGGTGGGGATCCTTCAGCCTGGCCTGCACCCTCTTACAGTCTGGGAGCCCTTGGGGGATGTCTGACTGATGGCTTAGGCCCACTCTCTGCGGGGACCAGGCCTACACCAGCAGTTGGACATCCTTAGCGCTGCCATGGAGGTGGAAGAGGCTCCGGCCATCGCCTCTGAGCTCACCAGCCATGAGCCTGGCTTCTGGCTGAGTGGTGCTCCTCCTGTGGGAGCACACTGACCACCAGGGGGCAGCTCCTGTGTTGAGTGGGATCAGGCTGAAACCAGCTCTCCAACATCCCCCGAGGGGTCCTGGATTGTGAGAGGGCGCAGGCCAGGCCAAGGCACCCCACTGATGCATGATTGGGGCTGAGGAGGGATGTGGGAGGTTGGCCAGCTGGGGAGGGACCATGGAAGGGCTCCAGGGCATGTCTGGACCATCTCACTCAGTACCAATCTGCTAGACCCCACCAGCAAGCTAACCTACCAGTTGGAGCATCTGCCCCCCTGGTGGTCAGTGCATGTCATAGTGAGCAGTTGAGCTGCCTTAGCATATCAATAGCATATTACACTTTGATTGCTTGAACTGACAACCAGACAACCGGACACTTAGCATATTAGGCTTTTATTATGTAAGATTGCATTGTGTTGTATATATTTGTTTATTTGTTTTTATTTATAGTTCATAGAAGAATGTAAATGCTATGAAGCCAGAGGTTGGTCCTTTGTTATGATTAAGTGTCTGGAATATAATAGGTCCTTAGTAAATATTTATCAATCAATGGTTTATACTTTACAGTTTAATGAATTTCTTGCAATAATTAATTACTAAATGTTGCATGATTCTCTATACATGTCCCATTTCTTCATATCCTGCAAGCAAAAGCACCAAAATTTTATCAAGGATGCTTGTATGCAGAATAGCCTTAGAAGATAGAGATAATGCTCCCTTCTGGAGAAAATGGCAGTTTTGTTTACTATCCAAAATCTGTAATGTTTCTCTTAAGGATAAAAATCAGGCAAGTTTGTTTATTGCTTATTTTAAATCAGGCTTACTAAATTCAAGATATCTTTCCTGTAACCCACTACATATACAGGCATCCACTGGCCTCACTGAATGGCCCTATGGGAATTTGGGTTTTGAAAACCAGAATAAGAAAATACAATACTATAGCTATTGATATTGCTGTATGTAATAAATTAATCCTTGTCTCTGACCAAGGTGTCTTTTTCGCTTGCTAGCACCTATGAAATTGTGGCTGGTTGGTTAACTTGTTCCTTGCAAGTAGAGAGAAAACTCAGACTCTTCAGTTTTTAATTCCATTTTCAGATAATTTTTAAAAATAGCATTGTATTGATGGAAGAGACAAATAGTAAATAACAACCAATTGTACAAATTTCAATTTTGAAAATTAAACAAAATCCCTAGACCAGGTGGGAAGATAAGTTCGTAGGTTGTCTTGTCATATGGAATAATAATTAAAAAAAAAAAAAAAAACAGAAAAAGAAGAAAGACCATTAAAAACAGTCACTTGAAAATTGGATGAATATTAAAAAAAAAAACGATAAATATTTGCATTTTTATTTTATTATAATGTATCACTTTGAGAAAGATAAGCATTAGTATCTAGAAAAATTTTCACTTTTTCTATTCATATTAATTTTTATTTATCCAACAAATATTAAACACCAACTGTACTCCATGCACTATGCTTGATACTTTGTAGTATGGAACACAATGTATTAAGTTCCTACTCACCCCCTACAGTAGAATGGGGAAGACACTTAATACTAAGTAAAAACTCAAAATAAGGAAAATTAAGGCAGTCAAAAATTTCTGAGGTGACAAATAATGGAGTTACTCATTTAAGTAAAATGGCCTGAGGATTCCTTTACCTCACAGAGAAAATGAAAATGAAATGTTAGATGAGATAAAGTGACCCAGCCATGCAAAAATCCAGGAGGGTATGTGGAAAGGCCCTGGGGTGGAAAGGAGCTTGATCTGTTTTGAAACTGAAAAAAGGGTCTCATTGTAAGTTAATAACCAAGAAGTAGAGTAGCTTTAAATAAGATAGGAGTAACAGGAGAAGATTCAACAATTCACTTCTCTACAGTTCAATTTTGGGATTTTGAGGAGGCATGCAATTGGAGATATCTGGTAGATAATTAGACATACTAAACTAAACTCCAATAGCCTACTGAGCTGAACATATGGCATTGTGACAAATGAGTGAGATTATCTGGAGAGGGGGAAGAAGTGGTAGACTGAGATGGAGGCTATGAAACTCCCATTATGTAGTGGTAAATAAAGGAAAATAAGACAGCAGTGGGAAAGAAAAGAATCTATTTCGGAGGTGAGAAGAAACCTGAAATAACAGTGTAACAGAACTCCAGAAAGCATGATGTTTAAGGAGAAGGGTGTGAAGGGTGTGACTCTCAGTTCAAATAGTGAGGAAGACAAAAAGGTGCTTCTGGCAAGTATGCTGGATTGGCTTGCCCAGCATCCAGTGCATCCTTCTGTTTATTAGAAACTGTCACAATAAATGTGCTGTTTCTCAGGATTCCATGAAGGTTGGTTTAGGAATGTGATTTCGATTTTATAAATTACTAGAGGCCCGGTGCATGAATTTGTTATTGCTACTTATCCTTTTCTTCTCCACTTCTATGCACCACAACCTCCAACCTTCTAGCCAACGAAAGATCTCAGCCTACCCAAAGGATCCAATTATCAAGTGAAACTAAGAATAGAAAACTTACAATGTCCAAAGAATTCAAATATGAGCTAATTTGTACTAGCAAAAACTTGGATAATATGTATGTGATTCTTCAGTGATAGGTAGGTACACCATGGAAAAATGACAAATTCTTAGATAAGGCAAATTTTATCAAAAAGAGACATGTACCAAAGATTCTGGTACATGTCAGAGTTTTAGCTGAATCTAGTAGTTAATAGTGGTTCCTTGGTTAACTAAAAGTAGCATTCAACTGTGGTCTTCACTTAATGACACGAACACACCTTGATATTGATTAATCAATGAAGATCTTTGCTAGTGGCTAGTGAATCATGAGGCCTCTAAAATTAAAACAGATGAAAAGCAATAAGGTGCTACTTGGTCTTTTAGTGAATATAACTTCAGCCTTGGTGAATAAAACCTTTAGCCACGTTTCATGAAAGAGAGTTACCTTCCCCATGCAATTCCCAGAACTGCATTAGTGGGAAAGTGGTTATCATTGGAGGAAGATCCCACAATGATATGTATATTTGTAAAAACATATGCTATAAATCTTTCTCTGTTTGCAGCTATGGGAAAAGGAAAATACCCATACCTTTCAAGATTAGAGGACAGTAGCTCTGAACTAGCACTATGGAGACAAAGAACATCCCCGGTTGGGGTTTATGAGGTCAGATGAAAAATGGAGTGTTGGTTTATGTGTATCTCACAGTTGTTGTAGTGGGTCTGTAACACCACTCTATGGTTACTTTTACACCCTGGGTGTACGATTGAGTATAATTATAAATTGGCAGAAGCTTCACTCTGACTCCTTGACCCAGTCAGAACCATCAATGTAGGAAGAAGAAGTTGCTTCAATCATGCCAAAATAGTAAACTGAAAATAACAGCATCCTTGGGTAAAACAGAGATATTTGTCCTGCCCTGAAAAACTTGGAAAATACAAGGGTGGTTATTCATATTATCTTATTTAATTCATCTGGATGAATCATAGTGAGTAACAGTGACATACTGTAAGCTTAATCAGATGGTAATTCCAAATATAGCTGCTGTTTCCGATGTGGATTTTTTAGTGGAGAAAATCAATATTGCCCTTTGCCCCACTGTGCATCTAGTAATTTGACAGATAATGTATTTTCCTTTCTATCAATGAGCAAAGAACATCAGAAGCAGTTTGAATTTATATAATTGAGACTGAAGTGCATCTTCCCTGGTTTACTATGGGGTTATGCTAGCTCTTCGACTCTCTTTTACATGCTAGTACATAGCACCATGACTTTCTCACCTTACCACAAGGCATTATGCTGCTCTGTTTCTATGGAAATTCTACAGGCTCCAGGGAAATACCACCTGGCAGAAACCTTAATCAATGAGAAAGAATAAGAGTACCAGAAATATGCAGGAGTATGTACAATATTTTTTCTTATTTTTTTTACAAAAGATGCTGACTCTCTAAAGTAAAATACTACCAATGTATAGCAGGGTGTATAACATAAGTAAATATAATACAAGAGTAGCAAAAATAGTAGGGGGTATTGTATGTGTCTTACATTATATGTGAATTACTATAAAAATAGTTCAAGTTAGACTGTAATACATTAAGAATATACATATTTTTCCTAAAATATAAAAGGAATAAAAGAGACTTATTACTGAAAAACCTAAATAGATTATCAATGGAATACTAAAATATGCTCAATTAATACAAAAGGAAAGAGGAAAAGAGAAAAAAAAATAGGGCAAAAGAACAAGATGGAAGCAATGATTGTCAGCTATAAAAAGACAAACAGATAAACCCAAAATCTTAGTTGGAGAACTTACCACTTCATTCTCAGTAATTTATAGGATGGGTAGGAGGAAAATGTTAATAAGAGTATAAAAGATTTGAACAAATTTATTAACAAACTTGACCAAATGATATTTAGAGAATATTACACACAATACTTTCAAAATAAATATTTTTTTCAAGTGTAAGCAGAATAATCTCCACGGTATAACATGTGCCCATGTTCTGGCAATGAAAAAAGTTTCAAAAAATTTAAAAAGCTGAAATCAGAAACAAAAGAAGGCAGAAGAATTAAGTGTCACTACTTAGCCTCTGTCATTTTGTCACCCTGTTGATATCAGTGGGTTAATCTCAATTATTCTTTTTCCTCATCAGTATTTCTCACCTAAAGAAAGCAATAACCTATGTATTTCTTAGATACATGTTCTCTGACTACCATGAAATTAAGTTAGAAATCAATAACATTCAGATATCTGAAAGTCTTTGAATATTTATAAATTAAGATGTACATATCTGAATATTGAATTGATTTTTAAAAATCATTTAGGAAATTCTAATATAATTTGATATAAATAAAAATAAAGAACAACATATTAAAATTTATGGTATATAGCTAAAGCAGTGGTAAAAGAAAACTTTAAATACATATATTGAAAAGAATAAAGGTTTGAAATCAATTATCTAATATTCCAGCTCAAAAAAAAAAAAAAAACCCCTGGAAAATAACATAAAACTTTATTTAAAGGTAGGAGAAAGGAAATAACAGAAGAAATCAATTAAACAAAAAACATGATAACAGAAAAGAAACTTGATGAAACTGAAAGTTTATTCTTTGAAAAGATTTCTAAAACAATTGATAAAGCTTGATTCACCCTATTATCCTGATAAGGAGACAACTTAGAGGGCCTCTGGTGAGTGGCCTGGATGCTGAGAAAGAGGCTGTCCACCTCAGTGTCACTGTCACCAGAGAACTGAAAAAGGCACTCTCAATATTGGTGATTGTTGAAGCCTATTCACTTAGAATGCCTAGCACATTGGATGGGCTCAAAATGAATGAGTGTAGTCATCATATTAAGCAAGAATAGAGTTGATACTTTAATGGCACCAAGCCTCAAGAAGTTATGGCCAAAGATCCAGTGGATTAAGTGGAAGCCACACTGATATTCTACCAGGACCAAACTGAAATAACAAATAAAATATAGAAAAATCATCCTAATAACCAACTGAAGACTAGCTGGAGCGAGCCCTTATAACCAAGGATGTAAAGACAATTCCACATACAGACTGTTAGGAAGTGCAGAGGCACAAGAGGCCTGGATGGGCTCCCACAGTCAGCAACTAAAGTTCAGGAGGGATGTCTCAGCTGTGGGTGTTCCCCCTGAGAAATCTGGGGTCTAAATCCCAAACTAGGCTCCCTATCCCAGAGCACCAGAACCAGGAAAGGTGCCTACATAACATCTGGCTGTCAAAAGCAGTGGACTTTCTGTCTGCCAGAAAGAGACAGCTAGAAATGCAGGCACCCTATAAAAGGGCCAATGCACAAAATGTCATGTGCAGCCACACACCTTGGGCTATGGCAGAAGGAGGACAGATTGGACTAGAGCTGTGTGAGGAGAATCTGGGGTTGTTGGCTCTGAGGAAAGAGCTGAGAGGACAGCCATCTGGATCCCTGTGATGAGTCATTTCCCCATACTGCAGAGGCCATCTTTTTCAGGCAGAACTTTATCAACCAGACAGCTTTAGCCTGGGGTGAAGCAATTGCCCCACCATAAGAAACCTTTCTGCCTCATCCTGTGGAGTATACAGCCTGGGGATCGTTAAGTGACTGAGACTAACCATCAGCCTGAATGTGGTTCTCTGGGTGCATTGGGTTTTTGCCTGACCTGGAATCTTAGGGTGCTTTCAGTTTTTGCTTGTTCTGCTTCTGTGCCAGGGGCTAGGAAAAGAAGACCTTGGTGCACAGCTTGGTCCTTTCCACACAGATCCAGCCCTAGCAGAGGGGGTTACAAACTGTGGATCACTGATAGCTCCAAAGAGAGTACTCATGGCTAGTGACAAACAGTGTCTGATATTGGCCTCCACTAGATATCCTCCTGCGAGGCACCCAAAAAATAAATCCATGGCAGCTTCAGACAACAACAAAGCAGGATCCAAAAAGCCTCACAAGCAGAATATCTACAAGGAGATATTGGCAGGCTCCAAACCCTGCTTGGGTGAATTCTGCTTCATGGGATGAACACTTGCACAGCATCCTGGAAGCTGTGTTTTGAATTGAGACTCACTGTCAGCCAGCTGGAGGGGCAAGCACACACATGAACAGGCACATAGCAATCAAGACTCCATTACAATAGGAGGGCCCACACAATGCACACAAAGAACATTATTAGAGCACCAAGTTCTGTTGATCAGGGAGACTGCACCACTGGGTCCCACAGATCACCTGCTCCATAAATCCACTCTACTAAGACAGAGTCATAGCAGATCTAGCTAATACATAGAAACACACCCAAACAGGCAGCCAAAATGGGGAGACAAAGAAACAAATCAAAATTAAAAAACAACAACAACAACAAGCGAATTCTTCAGAAGAAGAGCTAAATAGGTAAGCAATTTATCAGATATAGAGTACAGAGTAATGATCATAAAGATGCTCAACAGCATGAAAAAAGATATACAAACTATGAAGGACAATCAGTTGGAAATGAAAAATGACATAGCAGAAATAAAGAACACATTGAAGGAATAAACAGCAGATTGGAGGAAGACAAGTTTTGAATCAGCAAATTAGAAGACGGGTAAAAAAATCACTTAATCAGAGTACCAAAGAGAAAAACAAACAAACACAAATAACAACAACAACAAACAAACAAAACAACACCCAGGAGGACAGTTTAAGGGAGCTGTGTGACAACATGGAACATAACAATATCCACATCATAGGAGATACAGAAGAAGGAAGTGATCAAGGAATAGAGAACATATTTGAAGAAATAAAGGCAGAAAATTTCCATAACCTTGTGAAGAAAATGGTCACACAAGTTCAGAGAGCACAGTGAATCCCAAGCAAGAAGAACCCAAAGACACCCACACCCAAACACATCACAGTTAAAATGGCAATAATTAAAGACAAAGAGAGAATCTTAGAGCAGAAAGAATAAAACAATGTGTTACCTACAAAGGAGCTACCATACGGTGGTCAGTTGATTTGTCAACAGAAACTCTACAGGCCAGAAGGAAATGGTATGAAGTATTCAAGATAATGAAAAGCAAGGATCTGGAACCAAGACTTCTCTAAATAGATGGTGAAATAAAGAGCTTCCTAGACAAAACAAACAAACAAACAAAAATCTAAAGGAGATTATTATCTCCAAATGAGCATTGTAAAAAATGTTAAAAGGACTCCTGTAATAATAATAAGAGAGAGAAAAAACATAGGCATAAAGAATAAAATAACAATAAATAAGTAACTATCAATAATAGCCTTAATGTAAATGGATTAAATGCTCAATCAAAGACATAGGGTAGCCCAGCTGGTGTGGCTCAGTGGTTGAGCATTGACCTATGAACCAGGAGGTCACAGTTCAATTCCAGGTCAGGGCATATGCCCAGGTTGTGGGCTCAATCCCTAGTGAGGGGTGTGCAGGAGGCAGCCAAATGATGGTTCTTTCTCATCACTGATGTCTCTATATCTCTCTCTCCCTCTCTTTTCCTCTCTGAAATCAATAAAAATATATTTAAAAAAGACATGGGGTACCTGAATGGCTAGAAAACATGACCCATATATGTGCTGTCTACAAGAGACTTGTCTCAGAACAAAAGACTCACACAGTATAATAGTGAAGAGATAGGAAAAGAAATTTCCATGCAAATGAAAACAAAAAAATAACAGCTGGTGTAGCAATACTTACATCTGACAAAATAGACTTCAAAATGAAGGCCATAAAAATAGACAATGAAGGTCACTAAATAATACTCAAGGGATCATTCCAGCAAGAGGATATAACTCTGGTAAACATATACGCAGCCAATATAAGATCACCTAAATATACATTAAAACAAAACAAAAACAAAAAAACTTTCTGGAGGACTTTAAGGGAGAGATGGACAGCAGTACAGTTATAGAAGGATATTTAACACCCCTCTGACTTCAGTAGAACTTCTAGACAACAATGAAACAGTAACCCTAAATGAAATACTAGATCAGATATAGTTAATTGACAATTACTAAATATTTCACTGCAAAGCTGCAGAATATATATCCTTCTTTAATTCATATGGGACATTCTCAAAGATAGATCACATGTTAGGATGTAAAATAAGTCTCTACAAGTTCAAGATGATTCAAATCATATCAATCATCTTATTGCATTACAATGGCATGAAATTAGAAATCAACTATAGTAAAAACACTAAAAAAAATTCAAACACCTGGGGACAAAATAGCATGTTATTAAACAATGAATGGGTTACCAAGGAGATCAAGGAAGAACTTTAAAACTTTCTGGAAATAGATGAAATTGAACGCAAAACATCCCCAAATCTATGGTACATAGCCAAAGCAGTCCTGAGATGGAATTTCATAGCACTATAGATTTACCTCAAGAAAAAAGAAAAATCTCTAATAAACTATCTAACCCTACAACTAAAAGAATTAGAAAGAGAACAAGAAAAGCCCAGAGTAAGTAGAAGGAAGGAAATAATAAAGACCAGAATGGAAATAAATCACACACACACACACACACACACACACACACACACACACACACACCATCAATGAAAGGAAGAGATGGTTCTTTGAAAAGATAAGCAAGATTGATGAGCCACTAGCCAGACTTAACAGGAAACTAAAAAGGTGGACCCAAGAAAATAAAGTCAGAAACAAAAGAGGTGAAGTAACAACTGATACCACAAAAGTACAAAGGATTGTAAGAAAATATTACAAACAACTATATGCCAACAAATTGGACTAACTGGGCATAATGGACAAATTCCAAGAAACATACAGTCTTTTAAAACTGAATGAGGAAGAATCAGAAAACTTGAATAGACAAATAATATCTACTAAATTGAAGCAGCAATAAAAAAACAAAACAAAAAAAATTCCAACAAACCAAAGTCCTGGATCAGATGGCTGCAAGGAGAGTTTTACAAAACATTCAAAGAACTAATACCTATTCTTCTATTCCAAAAAATTTAAGAGGAATTAACATTTCCAAGCTCTTTATACAAGGCCAGCAGTATCCTAATACCAAAACCAGGTAGAAGATGGAAGCATACATAAATGCTGATACTTGCTGCCTCCCACATCCACATCAAACTAAAATACAGAAAAACCATCATCTAGAAATCCCCAAAATCTGGCTGAATGGAAATACTACAACTAGAAAAGTAAAGAGGAAAGTGCATTGAGACTGGTAGAAGGGGCAGAGGTGTGGCATGGGCGGGTCCAATACCCATATGCAGCATTTTTTTGTTTTGTTTTGTTTTTTAATTAGGAGGGATATAGTGGCTGTGGAAGTCTCTCATGAGGAGCAAGGGGTCTCTGCCCCATACCAGACCCCTAGCCCAGGGTTCCAGAGCTGGTAAGAGAAGTTTTCTTAACTTAGGGGTGTAAAACAGAATGGAGATATTGCCTAAGTGTCAGGGAGGGTGTGGGAGTCCCAGGCAGTTCCTCTTAAGGGCCAGCACATGGACTTACTTGGATTCAATCCCTGCAGGTTCCAGCCCTAGGGCAGCAGTTTGAAAGGAACCTGGGACATTTGGGGAGGAGCTGGATTATCTGGCATCAGGGCAAGAGCTTGGGGACAGCTTACTCCCAGATGGGAGTGTTCTCAGAAGTCATTGTACCTATGCTGTACCTCACCCATCACAGAGCTTACTGGAAGACTTATCTGAGTTTCCATCAGCTTGGCTGTTCACTCTGCCCTGGCGATTCGGTAAGAACCCACCCCATCCAATTTGTGTCCCCACCCAAGCTGTTTGCAGCAGCTTTTCCAAATGAATGGTCTATCCTGCCTCAGTCTTCATACTTTCCTAAAATCCCTTAAAGAAGCAACAGGTGGACTCAGCTTGCTCCATACCTATCAATAAGAGGCCCAAGACCAGGCACTGGCACCAGCCTGCCTTGCTTCACAGCTTGTCCTTGCCTGGGCAAGTCCAAGCTCAATACAAGTAACAGCCATCTGCAGATTACTCTATAGTTCCTGCCATGTGGCCCCAGGCAATAACTTACTTTGCACTCTCAGGAGGCCCCAGAGCCAGTTCACCTAGTGGTCAGCATCAGACCATACCAGATCACAACTCTACACATCCACAAGTGACAGACTCAGTGAGCACCAAAGCCCCATTAAAATAAGTTCTGTTCAGTAGTGGTGTCTCCTGCACAACAGCTCTTCCACTGTTGTTACAGCTATAGACCTCATAGCCAATTGGTCTGAGGGTTAATTTCTACCAGTGACACCAACAGCAATCAAGATTCAACTAAAAAGAGATTGTTCACACAGCCTACACAGAGGCACACCTAGAGTGCCCAGCTCAGGTGACTATGGACACTGAGCCACTGGTTCTCTACTACACAAGGCAACTTTACCAATTCCAGGAGATACAGCAGCTCTACCTATTACATAGAAACAAACACAGGGAAGCAGTCAAAATACAGAGACAAAAATAATCTCACAAATGAAAGAAGCGAAGAAATATCCAGAGAAAAAAAAATAAGTGAAATGGATGCAAGCAAAGAGCAACAGCTATAAGGTTGCTCAAGGATCTGTAAGAGAGTTTCAAGGGACCCAATGAAAGCTTCAAGGGATTTAGTGTGACTTTCAAGAATTTTAGTGAGACTTTCACAAACATGAAAAAGACCAGTTAAAAATTAAGTATACACTAAATGACATGAATAATAATTTACAGGGATTGAACAGTAGAGTAGAGGACTCTAAGAGTCAAATCAATGATTTTGAAAACGAGGAAGCAAAAAAAAAAAAACAACACCTAATCAGAAGAACAAAAAGAAAAAAAAGAACCCAAAAATAGGAAGATAGTGTAAGGAGCTTCTGGGACAACTTCAAGCATACCAACATTTGCATTATGGGGTTGCCAGAAGGAGAAGAGAGAGAACAAGATATTGAAAACCCATTTGGAAAAATAATGACAGAAATCTTCCCTTTCTTGTGAAAGATATAGATATACAAGACCAGGAAGCAGAGTCCCAAACAAGAGGAACCCAAAGAGGCCCATACCAAGACACATCATAATTAAAATGCCAAGGTCTAAAGATAAAGGGAGAATTAAAAGCAGCAATAGAAAAGCAGTTAGTTACCTATGAGGGAGTGTGCATACAAATGTCAGCTGTTTCCTTAACAGAAACTTTGCAGGCCAGAAGGGAGTGGCAATAAATATTCAAAGTGATGAAAAGCAAGGATCTACAACCAAGATTACTCTACCCAGCAAAGCTCTCACTTAGAATTGAAGTTCACATAAAGAGCTTCACAGATAAGAAAAAGCTAAAGGAGTTCATCACCACCAAACCAGTATTAAATAAAATGTTGAAGGGTATTCTTTGAGAAGAGGAAGAAAAAAATATGAACAATAAAATGGCAATAAATACATATATATCAACACTTGAATGTAAAAAACAAAATAAATGAACAAGGAATCTAATGAGCAAAATAATTTGAGAATAAAATGGAACCAGAGGCGCCGATACCGGTTTGGCTCAGTGGATAGAGCATCGGCTTGCAGACTGAAAGGTCCCAGGTTCGATTCCAGTCAAGGGCACGTACCTTGGTTGCTGGCACAACCCCAGTAAGGGGTGTGCAGGAGGCAGCTGATCGATGTTTCTCTCTCATCGATGTTTCTAACTCTCTATCCCTTTCCCTTTCTCTCTGTATAAAATCAATAAAATATATTTAAAAAAAAATGGAGCCAGAGGCATGGGAACATGGAACAGACAGACAAGTCTCAGATGGAAAGGAAGAGTGGGGGGATGAAATTAACCAAATAACCTGTATGCATATATGTATAACCCCTGGAATCAGACAATAGTGCAGTGAAGGCATGGGGAGAAGGGAGTAGGGTAGAGGGGGCCAATGGTGGAACAAAAGGGGACATCTGTAATACTTAAAAAATAAAAGATGAATTTAAAAAAGAAAAATATTGATAAAGCTTTAAAAAGGGGGATATTATAGAGTCTGTACACAATAAACAAATAACAAAAATAAATGACTTTGTGCCTATACTCCATGTGTCCATTTATATAAGTTGAAGAATATACAAAATGAATTTGTGGTAATGAAGTCAGAATATTCATTGCCTCTTGGTGGGGGAATTAACTAGAAAAAAAAAGCAGGAGAAAAGAATGAAATGTGCTAGAAAGGATCTACATCTGGATTTGAGTGGTTACATGGTTTATTTACATAAAATTTATATTAAGTGTGCACTGAATATTATAGTGCTCTAAGCACTTTACTGTATGTGTTTTACATAAAATCATATTTATGGGTCCTTAAAATAATAGTTGAATCTTATACCAAGTTTCTTTAATGAGTTCCTACACTTTTCCTAACTATGTAGTTATTTATATAGGTTCAGTGAGATTCTATGCTTTTTTTCTAAAAACAAAAAAAAGAAAAATTAAAAAAATGTACAACCATACAATGACAAAGATCTTGTTTAATTAGATGTGATAATCTCTCTATAAGAAATTAGAATTATGCCTCAGGTGTTCAAATTGAGCCTATAGTGTTCTCCCAGGAAAATAGCCCAGTCTTGTTTTGTGACACATATTCATAGGTAGTCAAGAATATAATTTTCCTTTTTTTAAATGCTCACCCAAGGATATGCTTATTGATTTGATTTTATTTTTAAAAAAATATTTGTTGTCGAGAGTAATACAGATGTTCCCTCCCTTTTTTCCCCATTGCCCTCCTCCACCCAAATCCCACCCCACCACAGGTGTGCACCACTCTATTGTCTATGTCCATGGGTAAAGCATATATACATATAAGTTATTTGGTTAATCTCTTCCCACCCTCTCTCTGCCTTTTCCTTTGAGGTTCATCAGTCTGTTCCATGTTTCCCTGTACCTGGCTCTCTTTTAATCATCAGGGATTTTTTGTTGTTGTTCATTTAAAATCCTAATTTTTAGATTCCATTATTGATAGACATATTTATTGCCTTTTTACTTTTTTCTTTTTTTTTTTCTTATGGAAGGCCCTTCAACATTTCATGTAATACTGGTTTGGTGGTGATGAACTCCTTTAGCTTTTTCTTATCTGTGAAGCTCTTTATCTGACCTTCAATTCTGAATGATAGCTTTGCTGGGTAGAGTAATCTTGGTTGTAGATCCTTGCTTTTCATAATTTATAATATTTATTGCCACTCCCTTCTGGCCTGCAAAGTTTCTGTTAAGGAAACAGCTGACATTTGTATGCACACTCCCTCATAGGTAACTAACTGCTTTTCTATTGCTGCTTTTAAGATTCTCTCTTAGCCCTTGGCATTTTAATTATGATGTGTCTTGGTGTGGGCCTCTTTGGGTTCCTCTTGTTTGGGATTCTGCTTCCTGGACTTGTACATCTATATCTTTCACAAGAAGGGGGAGATTTCTGTCATTATTTTTCCAAATGGGTTTTCAATATCTTATTCTCTCTCTTCTCCTTCTGGTAACCCCAAAATGCAAATGTTGATATGCTTGAAGTTATCCCAAAATTCTTTATACTATCTTCCTATTTTTGGGTTCTTTTTTTTCTTTTTGTTCTTCTGATTGGGTGTTTTTTTTTGTTTGTTTGTTTTTTTGCTTCCTCATATTCCAAATCATTGATTTGACTCCTAGAATCCTCTACTCTACTGTTGAATCACTGTAAATTATTATTCATGTCATTTAGTGTATGCTTAATTTCTGGCTGGTCCTTTTTCATGTCTTTGAAATTCTCACTAAGATCCTTAAAAGTCTCACTAAGTTCCTTGAAGCTCTCATTCAGTTCCTTGAGCATCCTAACTATTGTTTTTAAATTCTGTATCTGGGAGTTTTCTTTCTACTGTTCCATTTAGTTGTTTTGTTTTGTTTTGTTTTTGTTTTTTCCTGGAGATTTCTTCTCTTCTTTCATTTGTGATATGGTTTTCTTTCATTTGTGATATGGTTTTTTTTTTTCTTTTTTCTTTTTTTTTTGTCTCCACATTTTGACTGTTTTTTTTTGTGTGTGTGTGTGTTTGTTTCTATGTATTAGGTAGATCTGCTATGTCTCCTGGAATTGGTAGAATTGCCTTGTATAATAGGTGTCCTGTAGGGACTAGTGGCTTAGCCTCTCCAGTCACCTGAGCTAGGCACTCTGGGTGCACCCCTGCATGGGCTGTGTGCATTGTATTGTTGTAGATGAGCCTCGATTGCTATTGGCATCACTGGGAGGAATTAAGCCTCAGACCAATTGCCTTGAGAACCAGCTGAGACTACAGCAAAAGAGGCACCCCTATGGTGTAGGACTTGCTTCAATAGGGCTTTGGTGCTCACTGATTCTGCCCCTTGTGTGTGTAGCTTGTGCATGTGGTAGACTCGTTATCTGGCATGGTCTGAAGCTGTCTACCAGGTTCAATAGCTCTGGGGCCTTTCAGGAAGTACAAAGTTAGCCATTGCTGTGCTCTGCCTGGGGGCATATGGCAGATGCTACAGAGGGATCTGCAGATGGCTGCTACATGTGTTGGGGTGGGAGGTTCCCAGGAAAGGCCAGAGTTGTAAACCTTGGCAAGCTGCTGCTAGTGCTGGGCCTGGGGCCACTTATCAAGAGGTATGGAGCATGTTGAGTCTAGCTGCTACTTGTTTGAGAGACTTTAGTCAAGGCTGAATCCTGAGCCAGGATAGGTCATTCATATCAGAAAGCCACTGCAAATAACTTGGGTGGGGTTTCAAATTGGGTGGGGCGGGATCTCAGGAATCACCAGGGTGGAGCAAACATTGTGGGCCAGGTTAATGGAAACTCAGATATGGTGACTGCCTTTTGTCAATGTGGCAGGGGAGGTCACAGCAGAGGAACAATGATATCTGCCAGCACTTTTGTCTGGTAGAAAGCTGCCCCCCCAGTTCTTTCTCTGATGCCAGGTAATTTAATTCCTCTCCTTATGTCCCTGGATACTTTCAAGCTGCTGCCCTAGTGCTGGAGCTCAGAGAGAGTGAGTCCAAGTAAGTCCATGTGCTGACCCTTTGAGAGGAACTGCCTGGGACTTCAGCAGCCTCCATGTTACTCAGCCACAATCCTCGATGATTTTTACAACTGAAAGTTATGGAGGACTTCTCTTCCCATCACTGGAACCTTGGGCTGATAGTAATGGTGTGGGTCTGAGACTCCTTGTTCCACATGAGAGGTCTCTTCAGCTAAGATATATTTCCCAAATAAAAACATATCACACATGGGTTTCGGACCAGCCCATTCTGGGCCTTCTCCCCTCCTACCAGTATCAGTGTGGTCTCTGCTTTTATTCTCTAGTTATAGGGTGTCCATTCAGCCAGATTTCAGGCAGTTCTGAATGATGGTTGTTCTGTAGTTTAGTTGTAATTGTGATGTGATTGTGGGAGGATGCATTTACCTACACTGTCATCTTGGTTCCTTTCTCCTGATTTCTCTCCTGGAAGGGAGAGAGAGAAGCATCAATGTGAGAAAGAGCATGGATTGGTTGCCTTCTGTATATGCCCTATCTGGGGATTGATAGGGCATATACATATTGATAGCAATCTAGGTATGTGCCATGACTGGGAATCAATCCCACAATCTTTTGGTGTAGGGGAGGATGCTCCAACCAACTGAGTCATACCAGCCAGGGCAAGAATGTTACTTTCTAACAGATAAGTCAGGAACATAGCTAATAATGGGAATCTTTGAGAAAGGATTAGTCATATATTTTCATATTATAGATTTTATAGATTAAACCTGGTATGTGTAATTTTGATGACTGTAGGTAAGCTTATAAAGACAGAAAAATATTTCAGACACATAACAGTAAATTGCAACCCTAAAGATCTTACAAATCCTCCATATGGATATCAACTCATAAGCCTTAGAATCTTGCAGCTCTGTTTTTAGAGCCAGATATTAATGAGGTTTATATGTATTAATTGATACCACTTTTAATTCCCATAAATAAAACTGATAAAAAACATAAAATTGATATTACTTTATTGTTAGTTTATTTTTATGTTTTTTTAGGTGTATGGTCAAATCCATGCCTTAAGAGCAGAGATGTGCCCACAACGAGAGACCTTCAAAGAAAGAATCACTTTTGTTCTACTGAAGCATGTATCCAATATGTCCCATACTCAGAAGTAAAGCACGTGCTTTGCATCTTTAGATAACAAAAATAAAAGGATCTCATGTCTGATTTTTAGTCCCCAAAGTGCATGAACCTTGAGCATTTCCTGAAAGTTACTGCTACCATAATGGAAGCATTATTATTGACTTTTGCAGTGCTATTGTCAGAGGATATGTCATGATTTTTGTACACATGATACTCAGGAGAAAATTTGGCTCTCTTTGCACTGTACATTAATGTAAACTTGCTAACCTTGCTTTTTTGTTTCATTTTAATGCCTCTGTGACTTTTATTTGAAAAATTGGACCTTCTAAAGTTGTATAAATCAACTTCTTTTCTTCCAACTTGAATATCCCAAAACTGAAATATTCACATTATTAGTAGTGTCTCAGTTGCTTTCAAAATACTACAAGAGGAGAGTATTTTTAAGGCAGTTGTGATTCATGTACAACAAAGAAAATTGGTTAAAGTAGATATACTCACAGTACAGCTGATATCTTTCAATGCCAGTAGTTAAACACATTCGTTTCTGTGAAGATATTTTAAAAAGCAAAAGGACAGTTTTCACAATCATCTGATTATATTTTAATAAATAACTTAATGTTAGTTATCATAATGCATTCAATCTAATAACAATATAGTTTGGCTTGATTCTTTGTCAATGGAATATAATTAAATCACATATTCTTATTGCGGTAGTTTTTTTGGAACTACCTGGATTTTAAAGATGAATGCCTGTGTGAGTAGAGTATGACAAAACCCCACACAATCTGCAACAGTCATTCAGGAGTGAGACGATATTTATGGACTCCTGGGAAATAATCTACTCTATAACAAACAAAACCAGAACATGTAAAGCTTTATGAAACCCAAAAGTCATAAATTCAAATCTCTTAACCAAAAGAGAAAAAATGTAACTGTTAAACAGTATTACTGAAAGCTTTTGCATTTGAAACATGAGGCAATCATCCTAATTGGCATGGCCTGATAGAACTAGAAATGTGCCAATTAAAATATAATAATGCCAATTCGTGTATTAGAAGAACACGTAATTATTTAATAATATATTTTATTGCATTATTTTATTTGGGAGAAATGCATTTAAAAATTTCCAACTTTTTATAAACTATGGCAAGGTATAAAATAAGAAGGGGGAGTTCTATAGCCCAAAATAAAGTAACTAAAATCAAGAGTCCTGGCTGGGAAGACCAGTAATACTTTCTAATTAGCTCTCTGATGCATTTACAATCATCCCTTTTTTATAGTTCAGGTGTCATGATTTAGCTTACACTAGTGTCAAGGTTTGTGTGTAATCTTCAGTTGTCACGGAATATAAATCTCAGTGAAAATCATGATGATAGTAAAGAAAGAGCCCCTTTTTTCAATTTTGAGGAACAGTGAAAAAAACATCATAAGAGTTTGGAAAGGAGAGGGTTTTTTCTCTGTGCTAGATGGAGTGTTTTTTCTTTCTTTTTACCAAACTGACAATGACATAAAATTTTCTAACTTAAAACATTTCTTTTTCATTTTTAGTCAGCTTACTTGATCCAGGGGTTAAGGATAGCTTCCTCTAATGGTGTCAATCTGAAAAAAAGAGAAAGGCTTTCTCAGAGGAAGTAGCTAGTCAGTTGCTGTCTGGGCAAAGTGTAATATAAAGAGAGTGGGATCATCCAGAACCCTCCTCCTCTGTCTCCTGCTCCTTCCACCACATCCAGCTGCTTTTTCTTCAAACTGCGGCTTGAGATTGAGAAAAAAATAAATGGACCTGGCAGGAGCATGTGACAAAAGCTCTATGGAAAAATACCTTTACTACAACACTGACTGTCGTTCACAGCTAATTAATCCCACAATAGAATATGAGTTGGCTAGATGCACTTTGATGTCCTCATGTGGCCTCTCTTGACAAGATTTGCCACCAAGGGTTTTAAGCTTTCACCCTATTTAATATTCATGTCTAAAGAGGCAAGAAGCAAGATATTAAGAATTTTAAAAAAGTTGGTCCTTTAAGTTTAGATTATAATGGAAAATTCAACAGCTATAGCTCTTGGAGACAAAAGGTGATCAACTCACATTCTGGAAGTAAGCTACCAACTATACACTAAATAAAAATAAGCTGTAATTATTGAACAATGATGTGATGGTTTCTGCAGTTCAGTAGTTTTGTAAATGATACCCACAAGAAGTTAATAATCCACATGATATAATGCCCAAGAACAAAGTTCTGCAGAGTAAAAATGATATTCCAATGCAAGATTTAGTTTAGAAGGAGGGAGTAAAATCAGATTACAAAAATACATTTTAAAAATCTGTGATGGGGGAGAAACCAAGATGGCAGCATAGGTAAACACCTAAACTCCTGCCTCGCACAACAATTTCAAAACTAGAACTAAAAGACAAAACGGACATCATCCAGAACCACAGGAAGGCTGGCTGAGTGGAAATTCTACAACTAGAAGGAAAGAGAAAAGCACACTGAGACTCAGAGGAGCTGCAGAAGGCAGAGGTACCAAGGTTACCGCACAGAGAGGGTTGACAACTGAGTACGTGGCTGGCTTTCTTAACCGGGAGGGAGACAAAAGTTCTTGATGGCTCTGAACTCCAGCTCTGGGCGAGACTCTGGGGACCCAGACTCATTCGGGGACAAACTGGACTGTCAGGAAAGAGAAAAACACACTGAGACTCAGAGGAGCTGCAGAAGGCAGAGGTACTGAGGTGTGCTGTGCTGAGAGGGCTGGCAACTGAGTACGTGGATGGCTTTCTCAACCGGGAGGGAGACAAAAGCTCCTGACAGCTTTGAACTCCAGTTCCAGGCAATACTCTGGGGACCCAGACTCATTTGGGGAGAAACTGGACTATCTGGCAGTGGGCGAAACTCGAGGGTAGCTTTCTCTCAGAGGTGCTTGAAGTGATTACCGCAGGACACTGAGACCCAGGGGCCTCTTAGGGCGGGGCTGATGGGAAGCCATTGCTATCTGCTCCACCCTGAGACTTCGCCCCATCCAAGTTGAACACAGAGGCTCTTGCAAATCTTGTCTCATAAGGGTGTCTCCAGCAGAGAAGTTCTCCCAGCATAGACACAGCTGATCCTCATAGCCAGTTGGCCTGGAGGTCAATTCCTCCCAGTGATACCAATGACAATCAATGCTTAACTATAACAAGATGTGCACACAGCCCACAAAGGAGTGCACCAAGAGTGTCCACCTCAGGTAACTGGGGAGGCTGAGCCACTGGCCCTATAGGACACCTAGCACACAAAGCCACTCTATCAACTCAGGGAAGCAGCCAAAATGTGGAGACAAAGAAACAGGTCACAAATGAAAGAAATGGAGGAAAGCAAATGACTGGATATAGAGTTCAAAACCACTGTTATAAGGTTTTTCAAGAATTTTCTAGAAAAGGCCAATAAATTTAGCTAGACCCTCTAGGATATGAAAAAGGACCAACTAGAAATTAAGCATACACTGACTGAAATAAAAAATAATATACAGAGATCCAATAGCAGACTAGAGGATCGCAAGAATCAAGTCAAAGATTTGAAATACAAAGAAGTAAAAAACACCCAACCAGAAAAGCAAAAAGCAAAAAGAATCCAAAAATATGAAGAGAGTGTAAGGAGCCTCTGGGACAACTTCAAGTGTCCCAACATCAGAATTATGAGGGTGCCAAAAGAAGAGAGAGAGCAAGATACTGAAAACCTATTTGAAGAAATAATGACAGAAAACTTCCCCCACCTGCTGAAAGAAATAGACTTACAAGTCCAGGAAGTGCAGAGAACCCCAAACAAAAGGAATCCAAAAAGGACCACACCAAGACACATCATAATTAAAATGCAAAATATTAAAGACAAAGAGAGAATCTTAAAAGCAGCAAGAGAAAAACAGATAGTTACCTACAAGGGAGCACCCATACGATTGTCAGCTGATTTCTCAACAGAAACTATGCAGGTCAGTCGGGAGTGGCAAGAAATATTCAAAGTGATGAATAGCAAGAACCCACAACCAAGATTACTCTACCCAGCAAAGCTATTATTCAGAATGAAAGGTCAGATAAAGAGCTTCACAGATAATAAAAAGCTAAAGGAGTTCATCACCACCAAACCAGTATTATATAAAATGCTGACAGGTATTCTTTAAGAAGAGGAAGAAGAAGAAAAAGGTAAAGATAAAAATTATGAACAACAAATACATATCTATCAACAAGAGAATCTAAAAATTAAGTGAACAAAAAATCTAATGAACAGAATAAACTGGTGACTATAATAGAATCAGGGGCATAGAAAGGGAGTGAACTGACAATTCTCAGGGGGAAAAGGGTGTGGGGGTGTGGGAAGAGACTGGACAAAAATCGTACACCTATGGATGAGGACAGTGCGGGGAGTAAGGGCAGAGGGTGGGGTGGGAACTGAGTGGAGGGGAGTTATTGGGGGGGGGGAAGAGGAACAATTATAATAATATGAACAATAAAGATTTATTTAAAAAAAATCTATGATGCTCTATTTAATGAAGTACCGGTGCCTATACATAACTCATTGTATGTAGTCTTTCAGGCTTTTGAGATATATTGTGGCTTGAATTATAATTAATTAATGGGAAGCAGATTCAAAGTTTGTTAGGAATTTTCCTTACTAACATTCCACATGGCTGCCAATGCTGCTCTAGACTCTCAGCATGCACATACAGCTTGGAACTTGCTCCACTTGAGTCTAAGGTGTAGCACTGGAAAGCAATGAGCCTTTATGAAAACTTTAGCAAGGGATCCCCTGAAATGAATGACACCAAGCCATTTGCCTCAAGTAAGGGGTGGCTCCACAGATTCAGGAATAGTTTTAGACTAAAACATATAAATATTACTGGAGAAGCTTCATCTGCTGATGAAGTAACTGATTGCCATGTATCCTGCAGAATTGAAGTTAATTAAAAAACAATTTTTTTTTCAAAGCAAGTCTTCAGTTGCAATGAAACTAGGTTCTTCTCAAAGGAGATGCCCAGCAGAACCTACATTCATAAAAGTGCACCAGGGCATAGAACATGGAAGGCGAGATTAGCTCTAGTACTATGTGGCAATGCTTCAGGGTATATCATAAAGCCAGGCATAGCATACAGAGTGAAGAGAGAACCCATGTACTCTAAAAAATAAAAGTATCCTCCTATGTTTTAGTAACATTAACAGAAAGCATAGGTGACAGCCATCTTGTTTATGGAATGATTCCACCAAGGCATCACAAGAAGGGTGAGCACAACACAATAAGGTATTTTGAGAGAGAGAGGCAGAGAGAGAAAGAGATAGAGAGGGAGACCACATTTGGAGTATATTTTTATTATAGAATATGTTATAATTATTTCTTTACATTATTAATTATTGTTGTTAATCTCTTAATATGCCTAATTTATAAATTAAATTTTATTCTAGCTATCTATACTAATAAAAGGGTAATATGCTAATTAGACCAAGAGACCTTCCAGATGTCCTTCTGGACAAAATGGTGGTGGCGGGGTCCAGGCAGAGGTGGTCAGGGGCAATCAGCCAGGAGGGGAGGGCAGTTGGGGGTGAGCAGGCTGGTGGGGAAGTAGTTGGGGGTGATCAGGCTGGCAGGGAGGGCAGTTGGGGGTGAGCAGGCCGGCAGGCAGGTGAGCAGTTAGGAGCCAGCAATCCCAGATTGTGAGAGGGATGTCTGGCAGTCGGACATCCCTTGAGGGGTCCCAGATTAGAGATGGTGCAGTCTGGGCTGAGGGACACCCTCCCCCGCCCCGTGCACGAATTTTGTGTACCAGGCCACCAGTGTATGTGTAGGAACATAGTATATATAGGGTTCTGTTCAATTTGCAGTTTCAGGCATCCACTAAGGGTATTGAAACATATTTCCTGTGGCTAAAGGGGGCCTGATATATTTTTCAAATTTCATGCTCTTTTACTTTTGCACATTGCCTGAATTTGTTGTTGCCTATAATTAAATAGTATTCATTTTGCCTCATAATATGAATGCCAGCTCTCAGCAAAGTCTACTTAGTGGGGGGAAGCATCATCTTAGGATGACTCCATCCTGGGCATAGAGACAGCTGCCTATCCATTAGAAAGGCCAAACTATCCTTTCTTTACATTGTTATATTGGGAATTTAAAAAAACTTCCCCTAACTTCAGCTAGATGGTAATCATGGATAAAATGACTCATATTTCTTTGGCTTTAGAAAATGTGTTTCCAAGAATTCACTGTTAAAATAAGAATTCTGGGAAGTGTAATATATAAATTCCATATTAGGTACTAAAACTTATAGTTGAACTAATTTTTCTCATAATCTTTCATCACTTTGGCAACTCAAAGGCAAAGTATTTAATGGATAGGAAAATCTGGACTTTAACATTTTAGCAAGCAAATGAGTATAAGAAGGGTTTAGAAACTAAAAGTTTCCAAGACTTGCACAGGATTGGGGAAACACAGAGAATCCTACACAGCATGTTGACCCAGACCATCTGAGAGAAGAAGGGGTTGGGTATACCCAATTTAGGAGAAAAGAACAAGGTAAGCAAAAAAGGTACTCAGTACAAACACTGATGGCTTCACATGCTTTGGATGAACTAATCAGATACATAAGCTCTGGCCAAGGAGATACCTGATGTAAAGAACCTTACTGAGATCTGGAAGAAGCACATCACTTTTTCTAATTTTATACTTCACAGATAAGAAAACTGAACCAGTGATATTAAGCTAAGTACAAGGAAATACCTTTTATACTTGAAGATATTTTAGTGTATATTTTATTCAGTGCCTTGCATATTACCACAACCTATTGGTTCTTGTTAAGTATATTGATTGCTCAGATGTCAGACATTTATACTTTTATTGAAATGAGTTATTGTCCGTGTTTTAACTTTTACAGAGTCCTTCCTTGATAAGTAGTATGTCTAAATATGATTTAAATTCATTTTAAATGTGAAAAAAAATTCTGGTTTCAACAGGTTTCAGAGTGGAAGCTCTTATTTTGGAGAATGGATTGATAATTAACATTATATCTTAGATACAGCATCCAGACCATCTTTTCTCTTCATTGCTATGAAATGTGTAAGTAATCTGAATTTATATCAGCATGTAGGTGTCCAGCCAAATAATTGGCATTGCTGAGAAAAGATGCACCAAAGAGGTATTTGGAATTATTTATTTTTATTGATAGATTAAGTTGCTCATATCAGGTGATAGAAAGAAAGGGGTTTCTAATACCCTAGCAATGAAGTGACATCATTCACAAAGAATAATGACTACTAGTTTTTTTTGTTATAAATATTATAATTTTTTCCTACAAAATTAACTAGGATTTAAAATGACTCAACCTCCATGATAAACTCTATTCATTGAATAGACAAAATCTGTTTTTATCTGAATTATTTATGTAAAGAATTTTGCCTCCTGCTTAGCTATGCATTGAAAGTATTTAGCCTTAAAAATGTGAAATAAGCAACTTTAAAAGATTTCTTTATAATTAAAGAACAATAAACTCATTCATCGTGTCCAGGTATTTTTCTTTACATTGTCCTCTTTTTTCTCCATGAAAAAATTCTGACTTATAAAACTCTAGAGCAATCTTTCAAAACTGTTCTCATGTCATTAAAGGCATTTATAAATATAAAAACTAGAGGCCCAATGCATGAAATTTGTGCAAGGGGCTTGGCCCTCACAGCCGCAGTGCCTGGCTTCTTCCGGACTGTCGTTCTGCTGTTCGCCCGTCAGGTCTAATTAGCATATTATGCTTTTATTATTATAGATTAACCTACTTTTAAAAATTCTTTTTATAAACACTTCTCTTCCATAAATACACTAAAATTAAATATGAAAGTGCTCTGAAACAAAGTGCTGGTGCCCTTAGTAGGGTCCATGTTCTTTTAGTTTATGACTTGTCACATGTCTGAGCTCTTTCATGCATAGATCCTGGTGAGGAGACAATTCTCCAGGGGTCTCTCATGTTACCGAAGGACTCGTGATCAGTCACTGCCAGCATTTGCTCTGGAGTATCTTCTCAAGGGTGTGTGAATAATGAACAACCTTGGAAGAAGAGAGATTGTGTTCTTCAGAGCAAAAGGTAGATTTATTTACTGTCCAGTATAGTAAAAAGAGTGCCACTCTCTGGGAAGAGGTCAGCCATATTTCCTTGCAGACTATTACAAAGGACTGTGATCCCTAAACTCAAGGTTCCTCAGTTTACCACAAGTCCTCTGCATATGCAGCCTCCACTTGGAGACCTCCACTCCACCTCTGTAAAATTTGGGAGGCAAGGGAAGCTGATACACACATAATCTCTCACTGCTTGCTGTGCCTTGAGTAACAACATCTTTCTGTGGTTCACGGGTCTTCTCCATACTTTCTGCCAGCAACCATGAAAATGTGGCAGGCTAAATTGTTAATTTGCAAGTACAGTTCATCTCAGACCCTTCACAGTTCTTGACAGTAGCTTCGTTTTTGAAGTTAATACTGCACTTACTAAAAACTTACATTTTGAGTGACAGCAGAGGAATAACAGCATGAGAGGTTTCCCTGGACTCTCCCCTCAAAGTTACAACCATATGAACAGCTGTAACTCAACAAAGGTATCCCTACTCAACATACAAACACATCTGAGAGATGTGCACATTGAAGCATCTAAAGGTGGGTGAGTGGGAGGGGGCGGGGAGGCAGGAAGGGAAGAGATAAAAGAATAAAGGGGGGGGGGGCATACATGTAGATGGTATCTCACTTGGAAAAAAAAGGAAACAGGTTGTAGCCAGCACTCCCTGAGGCCCAAGGGGCAAAGAGATACAGTGAGCATTCCTGCCTGAGTAGTTGGTACTCACTGTGACTGAACCCAGTTAACTGGACAGAGAGGGGTCAAAAGGTTGTCTGGTGGTCACCACTTCCAGGCAGAGAAACAAAGCCACAGACATGGCTTCTACCCTCACTCTCAGAGCTTGCCTCCCTTCACACTTCCAGAGCTATCAGCTTCTCCCAGAAGAAGCTAGAGCAGCGAGTGTCAGGTGTTAGAGCACGTTATCTTCAGGCCCGAGAACTGGAGAGGCAGATACATGTTTCCTGAGCCGCAGACACAAGCTGAAGCTCATCCCAATGACTGGAATGGAGATACAGAGGTAAAGAAGCCGAGTTCTGACAGTTGCTATAACTGGGAGGAGAACACAGCCCCACCAGCAAGCCTCTTCCAGTTCAACCTGCCCCCACCCACAGCAGCTGCACTGCCAGCAGCATCTGGTTGCAGGGGACAGCACTGGGATTTCACAAGCTCAGAACCCCATTACTCACCATATCCCCCCCATGGACATGGTTCCCTGAGATGAAAGTGACCTGGTCACAAAGGTAACACTCACCTTCCCAGGGAATATGGGGATATCTTCCACCTTTCAGCCTAGATCCCAGAAGCCAGAGTAATGCAAAAGAAACTAAAAAAACTTGCACTTCTGTGCCACCTACTGGAAAACAAAAGAAAGGTGTCTTCTGATCAACCTACTAAATAGAAAAGTGCCATTCAGGGGGAAAAAAAAAAAAAAAAAGCAGAGGCATAGAAAAAAATGGAAAAAATACAGAAAATAAAATTAACATATAAATATATGATTTAAATGCAGTTCTGAAAATTGTCAATGAGATACAAGAAAACAGAAAGCATAATGAACTCAAATAAAATAAAAAAAGAGTACTTTATCCAAGAGATTGAAAACTTTAAAAATGAACCACATAGAAATTCTGGAGCTAAAGAACTCAAAAGAAATAAAGAATGAACCAAGGAAATAGAGCTGACCAGATGGAGGGAAGAATTAGTATTGAAGATAGAAATCTAGTAATGATGCAGATGGAATTAGAGAGTAAGGGAGAGACTTGATGGATAAGAGAACAGAGAACCTTTTCAAACAAATAGCTAATAAGATCCTCTCAAACCTCTGGAAAGAGCGGGATCCTTAAATTAAAAGGGAAAGAAAGAAGAAAGAAAGAAAGAAAGAAAGAAAGAAAGAAAGAAAGAAAGAAAGAAAGAAAGAAAGAAAGAAAGGAAGGAAGAAAGAAAGAAAGAAAGAAAGAAAGAAAGAAAGAAAGAAAGAAAGAGGAAGAAAAAAGGAAAAGAAAAGAGAGAAAGAGAAAAAACTAAAACTGAAAACCACAACACCTAATTGTCTCAATCTAAAAAAAAGACTTCTCCAAGACTTCTCCATTATATTTGCTAAAACTGTCAAAAACTAATGACAAGGAATGAATTCTCAAGGAAGCCAGAAAAAAGAAGATGGTAACAGCCCTGGCCAGCTGGCTCAGTTGGTTGGAGAATCATTCCATGCACCAAAAGGCAGTGGGTTTGATTCCCAGTCAGAGCATATAACCTAGGTTGTGAGATTTCAGTTGATTATTCAGTTCTTCAGTTGATGATTCATATTGATTTTTCTATAACTTAGTTGCAATTTCAATTTGGTTCTGAGGAGAGGTGAATGTTACTTCCACCTACCCCGATGACATCTTAAATCCCCTGAAGTCTATATACTGGTAGTTTTATTAACCAATGTCATTTCAATAAATTAATAACATTTTTGAAATAATTTATATTTTATAGATAAATATTCAATGGATTAAAAAATTAGTTTTACAAGTAATTGAAAATGTAAACCTTGTGCTCCTCCCCAGATTTTTCCAACTATGTCTTTCTTTCTCTTGGTTAGCACCTTACCTGGTTTGATTTAGTCCTTCCACAACACAGGATGCAACATCTAGCTTGGAAAAATGTTAAACCTCAAGTCAGACTGAGTGAGCTCTCCATGCAACAGAAAAACTTCAGCCATGTTTTTACAAATATTTCTTCTGCTCTCATCTCTCTGTCTTCTCCTTTCAGTGTCCCAGTTATACTAATGCTACAACATTTAATATTGTACCACAGTTTTTGGATAATATTCTCTCATTTATTTTTATTGTTTTTCTTCTTTCATTTCAGTTTGCATAATTTCCATTGACCTATATTAATGCCCATTGATTCTTTCCTTATCTATGCTGAGTTTCTGTTTTGCTGTTCAAAGCATTCTTCATTTTTGCTTCTGTATTTTGATATCTGGCATGTATTTTGACTCTTTCTTATGGCTTCCATCTCTTTATTAACATTGCCCAACTAGTCTTGCTTAGTCTCTACTTTTTCTTGTTAAATTAACTAGCAAAGAGCCTATTTTGAGTAAGAAACATAGCCAAACCAAATAATTTCCTTGCGTTGCTTTGCTTTTTCTATATAAAAGTCACTCCATGAGCTTCTATTGATGGAGCACTCCCAATCACTTCCAGTTTAGCACTGCCCAATTCAAATTAATTTTTGCTTCAATTTTTTAGTATGCTTAGTTTATCTTTTAACATTACTTTAGATTATTTTACATATTACTCATAATAATTTTAAATTTTCTGTCTAGTTATTCTAACACTAGGGGCCCAGTGCATGAATTCATGCACCTTGAAAGGAACTGTGAGCCACGAGGCTGCGGTGGGCACAGAGGCAGGTCTCAGCCCATTCTCTATGCCCCCGCCTGACCCCTCCTGCCACATTCCCTAGTTCCCTGTCTGCCAGCAGCTCTGCTCCCGCCACCGCTACTCCCACACATTGATGGCGCCAGCCCCGCTTGCACCCACTGATGGTGTGGAGCAGTTGGTGCTGGCGCCAGGAGTGGGTGCATGCACTGTCAGTGGGTGCATGTGGTTGTCCTAATCACCACTCAGGAGCAGAGGGAGGTGAAGAAGCCCTCAGGAGCAATTGGGGCCAGCAACCACTCCGCTGATGGTGCCAAGTGACTGGGACTGGCGCCGGGCACCTGCAGTGGGTGTGAGCGAGACCAGTGATGGCAGTGGGTGTGAGCGGCAGCTCCGTTGCCAGTAGTGGGTGCGAGTGAAACCATCATTGGCAGTGGGTATGAGAGGCGTCTGCCAGCCCTGATTGCCCCTCAGGAGCAGGGGGAGGTGAAGAAGCCCTCAGGGGCAATATGGGGCTGGCAGCTGCCACTTGCACCCGCTGATGGTGCCAAGTGACCTGGACTGGCACTGGGTACTGGCAGCGGGTGAGAGCAGGACCACGCCGGGTGCTGACAGTGGGTAAGAACAGGACCAGTGCTGGCAGTGGGTGCCAACGGCAGCTCTGGTGCCAGTAGTGGGTGTGAGCAGGGCCAGTGCCGGCAGCAGGTGTGAGTGCTGGGCAGGACTGTGGCGCGCAGGAGCAAAGAATTTTCAGTAACCACCAGAGGCTCACCCCGATGACAGTGACTGGCGCCCCACCTTGGTCTGGCACCCCTGCTCACCTGCTCTACCATCCTGCCATGGCCAATATCCATCATGGTCTATGCTCTGCCGCCTGCTGCTGCCGCCTGCCATGTTCCACGTGTGCCCCCTGGTGGTCAGAGCACATCATAGAGAACGGTTGTTCAGTTGATCCGCTGTTCAGTCTATTTGCATATTAGCCTTTTATTATATAGGATCTTTGTCATATGTCAGTAAGATTGTAATGATTGTTTTGTGTCTTCAGCCTGTGTCTTTCTCTTCCTTTTGATATACCTGGCAATTTTTTTGTTGAAAGTAAAACGTGGAAACTGAGATAAATAGTTTTTTAGTGTGAAGAGTTATGTTGATTAGGCCCATAGTTGAGGTTTAGTAGATGTCTGTGGTAACCATGGGTATCACAAGCTCCAAACTCCTCCCACTATTTAGTAAGCTTATTTCTGTCTCCCTGCTTGGCTTGGGTGTTGTTGTGTGTGCTGATCCTCAGAAAAAGTCTGCCTCTCCCAGTTCTCCCAACTGTACCCCCTGTTATTGTTACTGAATCTTACCAGCTTAGGGGTAGGCCTAAGGAGAGGGAGGAGGCATTTTCTAATCTCCTAGTTTAAGCCTCAGTTTTTGTACTGCATAGGGAATCTGTGTCTCAGTGTGCCTTCCCCTTGCACTCTAGCTCCTTCCTCAGCTGCAGCACATACCTTCCAGTGCTCTCTGGCTGTCATTTAAAACCCTCTCCCTTGTAGATTGTCAAGCAGTACTTTATCTGTATTTTTTATTGTGCTGTAAATATTATTTATCCCATCAAGATCTTTATTGTTATAAAACATTCTAGTGATCTTCTGAACTTGAAAATCCTTAAAAAGAGGGATGCTTCAATGCAGTTATTGTTTAGGATAGTTTCACCTGAAAAATACCAAAGTTTAATCCTATCAGCTTCAATAAATAAAATGCTTATTTTAAATAGCTTTTTGAGTTCATCCGATGCCTTTTTAAACTGAAGCAACTGTTTGCTATTGGTAAATTATTATGTGGGGCAATTTAGCCTCATCTTTATTTCCAAGTTCTTTGTTGGGGGCCTAAGAGAGAACATATAATCTTGTATAACCCTGGATTTGTGTGTTTTTTTAAATATATTTTATTCTTTTTTATATTTTAATAAATTAGGTATCACTTATATTCTGTTTTATGACCTCATCTATGTTTACTGTTGGATACTTAATTTAGACATATTATACCTTTTACACGGTAAACAAAGACTGCTATAAGTACATTTTATAAATAGTATTATTGGTACTGTTAAAATTATGTGAAGCCTTGGATTCTTTATTCCTACATTTTTAGAACAATTGTAGCAGAAGTTAAAGTGATTTGGGGAAGACAATGATTGTGTGTGTGTGTGTGTGTGTGTACCTGTGTGTGTGTATATCTCTGCGTGTGTGTGTGTGAGGGTATTCATGTGAGTTCACAAAACAAATGAATAAAACCACTGATTTATTAAGTTGCAAACTCAGTTTATCAAAAACCAGCTGCTAAGACTGGTCCAGTTTCCAGCTCCTTATAATGAGGAGGATGCTGAGAAGTTTAGATCAGCATGGTGGAAGTTGCCTACATTTTGATGCTTCTTTAACTTTGATGAGTGCAATATTTTTATCCTTGTTTTCCACCCTGATAGATTTTTATTCATACAGGAAAATTTAGGATTTTTAAGTTATTTTACTAAAATTATTAAGACAGACCTATATCATTAGGATTCTACAAATTTTGTTTTTGTGAAAATGCTATTACAACTTTTAAAAACACACACTCATAAAATCCCTTCTGCCAAATCATTGATGAAACTGTTTCTTGAGAAAGGTTGGCTACATGAAGCTCACTCAGCAAAAATGTATGTGCAATTTTTGGAAGCATGAGTCTAGAGGACCTTATATATTGTCAGGATCCAGAAAAAATCCAATCCTGGAGTGAGGAATAGACCTAAAGTTTTCCAAAACTCCCTGGGCATTGATGCGATACCAAATTACAAATAAATTTAGACTTAGTAAGAAAAGATTTTATTCAAAAATGATTACTGCAATAGGGAGGACCTTGTGACCATAAGGAATTTGGCAAAAATATATATTTTAAAAATATTTAAAGGAACAAATAGGGTTTGAAAGAACTGGATGTGGGGGAGTGGGATGAAAGAATAGCATGATCTGAGAGAGAGATCAGATAATATTTCCAGGAGGGTAGCCTGTTCTCATTAGTTGTGTGCTGGATGGGGATGAGGGTAGGCCAAAATTCAGGGCCCTGAGAGGAGAGACGCTGAACCACATTTCCGTTAGTAGGCACTTTGTCCTGATTGTGATCCAGGGGAGCAAACAGTTTAGCAAATTTATGAGGGGAAAAAAGGAATTTGGAGAGTCCATGCCTAGAAATGAGGTTGTGGGAAGGGTTGGTATCTGTGAGTCTTATCTAATTTACATGGGGAAAGGTGTTCTCCAGAAATCAAGAATGAGGGGATTTCTTCACCGTTACTATTTTCCAGGAGCACAGGGTTTGAATCATTTTCAACATTTTCAGATTATAAATTGTTTTCTCTAGCTAGGTCTTAGATTGTTGACTCTACAGCACTTGTGCTTATATCTCCTGAGATTCCTGGGTCTTTGGAACAAGGACTACTGTGTATCACAATCCTGAATTGCAGGGAGCTGAAGGGAATAGAACTGGGAACTATGGGAGAGTGAAAGGAACCCCCTGTTTACTGGACTGATTGTTGTGTGGCAAATAGTGTGGACCTTGGTTAGTACCCTTCTTCCCAGGGAAAAGCTACAGTGAATGTCAGCAATAACATTCCCTTCAAGACTGTCTGACCCTTAGGAGTTTGCAATATTTGGACACAGGGGGTTAAAAGCTTCCTTCTACTTTGTTGGGAATGAATACTCAGTTTGACTGTGTGTGTTTTTTTCTAACTGACTTTTAAATCCTTCTATAATTCTAATTAAGTTCATCTTCGTATCTGGAGCTTGGCTAGCTCTAAGGCAAGAAATAAAGGAAGCTTGCTTGCCAGGCCAGGCTTCCTAAGCTCTCACATCTCTACTGGAATTGATTTGCATTATAATGCACATGGCAGAAAGATAGGCAAATTGAATGTGTGATTAACTGAGCAAAGAATAAAGCCCATATAGAGTTAACATATATTGTGAGGCTGCTTTTAGGTCATTTCTAAAGGATGGAAACAGGCACACTCTAAGAATAAATGCATGAAATATGATGATTATCTTATTGAATATAAAACATTTATTACATCATCTGTTTCTTTTTATTTAACATGAAATGTGTTAAACAATTTCTAAGTTGAGAACTAATCATACTATGTGGAGGTAGCTCAGTGCTGGCAAAATGGGAAACCCACTGGATCTGGAAATGATCCCTTTAGTGCTAACTGGAAGATACAGTAAATAACACAATCCTGCTCAGTACATTAAGTTTCCACATAGTTCCATAAAACCCAAATCATGTGTATATATGTATGTTTGGTGAAAATATATGTCCTATCTTTAATTTGCCTTTGGAGAGTATTAGTGCTGTCTGAAAAGTCTATCTTACAAAAAAGAACCCTTCAAGTAGTTTTTTGATGTGTTTTAAAACATGACCCTGTACAAAGGCAAGTCTTTTTCTTAGCATGTAATAGCCATGTCGCATGACCTAATCCATCCAGAGCAAACATCGTTTTGACATTCATTGAAAATTCTGGTTCTTACATTGACATTTTATATAATGCTTTGATAACTTACCGCCTTTAAACTTTTGCAATACAATTGCTCATATAAAGTTTGTATTAATCATAACAATCCTATATAATAAAAGCTTAATATGCTAAGTGTCCAATCATTCGGTTGTCTGTTCAACCAATCAAAGTGTAATATGCTAATGATATGCTAAGGACGCTCAACTGCTTGCTATGATATGCACTGACCACTGAGGGGGAGATAGTCAACCAGTCTACTAGTTGCTATGATGTGCACTGACCACCTGGGGGCAGACACTCTGATTGGTAGGTTAGCTTGCTACTGGGGTCCAGCTGATCAGGACTGAGCGAGATGGGCCAGACATGCCCTGGAGCCCTCCTGCAGTCCCTCCCTGGCTGGCAACCTCCCACATCCCTTCTCGGTCCTGATCGTGCACCGATGGGGTCCCTTGGCCTGGCCTATGCCCTCTCACAATCTGTGACCCCTCAGGGGATATTGGAGAGCCGGTCTCAGCCTGATCCCTCAAGCCAGGCCGAGGGACCCCACTGGTGCACAAATTTGTGCAATGGGCCTCTAGTACATATATAAACATTTATATGTCATTGTCTCTGCCAATGTAAAGGTGTCCTTGGACAGATTTTGCATAATGAAGTTAATAGTACTTGTAAATGTGCATATTTCTGGTTTATTCTTCATCTTGGTTCTTTCCACTTTATTTTAATTATAATAGAAAATGTTTATTTAATAGGGTAAAATCCTATTTGAAATTATTAGCATGCTATACAGTGTGATACTAAGCAAATTTTTATAATTGAATTATGTACAATAATGATGTGCTGAAAATAATATTTCGGTCTGTTTGGAATAAAACCATGTCCCTAGTAAATGACTTATATTATTTAAGAAGTAAATTAAAGTTTATGTTAAATCATTTCTGAAAATCATTGTTGCTGATGTTACATGCTAAAAACAACATAAGTAGATTATATTAAAGAATGTTTTCTCTTATCGATGAATTTCCAAATTACTGGCAAATATACTTTTAAAAAAGTATTTATTGTTGAAAGTATTACATATGTCCCCCTTTCTCCCCCATTGACTTCTTCTAACCCACCCCGCCCCTTAGCCCAGGCCTTCACCACCCTATTGTCTGGGGTCATGGGTTATGCATATATGCATACAAGTTCTTTGGTTGATTTTTTTTCCCACCCACCCACCCTCCCCTGTCTTCCTCTGAAATTCAACAATATGTTCTATGCTTCTATGTCTCTGAATCTATTTTGTTTGTCAGTTTATTTTGTTCATTAGATTCCACATATGAGTGAGATCATTTGATATTTATCTTTCTCTGATTGGCTTATTTCAATAGCATAATACTCTCCAGGTCCATCCATGCTGTTGCAAATGGTTAGAATTCTTTCTTTTTTGAAGCTGCATAGTATTTCATTGTATAAATGTACCACAGCTTTAAAATATATATATATTGATTTCAGAAAGAAAGGGAGAGAGAAAGAGAGATAGAAACATCAATGATGAGAGAGGATCATTGGTTGGCTGCCTTCTGCATGCCCCATATTGGGGATCGAGCCCATAACCCTGGGCATGTGCCCTTGACCAGAATCAAACTGGGGTCCCTTCAGTCCGTAGTCTGATGCTCTATCCATTGAGCCAAACCAGCTAGGGTGACCACAGCTTTTTTATCCACTCATCTGCTGATGGGCACTTGGTCTGTTTCCAAATCTTAGCTATTATAAATTGTACTGCTATGAACACAGGGGTACATGTATTCTTTCTGATTGGTGTTTTAGGATTCTTAGAATATATTCTTAGGAGTGAGATCACTGGGTCTAATGGGAGTTCCATTTTTAATTTGCTGAAGGTATTTCATACTGTTTTCCACAGTGTCTGCACCAGTCTGCATTCCCATCAGCAGTGTACTAGGATCCCCTTTTCTCCACAACCTCGCCAACACTTGTTTTTTGTTGATTTGTTGACTGTAGCTATTCTGACAGATATGAGGTGATACCTCGTTGTTTTAATTTGCATCCTTTAGATGTTAGCGATTGAGCATTTTTTTCATAGGTCTCTTGACCTTCTGTATGTCCACTTTGGAGAAGTATCTATTTAGGTCCTTTGCCCATTTTTTAATTGGATTGTCTTCCTTTTGTTAAGTTGTATGAATTCCCTATATATTTTGGAAATTAACCCTTTACCAGATGTATCATTGGCAAATGTATTCTCCCATGCAGTGGGCTCTCTTTTCATTTTGTTGATGGTTTCTTTTGTTGTGCAGAAGCTTTTTATTTTGATTTAGTATCTGTTTGTTTACTATTTTCTTTATTTCTCTTGCCATAGGAGATGTATCAGCAAACATATTGCTATGAGAAATGTCTAAAATTTTGCTGCCCATGGTTTCTTCCAAGATTTTTATGGCTTCATGACTTGCATTTAAGTCCTTTATCCATTTTGAGTTTATTCTTATGTATGGTGTAAATGGTGATCTAGTTTCATTGAACCTGCTCAATTTTTCCAACACCATTTTATTGAAGAGACTGTCTTTACTCCATTGTATGCCCTTGCCTCCTTTGTTAAATATTGAGCATAATGGCTTGGGTTGATTTCTGGGCTCTCTGTTCTGTTCCATTGATCTATATGCCTGTTCTTGTGCCAGTACTAGGTTGTTTTGAGTACAGTGGCTTTGTAGTATAACTTGATATCTTGTATTGTGATTCCTCCAAGTTTGTTTTCCTTTCTCAAGATTGCTATGGCTATTCAGGGTCTGTTTTGGTTCCATATACATTTTTGGAGTGTTTGTTCTAGATCTGTGAAATATTCCAGTAGTATTTTAATAGAGATTGTATTGAATCTATATATCGCTTTGGGTAGTATGGATATTTTAATGTTGTTGATTCTACCAATCCATGAACACAGTATACAGTATTCTTCCAGTTGTTTGTATCTTCTTCTATCTCTTTTTCAATGTCCTGGAAGATATAATTTTTTTTAATGAAAAAGCATAAGGATGATCAATTCTGATACCTAATTTAACACTTAGCTATGATTTAAGGGACATGCAATTAACATTTGGAGTTATAGACATTAAGGTTGACATTACTCCTTTATTTTTTCAAAAGTTATTTTTAATTACTTGGTAGAAACCTCAGTATATTAGTTTTAACATGGAAGTGAAAACAACCATGATAATTTTAACATGTGGTGTTTTAATTTTATTGTGATTCAATCTTTTTAAATAAGCAGTCCTAGTTGTCAAGTATAGAAATAAACTTTCAGCCAATCCAAATGCACCATAAATAATGGTCCAAGTTGTATGGTATAATAATACAATTCACAGATTCCATGAGATTCCCATGTCTGTTAATGTCATGGATTTCCATATCTGTTAATAAGAGTTTAAGGAATAAATGTTACAAAATGAATTTGTCATGTGGTAATAATTCCAACAAGAATTTGAAATTCTACAAATTTACCCAATATAGTTACTAAATTCTAAGAGTTTTGTTGTTGTTGTTGTTTGGTTCATTCAATTTAGAATTTTTATGTTCCCCTGCCTTTGACTTGTAACCAGTATTTACCTTGGTCATCCACTTTAATTGCAAGGTTGGTGAGTGTATTCACTGTGTCAAAGAGAATTATCCAAAACTTTGGAAATAAAACAAAAATAATTGCATTTTCTTAATGTAATGCTAGAGGACTATCTAACAAGGTTGCCTGAGGCTAAGGATCATCTGATTTTATGTGAAATGCAACTTCTTTTTATTTAGAATCCATACTTTGCATTTTTCATGCTGAAAAGTTAGAGTAGATGTTAACTTTTAGGAAACTAGGTTGTGGTAATTTGTTTTTTATCTAGCAGATAATTTAACTGTAAAGGTTATTTTTTCATTGAGCCCTAGGATTAATCAATTCTGTAATATCTTAATCTTATTTCAGCATTCTTATTTTAAAGGCTGTATACAAACCCAGTTCCTCTCATCTTTTTTGAACTAGCTTTGACATCCTGCTGGTTCCCTTAGTAATATTTTAAGTAAAACATTGATAGGTGTTTTTTACTTATTGGTGAGAATTATGTTTCTTTTAATGTTTTGAAAATTATGCTTTAATAACCTAAAGAATTATAAAACATAAAGAAATAAGATAAGTAGACATATAAGCAGTGAAAGAAGTAGAAGAAGATGGTTAGGTGGGAGAAATAACTAGTTATTTATCTATAAGATTATTCCAGATGATGCATTCAATCCAGTTGTGATAAAATATAAATGTTTTAAAATTTTAATGAATAAACTGAAATTGTGCTATCCAAGAATAATGGTCTCATATTTTTAAAAACTGTACATCTTTTAATTGGAACACATAATTAGACATACAGAGAGTGGATTATGTTAAATCAAGTAATATTTGATATAAAACTGTGGAAAATAAACTTTTTATTCCTCCTTCAATCTAGCTATTACTTTATTGGACAGGGTCATTTGAATACTTTTCTGTCATAAATTCAGTGAGTTTTATCTGTTTATTCATGTTTGTATATACCTATATTATTTGTTATTAAATTTAAGATGTTGCTTGCACACATAAAGGCTTTCTGGATGAGAAGAAAGTTTTCAAATGATGTTTAAAATTGCATTGCTCATCAAATTAAAAGGAAAAGACACCAAAGGTTAAAGACAGGAGCTTAAAGACAGGAATGTCTTGATATTGTACCCAGAGAACTTTGGTTAAGCTTTTTCTATACTAAGTATGAATGATAACATACATCCCTAAAATTAGTATTTGGGGCGGGGAAGAGGGGTGATGAAAAAGGACGTGCGCACACACAGGTTTCCTTATTGAAGATCTCTTATATAAAAAAGGTCTGCATATAAAAGACAGTCCAGAGGCATCTTTGAAGGTTCTTTTTCAAAGCAGCTCTAGTTTCCTCTGTGTCTAGGGATTTCTGTTATTAATTGAAGTTAATTTTCTAGGATATCAGTTTGCCACGCACGTGGGAAAGATTGATAGCCTCTTCGATTCTCAAGAGTGTTCAAAATGACACTGTTCCATCACCGGGTGACTTCACTTTTATCATCACAAATCAAATTATAAACATCGGGGCAACCTTGCTGGAATCTGGCTTCGGGAGATTTCCATAAGATTAATTAGGCGGCCAGAGCAAAGATGGTAAAATAGAAAGAGGGAGGGGGTTGAGGGAGGAGGGAGAGTGGAATCATTCATTCCTCACAGAATGGGAAGTCAGTTCAACAATGGGTAATTAGCGTAGGCCATGGATTCTCAAAGGCACCGAGGACACTGGACTCTTTCCTGCACTCTGATGTTTAGTGCCCTATTGTGGACCCCTCATTTAATTAGTGCACTTTGATACCCACAGGAGTTTGAGGCTCCAGGGCATGCTAAATACAGACTGACACCAGCAAGCTTCTGCCTCCTTCCACTCTAATTAGAGACACAATGAGCTGCAAAGACAATGTTTTACTCCAAGATTTCTTCCGCAGATACCTCTGGCAGGAAACAATAATTTTATTTTGTGTCTATATTGGTATTCAGATTAAATTGTTAGCATGCAAAAGATGAGCTAAGGGCACATATCTATTAAAAATGCTTAGCAGGGTTCAAAAACGATGGAAGCAATTTGTGGGGAAAATATGTATTTTCCCACTTGGAAACTATTTCTTTTGCTGTATTCTAATTAGAAATAAACTTCAAACTTCAATGCACTTTGCATTCTACAGTAAATATCAGGATTTTCTTAAAATAACCGTAAGTTCTATGCCTTAAACAAGCGGTTCTAAAATTATCTAAAAGAGACAAGGAGAATAAGAGGGAAAACCCGTCGCCTCCTCTGAATTCAACTGCATTGAAATAACTAGCCAGCACTGGAAAAAATGACAGAGGTCATTTTTATAGGAAGACTGTTAATTTGTCTAGAGCGCTTTAAAGAGAGCCCTGAAACATTCACAGTGCCAAGTTAAAAAAAATTTTATAATGTTAGTTTTGATGGACAGTTCTATGCTGATTGGAAGAATATAAATATCCCAAGGGAGACTGCATATTGAAAATCAATCTCAGCATCCACAAAATACTAGTATGTGTTGCTTTAACTATACACTGTAAATCCTATACCCCTAGTATTCCATTGTGTAAATGTACCGCAGTTTTTTTATCCACGCATCTATTGATGGATACTTGGGCTGTTTCCAGATCTTGGCTATTGTAAATAACACTGCAATGAACATAAGGGTGCGTATATTCTTTAAAATTAGTGTTTCAGGTTTCTTAGGATATACTGTATTCCCAGAAGTGGAATTTCTGGGACATAAGGCGGTTCCATTTTTAATTTTTCAAGGAAACCTTATACTGTTTCCCACTGTAGCTGTACCGGGCTGTAAAAAGTGAAGGAAATTTTACCTTTTGTCACAACATGAATGAACCTGGACATTATTATGCTAAGTGAAATAAGTCAGTCAGAGAATGACAAATACCATATGATCTCACTTATATGTAAAATCCAGTGACCAAAATAAACTGACAACCAAAATAGAGATAGAGGGTGGATACATGAACAGACTGACAGCTGTCAGAGGGAAGTGGGTTGGGAGTCTGGATGAAACAAGGTGAAGAGATTAAGCAATATATATATGAAACAGTGTGGTGATAGCCAGAGGGAAAGGGGGGAGGAGTTTTGGAGTTTTGGAGCTGGGCAAAGGGGAGTAAATGGAGACAGAAGGAGACTTTGCTTTGGACGATGGGCACACAATGCAGTGTGCAGATAATATTTTATTGAGTTGTACACTTGAAACCTGTATGGTTTTGTGAACCAATGTCACCCCAATCTATAATAATAAAAGTGTAATATGCTAATTAGACCTGATGTCCTTCCGGATGTCCTTCTGGACAACCTTACAGATGAAGCTGGGCTGCAAGGGAAGCCCAGGTCCCGGGTGCCAGAGGGAAGCTGGTGCCAGCAGCTGGAGGAAGAAAAGCCGACTCTTGCATGAATTTTGTGAATCAGGCCTCTAGTAAATTCAATGAAAAAGGAAAAATTATATATCCCTAAAATTTAAACACAGGACAAATTTTTCTTTATGATATTGCTATCTATGTGTTTTTATGTATCAGTACTATTATCTCCTTATGTACTTTGTGTACACCCAGCTACTGACCTGCCTAGCAATCTATATTTAACTTTGAGAAAATGAAACCAAAAAGCCTCAACTAAAAAAGACAAAACAGAAAAATCCATTCTGAGATTGTTTCCACAAAAGGAATATATCTTAACTAACTTTCAATGCCCTTTGACACCCCAAATCTTCCCCCAATAAACACACACTGTATTATCCTATCTAATAAAAGAGTAATATGCAAATTAACCATCACTCTGCTACACCCACAAGCCACGCCCACGAGCCACGCCCACGAGCCAATCAGGAGCGAATATGCAAATAAACCCAACCAAGATAGCTGCAGCCACAGAGAGCAGGAGGGAGGCTTGGGTTTCCCCAGCAATGGAGGCAGCCAAGCTTTCCACCTGCCCTTGCCGGTATAGGCCTCCACTCAAGGCTACAAAGTTTCAATGATAGAAGATACATAAACCCAAACAGAAATGGCAGCAGCCACGGAGCTGGAAAGAGCAGGAGGCTACAGTTGCCCCCGGCGATGGAGGAAGCCAAGCTTTCCGCACACCCTGGCCGCCCAGGCGTCACTTAAGGCTACAAAGTTTCAATTATATAAGATACATAAATCCCAACAGAAATGGCTGCCGCCATGGAGCAAGCAGAAGGCTTGGCTCCGCTCCAGGCTACAAAGTTTCAATTGTAGAAGATAAATAAACCCCAGATACCAGGGCCTCCACTTGGGTTGCCAGGGGGCGTGGCCAGCCTGAAAACCACCACAAGCGCCTCTCCCGGGCTGCCCCACGCCCCAAGGGAACCCCCACCCTGATCCGGGACACCCTTCAGGGCAAACCACCCGTGCACCAGGCCTCTATCCTATCTAATAAAAGAGTAATATGCAGATTGACAATCACTCCAACACACAAAATGGCTGCCCCCATGTGGACACAAGATGGCCACCACAAGATGGCCAGCAGGGGAGGGCAGTTGGGAGGAACCAGGACTGCAAGGGAGGGTAGTTGTGGGGTCATCAAGCCTGCAGGGGAGGGCAGTTAGGGGTGACCCAGCCAGCAGAGGAGGGAGGTTGGGGGCGACCAGGCCTGCAGGGGAAGGCAGTTAGGGGCAAACAGGCTGGCAGGGGAGCAGTTAGGCATTAATCAGGCTGGCAGGGGAGTGGTTAGGGGGTGATCAGGCTGGCAGGCAGAAGCAGTTAGGGGCAATCAGGAAGGCAGGCAGGCGAGCAGTTGGGAGCCAGCAGTCCTGGATTGTGAGAGGGATCCCAGATTGGAGAGGGTGCAGGCTGGGCTGAGGAACACACACCCCCGTCACGAATTTCGTGCACCGGGCCTTTAGTTTATTATGAACAAAATCATAAAAGAAAAATATTGTTTATATAAGAAAATGGCTTGTTCTGTTACTCAAAATTGCCCTGATAATTTTCATAGACTTTTTTTCGAGTCTCATTCTGAATTAACATCTTTGTAAAGATCTGTGCAGGGATTGTTACATTGGTTTCATAGCTAGTACCAAACAAAATAGATTGTGAGGACCTCCTGAGAGAACAGTTTTAAGAAAGATTGCTGATTCAGAGGAAAATAATGCCGCGATTATTTAGCAATGCCTTCTGTTGGCTTGGCTTGGGGTGAGGTCAGAGTCAGAGCACAACAGGAGTGGTGATCAGCTCCATGACTTTCTCAACTCTGTCCTTGCCCAGCTACGTGATCTAATTTTCCCTGCTGGTCCAGTTACTGGTCACTCTTCTACAGTTTAGAGAATTTGTGCCCAAATCTAGGAATCTAGTGGAGCCTTTCCTACCTATTTATCTCTTTGGATAAACTCATTATGGAACCTTAGATGATATAGCTTAAAACTATAATCTTTTTTGGGCATTTTGGCAGATTATGATCTGTCATTAATTTCCTTTACCCTAACCTTGCCTGTAAAGAGTGGACACATCTCATGTCTGACTTGAATCTCAACGTCAGACATCCAGGCCTGTAAACTGTGATAATGGTCTTGATGCATTATTGATGAACTTTCCATTTGAAAATGCCCCCTTATGTTGAGCAGTTCAAAAAGTTCTGGGTTAGTCATTAATAAACCATTGTTATGCTCTGTGTCCTCTCATGGTTTTTGTTGATATTCAGAAAATGATAAAGAATATCTTATCCAAATGTATGGAAAGACTATGCCTATGAAAGGAATATTTAAAATCAACAATTAAGCCCAAATTAAGAAAACTCTTCTTTCTTGTCTGTTTTAATAAAGTAGGTGTTTTCTAAGCAGTGATGACTGTGCCTATATTAAGTACTCTATGGTTTAGATCAGGAAGTTAATGTATCTATACCTTTTGGGAAAGAGTTAGCAATAACATGTACTATATAACTTCTAGTAATGATACTTTAGCTAGCACTTGAAAGTAGAATCCTGTCTCCCAGAGGTAACTTATTCCCCATCGAAGTCACTGAAGTAAGCGCTGAATAATTAGCTAGCAATACCTTACATATTAATGTTTCAAATCATCCATCACTTGCAATCCTGTATCCAACCTCAGTGCCCTTTCCTTAAAAAAGATTCATGCTTCCAGCTAAGAAGGTAGGGAGTTCTTTTCACATATAACAGAAGACATTGTGCTCAAGGAGAGATAATCAGTCCCATTACGAATAGTTTACAAGTGGTTAATATGCCTTCATATTTTCTGCATGCCCTATTGAAAATCATCTCATCTATTATTAAGACATTCGCTAGATTATAGATGCTTATGGGCAATACTTAATTTATTTTTTAAAGCAGCAGACTAAGGAAAAATTCATCCAATATGCAACATCCATAGAAACGTTGAACTTCATTGGTCACAAAGGTGGGCAGTGTTCCCAATCACCTCTTTGTAGAGTAGAAGCATATCACATAGATTTGTTTGCAGATATCCCTGAAGATAGATGAATGTTAAGTGCCTTGCAGCATTTGGTGAAATGTGACATCATGGAGCACCACGCTATGACATTATTTTAGATTAGAGTCTATGCCAAAAGCCATTTAGCACCACTATCAGGAAGACGCGAAGGGACCCCAATGAAAGGTTTATCTGCCTACTTTCCTCCCGTTCTTCTCTATCTTCTTTTTTACTTTAGAAATTCATTTCATTCCCTCCTGTATTCAATGGTGCTCCTTGCTTCAGGGGTCCTTTGTAGTAATTTATTTCATATGCTTATTAGCATTTGTGTAAAAGAGTTTTGCTCTCTTTTTTTCCTTGTTCCCAACTTTCTAATGTTCAGATCTTATCTACTCATTGCTCTGATCTTGAAGCATAAAGGGTTTGCTTGGATCAATTTTATCAATCCACCTTATAATTTTTAAAACTTCAACTGGGTTACACGAAGTCTTTTCTTTTCCACAGAGAATTTGCTCAATTTTCTCTGTCTTTGCACATAACTTAATCGTTGAGGTCTGGTATCATTCATATAATTGCTCCACACTGTTCCCCTGAAGAACAATTAAACTTTGTAAAGGTTTGGTGACCAGCACTGTTTAAATTATATAAGGCAAGGTCTAGGAAGTTCTATCAATTGCAATACTCTAATGCCTTCAACTGATAAAAGAACTGACTGGTTCAATTTATATTTACTATTACTAAAATTACTTCAACTAACACCTATCTATCATTTGACAGAGGAGTTGTGTGTGTGTGTGTGTGTGTGTGTGTGTGTGTGTATGTGTGTGTGTGTGTTAATAATTCAATTAAGCCAGGTAAAGACAATTTTCTTTTCAAAACATACTAATGCAAGGATTTCCACTAGGTTCATGCCCACAGAATATGGAGAGCTGGTTTTAAAAAAATAACATTGAGTCATTTATGAGGAGGCTTATTCAAGCTTCCCCTGTCCTTTTAGATAACATTGGTACAATTTAAGTAAATAGATATTGCTTTTCCCACAAACCCTCTGCCTATCCTATGAGTCTCTTTATTTTACTAGTAAAATTGTAAAAGTGTGGGATAATTATACACATGACAGACAAATAAAGAAAAAATGTGCTCTTAAAAGCTACAGTTAGATAAAGCATTCTTATTCTTTATCATTTACTACCTATACATTTAATTGAATACCAGTTTGATTTATAATAAGTATTGAAATGATGCCTTAGAGGTACTAGATAATAGAAGCTTTAAACACAACTTTGTTAATGGTAGATTTTTTTCTCAAAAAAGAATAGTGGTTATTTTTAAAAGGCTTACTATGACCTTTACTTATATGAATTAGGGGACTTGGAAAAAACTAGTTCTCTTATAACAGCACTTACTTAAAAATTGTTCATATGAAGTTAAATTATAAAATGATTATTTTAAAGCCAATGAAAATGACTTTTAGAGGTTTTTCTATACCCAGATGTCTAAAAATTGCTTCTATGTAATAGCCAGTTTTAAAGCTCTGAATGAATATGGGTGGAGGGCAATGTGCAAACTGCCCAGATCCTCATATTATCTTAAAGACTGGAGCAGCAATTCTTAAATGACTCACTGTCCCCTCCTTTCTGAAACACCACTTTGAAGTTCACTGGTACTCCATGTGTAGAGAAAATGGCTCCTAAATAGTAAATTGCAGCATAGATATTCTTTTGACTAATAACCATTACTGACAACTTTTTTTTTCTTTGACAATGAGGGGAAGGCACATTTTATTTTCCTTAGACCACGGGTTCTCAAATTGCGCTGCACATTTATAACACCCGGGAAGCTTTACATATGCCAATACCTAAGTCTAACCTAAGGTAGACTCAATTAAAACAGTCTTTTGGGGTGGGTCTTGGGAACTGGGATTTTTAAAATTCCTAGTGATACTAATGTGCATTCAGAGTTGAGAAGATTTATTTAAAACAATAGTTCTCACCTGGGTGGGTGCACATTGTTAACTATTAGAATACATTTTTTCAGAATGCACAGAACATGGGGATGGGGACCAGGAAGTATTTTCAAATGTTCTTACAGATTATGTTGACATTCTTGTTTCTTCAAATAAGAATCTGAATGATATATCAGCATGAATTTTCACAGAACTCAGTACATGAATCTGATATGCCCTTCATTCACATTTGAGAATCTCTTACTTGGGTTATTTATCCAAGGACATATATATTAATAGGGTTAAAGCAACAAATGAAATGGTTCTAAGAGCTGTGGTTGTATACTGCAGATTTATCCTGAACTCAACATTTCTGCAATGTGTCACGGATACCACAAAATTGTATTCAGAACGGGAAATATATACTATACTTATGTTTCTCAAAGTGTTTTCTTTAGAACAAAATCTTATGGTAGGATAAAAATTATGTCTTCTCCCCCCAAAAAAACATATTGGGGGGAGTTCTTTGATCTAATAAAATTGGGAGATAGAGTGTCAAGCAGTGTTAAATATATTTATTTCATGCCTAATTTATCAGAGCCTAGAATGGGCTGATGTACACTGAAAATCTTCTAGAACAGTGCTTCTCAAATTTGAATGTGCAAATAAACCTATCTAATGGCATAGTAAAAATAGACTAGCTAAGAATTACACCATTGCTAATAATTAGTCAAAACAGAAAGAGACATATAAATAACTATTATTTATTGATTGGCTATCATTAAATAATTTAATGTGGTTACTATACCTAGGAGGTAGGTGATATTTCCCTGTTTTATAGATGAGGAAACTGAGATTAAAAGAGATGAAATAAATTTCTCAAAATTATAGATTTAGTAAATGAGAGCTATGATTCTAAATCCAAGCCTGTCAAATTTCCAAATTTGTTTTCTTTTCACCATATCTTCTTTTATTCATTCCCTTTTTTGTATTTAAATAAAATATATGTTTCCTAGAGTAAAACACATAAATATTAAGTGTGTAGCTTGGAAAATTTTAATGCATGTTTATATTTAAGTAGCCATCACTAAAAGCCAACTAGTATACATCCATTCCCAAGAAAATTCTTCATACTCCTTCTCAGATAATAATCCCCCTCCAAGAGTAGTCTCTATCCTGATTTCTACCACCATTGATTAGTTTTTTTACTATTCTTGAACTTCATACAAATGAAAATATACATTATGTACTAATTTATGCCTGGCTTCTTTCACTAAATACAGTTGTTTTGAGATTCATCAATTTTGTTGAACATATCAGTAGTTTTTTTAATTCATTCTTCATTTGGTAGATATTTAGATTGTTGCAGTTTTTGCCTATGATGAATATAGCTTCTGTGAAAATTCTTCTACAGATCTTTTGTGGACATAAGCACTAATTCCTTTGGCAGATATGCTCAGCAATGACATTGCTGTATTTTTTGAGTAGGCATATCTTAAACTTTATTAAAACCTTTCAAGCATTTTTCCAAAGCAGTGGTGGTGCAATTTTACCAAGTCTTTGTTCCATTAGCAATGAGTGACAGCTCCAGTTATTCTATTTTTACCTCCTTTTATTTCTTACCTCCTTTTACCTTCTTTTATTTCTTTATATCTTTTTTACCCATTTCTTCCTAGGTATACAAAATCAAGAAAGGGGAAAGTGTAATTCTTCTAAAGACTATCTTGGAATAGTGTGCAAAATTATTGGGAAAAAAATCCCCTAACAACTAGATGTGTGCTCAACCTACCCAATTTTAAGAGGATGATTTCTCAAACCAAAACAAAAACAAAGGAAAAAAGCACACGCAGTAAAAGGACCAACGCATAACTCAGAACAAAGGCTAAACATAGGTATTGATAAGGAGAAGATCAAAGGCAACATGAACAGACAAGATGCCTTAGAAGAAAAAGGAAGGATGAGCATGGAGGAGCAGGAGGCATCAAAGACAAATATAAATGTGAATAGAACAATGAAGGCACGTTGCCAGGCGACTGGGGTCCATAATGCGTGCATGCGCAGAAAGCTTGGTTAGCAGAACAGACACTGAGCAAAGGGTGAGGAGCAAAGCCAGGGAGCCGTCAGGAGGAATTGCTCACTCTGAGTACGTCCTGTTTAAAAATTAAGCATGGAATCACACTGTTGCACAACTAGTTCCTAAGCCAAATCTTAGCCACCAGTTTTGTTCATCAATCCCTCTCTTGCATTCATCAACCTGGTTTGTTCAGGTGCATAGTTTACTCCGTTCTTTCTCCCACATGTGCTGAACTTCTCAGGTGTGGACTCATTTTGGTTTTGCTTTCTGCAATGCTACCTCAGCGCTTTGGACTCTCTTTATGTAACATGATTCTGTTTCTAGGCCAAACATCCAACAACTTCCCTCAGTCAATTTTAAGAACTCAGCAATATCACCTAAATCGGGAAATCTAAATCAGTCTCCCAAGGCTAAAATTAATCACCGCCCCCCCGCCCCAAAGCATTTTAAAGACACTAGCAGCATGAGTTTAAAAGTGACTCTTTGAACGATTAAAAAATAAATGATACCCAGTTGTACTTACTGACTTCCTTTTTGCCAAATGGTGCAATTTGGTCATGGTGTTATTTTAGGTTGAGAAGAGTTTGCTACATGAGATGTTATGGAATTTAGACCCAGCTTTTATGACCAGTTATCCCACTTGCCTAAAGAATTTCTTAACACCAATTTATGAGACTGGAGCTTAAGGAGAAGCAACTGGAGCAACTGTCTCTCTAGCTATCATCTCATTAGAGGTGATCATTCATGTAAAGACACATGGAGAGAAATTAGGCCTTGCCATTTGAATAGCCTACTTGGAGTAGTCACCATTTGGTGATACATGACCCAGAAATACAGATGATCTCCAAATAGCAGGGTAATTTATATAACTTTTTTCATCTCTCTTGCGATACATTGCTGACTAGTAAAACTTCAGATGGATATATAAAACACATGAAACATCATAAATCAATGATGTTTCTGATAACAACTGATTGTTTAGTTCTGGGTAGCTATCCAAGTCAGGTAATTAAGAAATTTTCAGAAGATTGGTTTCTAACAATATATATTTAACCCAGAAATCTATCTTGCTCAAACTTGCTAAATTTTTGTCTTGTTTATTTTCATTAAAGGTTATATAGGGTTTCTATTACCTTAGATATTATGTATTGAAGTTATCCCAATAAGAACAGAATGCAGTTGATAGGTGTGTGAATAGCTTTCTGGGAGATTAAAATAAGAATTTTACTAAATATATATCTTTTTTTCAAATATTAACCAAGAGTACATAAAGCGGGAAGGAATTTAAAAATGCTATATGTGGAATATAATTATATGACAAAGGATATAAACAAAATTTTGGAAAAGTCACCTACATATTTCTTTAAGTTTTAAAAAATATTCACCTATTTTTAAAGAAAAAATAAAAAATATCATAAATCTTATAAAGGAGAAAGCATCACCTGTCTTTTACATATGAACTCTTTCCTTCAGTCTCACAAAATACACACTGGAAGTCTCAGTCACCATATACTATTCATTTTAGTTTTAAATTTTAAAAACTCACTTATATAAAAACTTAAAGAAGATAAATTATGCCCTGACCAGTGTGGCTTAGTGGGTTGGAGCATCATCCCCTACACCAGTGGTTGGCAAACTGCGGCTCGCGAGCCACATGCGGCTCTTTGGCCCCTTGAGTTTTTAGCAAAGGCCAGCTTAAGAGTACCCTAATTAAGTTAATAACAATGTACCTACCTATATAGTTTAAGTTTAAAAAATTTGGCTCTCAAAAGAAATTTCAATCGTTGTACTATTGATATTTGTCTCTGTTGACTAATGAGTTTGCCGACCACTGCCCTACACCAAAGGTGGCGGGTTTGATTCCTGGTCAGGGCACACATCCAGGTCATGCTTTCACTCCCTGGTAAGGGTTTGTGCCAGAGGCAACTGATCGATGTCTCTCTCTCTCTCTCCCCCTCTCTCTAAAAATCAATAAAAAAAGTTTAAAAAAAAGATCAATTATCACCTACTGCAAAATACCTTTAAATTTCCTTAATACATCTTTATCATTCCTCTTTTGCATGTATGCCCACTTGTTATAATTTCTGACTTCTAATTAATATACGATGTTAAGAACTGCATATGCTGTCAAAAATCACTGACTTTGTAACTTTTCCTCTCCAATTTTCTATTTAAAATAAGTGAATCAAAGGTCTTTTTAACCCTCTTTTTTTTCCTCTAAAAGCCACTCAGCTCTTAATAAAAAGAGATAATAAACACAAGTTGAAAAATAATCTGTCAATCAATCAGGCACTTACACTATGGACAGATTACTCATGGAGCTTTAGAAAAGATTTTTTGAAAACACAAATAAAGGAAAATCACAGTCAAATTAAATGAAGCTTGGAAAATTCTCTTTTATATTGATTTTATTTCCAGAACTTGGAAGGAAGCCTAGTGACTGTGTTAAACTGATGCTGAAATGGCTGCATTGAGAGGGGCATAGAATCTAGGCTAGTTGATCATGGGAAAAGTATTCCCCTGAGCCCTGCGTTCAAGCCCCTACTAGGAGGAGGAGGGCATCTCCTTCTACTTATTTGATCCCTATAATTCTCTTGGTTAATCTTTGGTATTTTACTGTATTACCTATAATGGGAAAGATGAGATGAAGGAGTCAAATCCACAGTAATAAAATAAAAAATTATATGCAAATAGCACTGACTTGAGTAAAAATTTGAGGTCATCTGATATGTACTATAAACTATTTTTAGGAGAGGCAAGATGTCGATCGGCAGGAAGGTAAGGAGGGAGAGTGTGTGAGAGAGTGAGGGAGCGATAGAGGTGTGTGTGTGAGTGAAATAGGGATAGTTAGACCCTGCAGTTCTTCCAGGGGGCTGCCAATCCAGGCAGTCTTAGACAGCAAAACCCCGTGGCCACCGCAAACACTCCGGGGAGAACACCAGCAGCACAGAGACCACGCCATCTTGAAGAACAGGACTGCTTGAGACTAGGATCCTAGCCTCGCCACCACCCAGTCTGGTCTTGGAAGCAAACCAGGACCCTACAGCCGCTCTGGTAGAAGACCTGCCACCACAGCTGCAGACCCAGGGACACCAGGACTCCAGGCACCCAGCCGCAGATTTCTGTGAGTCACAAAGCCAATCCCCCTCCCCTACTGCCCCCGCCACAGCGACATAGAAACTACTAGACCCCAGCCACACAATAAGGCTTTCTGCACACACAAGGCAGTGGCGACTCTGCCTGACTTTGAGCCTTGGTGTCAGACATGGGAAGTTTGTTTCCGGCAACTAGTCTCTGCACCCAGGCAGGGAGACTGAGCGGAATTCGAGCCTAGCTGCTCATCCCTAGGAAGGTGGTCTTCTGCGACCAGATCCCACGCCCACACAGGGCAGGGAGACAGCACTGAACTTGACCCCGGACTTGCAAACTCAGGGAATTTGTTTCCTGTGATGCATCTGCACCCAGGCAGGGAGACTGAGCAGAATTCGAGCCTAGCTGCTCATCCCTAGGGAGGTGGTTTTCTGTGACCAGATCCTGTGCCCACGCAGGGCAGGGAGACAGTGCTGAACTTGAGCCTGGACTTGTGAACTCAGGGAATTTGTTTCCCATGACTAGTCTCCACGCCCAGACAGGAAGGCAGCCCTGAATTTGAGCATAAGTGCACGACCTTGGGGATATTGTCTTCTGCGACCAGATCCTATGCCCACACAGGGAGACAGCACCGAATTTGAGCCTGGGGGTGCAAACCCGGGGAATTTGTTCCCCATGACCAGACCCTGCACCTTAGCAGAAAGGCTGCGGTGAATTTGAACCTGGATGTGCAGTCTCTGGGAATTTGTTCCCCATGACCAGACCCTGTGCCCATACAGGAAGGCAGCACTGAATTTGAGCCTGGGTACATGGACACAGGGAGTTTGTTTTCCACAGTGCACACCCGCGTGACCAGACCCCACACCCACACTAAGGGGCAGAGCCACCTGACTTTGATTCAAGGCAAGCACGCATAGAAGGCTGTTTACTGCAGTTCAGAAGTGAACCTCCTGCCAACACAGTGCGACTGAGCAACTCGGTCTCCCGGGCAGATCAGGGACCCTGAATCTCCACATAAGAGGCAACATTGACCACCAGTGACTAGACTCCGTTCCTCATTACATGCGCCTGAGATCCCTGATTCCCAGTACATTCACACTAAGAGCCAGTGACTCCAATTCTTGACCCATGTGCACACAGGGACCTGATTCTCAGTGTGAGGTAGCACCAAGAAACAGGGACTCTGATACTTGATTCTCGGCATGGACACAGGGAGCCTCTGACTCCTGACATACAATAGGGGACTTTGATTTTTGGCACACGCCAGTGGGTTCTCTGTTTCAATGTGGCGCAGACAGGGTCCCTGATTCTAGGTGCACACACGAGGCCACACTAAGCGCCTGTGACTCTGACCCAGGGCGAGTGTGGTTCCCACCAACCCACAGCAACCGCACGTCTTGGATTCAGAGCTCTTCAGTAACACTTGGGGGTGCAAAACTCCCACTGTACATGGTCCAGGCTCCCGCAACTCAGCATCTGAACCTTCTGGTGATAGTCAGAATGGGGAGACAATGAAGCAACCCCCAGAGGAAAGAAAAGGAGGAAACACCAAGTAAGGAAATAAGTGAAACAGAAGCATGCAACATGACAGAAAAAGTACTTAGAGTAATGTTTATACAGTTCATACACCAGATAGATGAGAAAATCAACAACCTATGCAAAAATCAGGAAGAAATGAAAAATGATATAGCTACAATCAAAAACACCATGGAAGGCTTCAACAGTAGACTAGAAGAAGCAGAGGACCAAATCAGTGAATTAGAAGATCAGGTACAGAAACAAGCCCAATCTGAACAGCTACTAGAGAAAAAAATTTAAAAAAGCAGGAGGAGAGCCTAAGGGAGCTTTGGGACAATGCAAAACGAAATAACATACATATAATAGGGCTGCCAGAAGGACAAGAAGAGCAGCAAGGATTAGAAAATATATTTGAAGAAATAATGACAGAAAACTTCCCTGATATGGGGAGGAAAAAAGGTACTCAAGTACAAAGAGTCCCAAGCAAGATAAATCCCAAAAGACCCACACCAAGACAGGCTATAATTACAATGGCAAATGTTATCGACAAAGAGAGAATCTTAAAGGCTGCAAGAGAGAGACAGAGAGTTACCTACAAAGGATCCCCCATCAGATTATCAAATGATTTCTCAACAGGAACACATCAAGCTAGAAGGGAATGGAAGGAGATATACAAAGTGATGCAAAACAAGGGACTCAATCCAAGAATACTCTATCCAGCAAGACTATCAATCAAAATTGAAGGGGAAATCAGGAGCTTCACAGACAAAAAAAAAGGCTAAGGGAGTTTATCACTACCAAACCAGCAATGCAAGAAATGCTAAAGGGAATGCTGTAAAAAGAAAAAACAAAAAGGTAAGAAGAAACATAGCCTCAAAAAAAAAAAAATGGCTACAAACAAGTACCTTTCAATAATAACTTTAAACGTAAACTGACTAAATGCTCCAATCAAAAGACATCGAGTGGCTGAATGGATAAAAAAATATGACCCATATATATGCTGTCTACAAGAGACCCACCTTAGAACAAGGGACTCACACAGACTGAAAGTGAACGGATGGAAAAATATCTTTCAGGCAAATGGAAATGAAAAAAAAGCTGGGGTAGTAATACTTATATCTGACAAAATAGACCTCAAAGTAAATGCCATAACAAGAGATAAGGAAGGCCACTTCATAATACTAAAGGGATCAATATAACCATAAGATATAACCCTGGTAAACATATAAGCACCCAATGCAGGAGCACCCAAATACATAAAAAAATCTCCTGGAAGATATCAAGAGAGAGATTGACAACAATACAGTCATAGTAGGGGACTGTAATACACCACTGACATCACTGGATAAATCCTCTAGACAAAAATTCAGCAAAGAAACAACAATCCTAAATGACTCACTAGATCAGATAGACTTAATTGACATCTTCAGAACATTTCACCCCAAAGCTGCGGAATATACGTTTTTCTCAAGTGCACATGGGACATTTTCAAAAATAGACCACATACTGGGTCACAAGCAAAGTCTCCCCAAATTCAAGAAGATTGAAATCATACCAACCATCTTCTCAGACCACAATGGCATAATATTAGAAATAAACTACAATAAAAACACTCAAACACTTGGAAGCTGAATAGCATGTTACTAAATATTGATTGGGTTACCTATGAGATCAAAGAAAAAATTAAAAACATTCTGGAAAATAATGACAATAAAAACACAACAATCCAAAACCTATGGAACACTATGAAAGCAGTCCTGAGAGGGAAGTTTATAGCTCTACAGGCCTACCTCAAAAAACAAGAAAAAATGGTAGTAAATCATCTAATGCTACAACTCAAAGAATTAGAAAGAGAGCAACAAGAAAAGCCCAGAGTGAGCAGAAGGGAGGAGATAATAAAGATTAGAGCAGAAATAAATGACATAGAGACCAAAAAACAATACAAAAGATCAACAAAACCAAGAGCTGGTTCTTTGAAAGGATAAACAAGATTGATGAACCTCTAGGCAGGCTCACTAAGAAGCAAAGAGAGAGGACCCAAAGAAACAAAATCAGAAATGATAGAGGCGAAATAAAAACAGACCCCACAGAAATACAAAGGATTGTTAAAAAATACTACAAACAACTCTATTCCAACAAACTAGACAACCTGGAGGAAATGGACATATTCCTAGAAAAATACAACATTCCAAAACTCAATCAGGAAGATTCTAAAAATCTCAATAGGCCAATAACTATGGAAAAAATTGAAATCAAAAAGCTTCCAGCAAACAAAAGCCCAGGGCCCAGATGGCTTCACAGCAGAGTTATACCAAACATTCAAGGAAGAACTAAAACCTATCTTCCTCAGACTATTCCAAAAAATTCAAGAGGAAGGAACACTTCCAAACTCATTCTATGAAGCCAGCACACCCTAATACCAAAACCAGATAAAGACAACACAATGAAAGAGAATTGCAGGCCAATATTCCTCATTAACATAGATACCAAAATCCTCAACAAAATTCTAGCAAATCGGATCCAGCAGTACATCAGAAAGATCATACACCATGACCAAGTAGGATTTATCCCAGGGATGCAAGGATGGTACAATATCGACAAATCGGTAAACGTGATACATCACATAAACAAATTGAGGGGAAAAAAATCACATGATCATATCAATTGATGCAGAAAAAGCATTTGACAAAACCCGGCACCCTTTCTTGATAAAAACTCTCAGCAAGGTGGGAATAGAAGGATCATACATCAACATCATAAAGGCCATATAAGACAAACCCACAGCCAGCATCACACTCAATGGACAAAAACTAAAACCATTTCCCCTAAGAACAGGAACAAGACAGGGATGACCTCTCTCACCACTCCTGTTCGACATAGTACTGGAAGTACTAGCCATTGCTATCAGACAAGAAGAAGGAATAAAAGGCATCCAAATTGAAAAGAAGAAGTAAAACTGTCCTTATTCGCAGATGACATGATACTGTACATAGAAAACCCTAAAGACTCCAACAAAAAATTATTAGACTTAATATATGAATTCAGCAAGGTAGCAGGATAAAAAATTAACGCCAAGAAATCTATGGCATTTCTATATACCAATAGTGAACTTATAGAAAGAGAGACTAAAAAAGCAATCCCATTTACCATTGTACCAAAAAAATTTAAGATACCTAGGAATAAACTTAACTAAAGAGGTAAAAGACCTATGTGCAAAAAACTACAGGACACTGAAAAGAGAGATAGAGGAAGATATAAACAGATGGAAGAACATTCCGTGTTCATGGATTGGTGGAATCAACATCATCAAAATATCTATTCTACCCAAAGCAATCTATAGATTCAATGCAATCCCCATTAAAATACCAACGGCATATTTCACAGACCTAGAACAAACTCTCCAAAAATTCATCTGGAATAAAAAAAGACCCCGAATAGCTGCAGCAATCCTGAGAAAGAAGAACAAAGTAGGTGGGATCTCAATACCAGATTTCAAGCTGTATTACAAAGGCCACTGTTCTCAAAACAGCCTGGTACTGGCACAAGAACAGACATACAGATCAATAGAATAGAATAGAGAACCCAGAAATCGACCCAAACCACTATGCCCAATTAATATTCGACAAAGGAGGCATGAACATAAAATGGACTCAAGACAGTCTCTTTAATAAATGGTGTTGCGAAAATTGGACAGATACATGTAAAAAAATGAAACTAGACCACCAACTTACACCATACACAAAAATAAACTCAAAATGAATAAAGGACTTAAACATAAGACGGGAAATCATAAAAATCTACAGGCAGCAAAATCTCAGACATATGTCAAAGGAACTTCTTCATTGTTACTGCTCCTAAGGCAATGGAAACTAAAGAGAAAATAAACAAATGGGACTACATCAAAATAAAAAGCTTTTGCACAGCAAAAGAAAACATCAACAAAACAAGAAAGACCACTACATGGGAGAACATATTTGCCAATGTTATCATTGGTAAGGGTTTAATCTCCAACATTTATAGGGAACTCATACAACTGAACAAAAAAAAGATAAACAATCCAATCAAGAAATGTGCAACGGACCTAAATAGAAACTTTTCAAAAGAAGACAGAAGGAAGGCCAAGAGACATATGAAAACATGTTCAAAGTCACTAATTATCTGAGAGACGCAAATCAAAACGACAATGCGGTACCATCTCACACCTGTCAGAATGGTTATCATCAACAAATCAATAAATGACAAATGTTGGCGAGGATGCAGAGAAAAAGGAACCCTGTTGCACTGCTGGTGGGAATTCAGATTGGTACAGCCACTATGGAGAACAGTATGGAGTTTCCTCAAAAAACTAAAAATGGAACTCCCATTTGACCTAGTAATACCACTTCTAGGAATATATCCCAAGAAGCTAGAAACATCAATCAGAAAGGATATATGCACCCCTATGTTCATAACAGCACAATTCACCATAGCTAAGATTTGGAAACAGCCTAAGTTCCCATCAGCAGATGAGTGGATTAAAAAACTGTGGTACATCTACACAATGGAATACTACGCTGCGCTAAAAAAGAAGGAATTCCTACCATTTGCAACAACATGGATGGAATTGGAGAGCATTATGCTAAGTGAAATACGCCAGTCAGAGAAAGATAAGTATACATGATCTCACTCATTTGTGGAATATAATGAAGAACATAAACAGATGAACAAAAACAGTTCCAGAGACAGAGGAACATTGATCAGACCATCAAACCTCAGAGGGAAGGTAGGGGAGGGTGGGGGTAAGGGGGGGGATCAACCAAAGGACTTGTATGCATGCATATGGGCCTAACCAATGGACACAGACAACAGGGGGTGAGGGCATGAGTGGGGGGGATGGTGGGGAAATGAGGCATGAAGGACACATATGTAACACCTTAATCGATAAAGAAATTTAAAAAAAAAACAAAACAAAAACCTCTTTTTAAATTCTATCCCACATTTTCCTCTTTAAGATAAAAGCTTTGTGGATATGACTATATGATTACATTTCTTGATCTTCAATAATATTTTTGTGAGGAGAGGAGGAAATTACTCTACAGTCATCCATCAGGGTCTCTAAAATCGTATGCTTCAAATAATGTGCTCAAATACTGAATTTTTTATCTAACTAGCAGAAATGTTTGTCCAAATAATTAGAGTTTTCAAATTTAGGAACTGGGTTAAAAGATTTGCAAAAATCAGACTTTGAAATGTCAAGTATATATAGCCTTTATATAGCATCATAAGCATTTAGAAAACCTAGATCATTAAGTTTCAGAAAAGTAGTACACCATGTCTACTCATTTGACATTCCAAAGAACAAGAGTCTTCAAATTTGGGGTGTAGTACTTGGAGCTTCAACTTTAAAATCCGCCACCTTAATTAAGCACAACGCACACTATCCAACATTCTTCAGTTCAAATATAAGTTGTGACCTTTTTTTCTTTTTAAAAATGGACATTTTCGTGTTTCATTAGCCTGTTGCAATGTAAATTGGAAACACCTTGAGAGGAAGGCCTATCTGCAGGTCTCACTTGCACTGGCCTGCGATGGATTGGTGTGCTACAGTACAAGACTGGCTTCAGCAAGCTAAGTGGGAAAGCCATGTCTTCTCACCACCCACTTAAAAAATACACAGTGAGAAGTAAAACATGGGTAGTCTGAGGTGGTAGAAATGGATAACATTGTGGCTCATGACATTTTTTTTTTTTTTGGTATAAACTGTGTTTAGTACATAATGTGGCAAAGGTCAAGAGCAACCTATTCATAAGATTCTAGATGAGGCTCTAGATTTTAGATTCTATATGAGAAAGAGAGGTTTTGGTGAGCAATTACAGTAAGAAAAAATTCTCACGTCCACTTTTTTACTTACTCAAAAGTAAATTTAAAAAACAATGGCAAGAATAATATTCCTAATAGCATGCCTGTGGTTAACAAAATGGTTTCTAACAAGCTATCTTATTTGATCTTTATAATATTGTGGATGGCTTGCAATATTATTTTTATTTACACATTGAAGATCCTGCAAACTAGAGAACTAAATTATTTTTTTAAATATTATACCATTAATGAATTACCATATCACACCTGTCAAAATGACTATCATCAACAAATGACAAGTGCTGGTGAGGATGCAGAGAAAAAGGAACCCCTTTGCACTGCTGATGGGCATGCAGATTGGTGCAGCCACTGTGGAGAACAGTATGGAGTTTCCTCAAAAAACTAAAAATGGAACTCCTATTTGACCCAGTGATCCCACTTCTAGGAATATATCCCAAGAAGCTAGAAACATCAATCAGAAAGGATATATGCACCCCTATGTTCATAGCAGCACAATTTACCATAGCTAAGATTTGGAAACAGCCTAAGTTCCCATCAGCAGATGAGTGGATTAAAAAAACTGTGGTACATCTACACAATGGAATACTATGCTGCTATAAAAAAGAAGGAATTCTTACCATTTGCAACAGCATGGATGGAACTGGAGAGCATTATGCTAAGTGAAATAAGCCAGTGGGAGAAAGAAAAATATCACATGATCTCTCTCATTTGTGGAATATAATGAACAACATAAATTGATGAACAAAAACAGATCCAGAGACAGAGAAGCATTGATCAGACCATCAAACCTCAGAGGGAAGGTAGGGGAGGGTGGGGGTAAGGGGGGGGATCAACCAAAGGACTTGTATGCATGCATATTAGCCTAATAAGGACTTAATCACAAGGAACAACAACAGCCTGTAATTATTGGAATCGAGAGTCTAGGTCAGTGGTCGGCAAACTCATTTGTCAACAGAGCCGCAGTTTGCCCACCACTGGCCTAACCAATGGACACAGACACCAGGGGGTGAGGGCATGAGTTGGGGCGTGGGGGGTAATGGGAGGATAAGGACACATATGTTATACTTTAATCAATAAAAAAAAGAAAAAAAGAAATCAACCAATGAATGCAAAATAATTACATGTTCATGATTTAAATACAGGAGATTTACTTATTAGTTTTTATTTATTTAATTATAGTTGACATAGAATATTATATTAGTTTCAGGTGCACAAACAATGGTTTGACATCAGTTCACTAACACTGCTACAATGGACAGGTGTCTTTCCTTATATTTCTTATCTAACTTCATATTGCAAACTTTTCCTTCACCAATTCATTATCAAATTCAAATCCACTTTGTGAGTTCTTTATCATTTTGAGGTTTTTGTAACTTCCTGGTATGTATGTATGTAAATATATATAATTATTGTGTTGACATTTTATATCATCTTTTTCCTCAAATTTTATTTTGTCTGACATTAAAATTACTAAGCCAGTTATTTGGTTAGTGTTTGGTTGGCATATGTTTTTCCAAGGCTTTAATATAAACTATTCTTACATATATATTTTTTCACTTTATCCTTTGTGTCTCTTAATCATTCTTAGACATTTTCTACTGCTGTCTCTCTATGCCATGTCCTGGGGAATTTCTTCATCTGTATTTTCCATTCACTAATTTTATTTTTACATATGTACTAGAGGCCCAGTGCACAAAAATTTGTGCACTCGGGGGGCCTCTCAGCCCAGCCTGCACACGCTCACAATCCAGGACCCCTCGGGGAGGGTCCAGTCTTATCACAGCATGGCTCTGGTTCTCTCGGCCTGTGGGCCGAAGCGGGGAGGGGGAGAGGGACCAAGAGACCGGTCTGATTGCAGCATGGCGCCAGTTCCCCGGAGCCTTGGGGTGTCGGGGGAGGGACCAAGATTTCCAGATCGCAAAATGGCTCTGGTTCCCCAGAGCCTGTGGGTGGGGGAGGGACCCAGAGGCCAGTCTGATGGCAGCATGGCTTCATTCCCACAGCTCCCTCCCACCACCGCACAGTGGGCGGCTGGGGCCCACAGCTCCCTCCCATAGCCACCCTGTGGGCAGCCGGGACCCAGGATTGACTCCTGCCACACCAGCTGGGACCCAGACTCACTCCTGCCGAGTCGGCCAGGACCCTAGCCTGGTGTCCGGTCGTCCATCCAGTCGTTTAAGTTGTGATGGGCCTTGGCTTCTTATATATTAGGATATCTAAATTGCTGTAACTCATGCCCAATATTTTTTAATTTAAATAATTTTAATTTTTTCTCTAGAAGTTCTAATTTTTTTCTTTGCCAGATAACCTGATTTTCTTGTCTCTTGATCTTTGTTCATATTTCTAATGCCTTTTATATATTTAAGCATATTAAATATGCTTATACTCTATTTCCTGGTCACTCTTATACCTGAAGACTCGGAATTTTATTTAGTTGCTTCATTGTTTATGATCTTCTTTGCTCATGAGGTCTTAATTCTGTGTTTGTTGTATAGATTTCAACCATGAGTTTATTATTCTTGAAACTTTTTCTGTGGTAGTTCAATGAGATGTGTTTCTCCAGAATGATTTAAACTTGCTTTTCTGAGCCATCTGGAGGCACCATCAGTCCAGGGTCACTTTCCAATTCTGGAGTACTTATTAGTTACTTATTGGGGGTTCTTGATATATACCCTGCATATCTTTATCTTTGAAAAAAAGATATATTTTTTTCCCTCAGAAACATTTGTCTAATCTCTTGTTTTCCCCTTAGTTCCATCTGGAGTTTATTTTATGTATAGACATTTCTATTTTAATAACTTTTTTCATCTAAAAGTTAAAATTTATTCTATTCACATTCTCATACCAATTATTTTTATATAAATATTGATGATATTTTTAGCATTTTAATTTTTTTTAATGCTTTCCATGTTGTTTATTATTTTAATTTCATTTTGATTGAATTGACCTCTGGTTGTATACCTTTAGCTATCTTTTTAATGATTTGTGCCCTCTCTCTCCTTTTCCCTCTTCTTATCATTCTCTCCTATTTTACCATCAGTATTTCTCTCATCATTATTCTGCCCTAATGGTGATTTTTTGTTTGTTTGTTTGTTTGGTTTTTTTTTTGCTTTTCATTTACTGTGGTTCCAAATTCAGAACCAAATCCTAAAATGCCTTCTGCACGAAGGTACTATTGGGGCTCTTGCATACCAAACCCAAACAAATTTTATCAGTTTCTTTGTGATGCTGTATTTTCAGCTGCCTCTCCACAGTTTCAGTTCCTCTATCATCAGCATCTGGGAATCCACAATATTATCTCACTTTAAGGAATCTTTCTATCATTTGTGAAGCATTTTAATCTGAATTCTCTGCATGAACTGAATCCCAGCTACCTCTGCTTTGACTGGATCTTGATGTGAGCAGGCTAATTGCTTCTGCCTACTCTTTGTATTGTTCATTTGTATGGTTTATGGAGGAAGATTATTTTATATTTATATCAGGATGGGTTTTCTTTCTTTTCTTTCTTCTTTTTTTCTTTTAAACTTTATATAACATAGTTATATATTTGGAACCATGAACTTACAGAATCATCTTGACTGGAAGGTAAAATTGTTTCCTATATTGCTAATTCTTATTTTCTCTAAAGCACAATTTTGAGTATTTTACTCTCTTTTCTAAACTAATTTATTGGCCTTTCTAAGTATTAACCTGGTAGAGTAACAGCATTTCTGGTTCAGAAACTTAAATTAAAAGGTTTTGAAAAAATATTAAAAAGTGTTATTTGAATCCTTATTAACAACAATGTCCATGGTAAAATCTCAAAATTATAGCTTTTTATATGAACCTTCTTTCCTTGTTTAAAAAGTCTCACGTCCAATTTAATTAGCAGTAACACATTTAAGATGTCCCATAAGAATCTGTTTGAAAATTTATGTCTTCCTGAGTATATTTTCATTTGGAAAGAGAGCCTAGTTAGTAAATATGAATCAAGCATAAAGATAATATCTAACCTCAAGTAAATTTGGTAGGAATGCAGAAAGTGGATGCTTCCATTACATATATATATATATATATATATATATATATATATATTTCAAAATGTCTTTAATTATAATTTTTTCAGATAGAATGTACCAGCTGGTCTTTGCAAGATATCTTAATACATTTGAAGGTGCTGAATTATATCAGTTTCCTATTGTTCCTATAAAAATTTATCACAAACTTAAATAATAAAAATTAATTATTATATTGTTGGGGGAGGTCAGAAGTCTGAAATGCATATCACTGGGATAAAGTCAAGATGTCTACTGCCCTTTTTTGGGAGACTATAGGGAAGATCCATTTCCTTCACTTTTCCAGATTCCCAAGGCCACCAGTATTCTTTGGCTCCTGTCTCCTTTTTCCATTTTCAAAAGCCAGCAGCATAGCATCTTCAGATATTTCTCTGACTCTGGTTCCTTTTCTGACTCCCTCTTATGTGTTTGCAGACCACAATTATTAAAATGTCTCCACCTAGATAATCCAGGATGATCTCCCTTTTCTTTAAACTCAGTTAATTAACAAACTTAACTTCATTTGTAATTTTATTTCATCTTTGCCTTGTAATTTAATATAATTACAGTTTATATAGATTATAATGTACACATCTTTGTGGGATAATTATTTTGCTACTATAGAAATATTAACATATTAAAGAAATTTGCCTACTCTATTCCAGAAAAACTTGTACAGTTAACACTGGATGGTTTATTTTCATTACTTTTATCTTATTTAAATACTAGAGGCCCAGTGCACAAAATTTGTGCATGGGAGGAGGGGGAAGGGGTGTGTGTACCTCCGCCCAGCCTGCACCCTCTCCAATCTGGGACCCCTCAAGGGATGCTGACTGTCCCTCTCACAATCCAGGACTGCTGGCTCCCAACCACTCACTTGCCTGCCTGCCTATTGCCCCTAACCACTTCTGCCTGCCAGCCTGATCATCCCCTAACCACTCCCCTGCCAGCCTGATTGATGCCTAACTGTTCCCCTTCCAGCCTGATTTCCCCTAACTGCCCTCCCCTGCAGGCCTTGTTGCCCCTAACTGCCCTCCCCTGCTGGCCCAGTCACCCTTACTGTCTTCCCCTGCAGGCCTGATCCCCCCCCCAACTGCCCTCACCTGCAGGCTGGTCCCCCAAACTGCCCTTCCCTGCAGGCCTGGTCCCCCCCAACTGCCATCCCTTGCAGGCCTTATTGCCCCCAACTGCCCTCCCCTGCTGGCCTGATTGACCAAACTGCCCTTCCTTGCTGGCTATCTTGTGGTGGCCATCTTGTGTCCACATGGAGGTGGCCATCTTTGACCACAGGGGGGTGGCCATCTTGTGTGTTGGAGTGATGGTCAATTTGCATATTACCTCTTTATTATATAGGATTTTATTTAATGTCATAAACAGTGCTTCTGATTTCAAAGATTCTGATACCTAAAATTGGGAAGTGTTACTTCCCAATTTTAGCATGCAATTTGACATATAGTTATGACTTTTGCAGATTAGACATTCTACTCAATTCTGTTTCATTTGGTGTATTTGAACTGGTAAAGTTGAAGTTTATTAAATAATAAAATATGCTTATAAAATTTTAGAATATAAAATTTTCAAAATATTTTTTCATACATAGTGTAATTATTATATTTTGTTACTTTTCTGAATGCAAATTTTAAGTTAAATAAAATTTTTATTTTACTATTTCCCATTTAGCTTGGTGAATTATTACTTTTTTGAAAGTTTACAGGGATACATTTTTTAAAATGTATTTTTATTGATTTCAGAGAGGAAGGGAGAGATAGAGAGAGATAGAAACATCAATGATGAGAGAGAATCATTGATGGGCTGCCTCCTGCATGCCCCACACTAGGGATCAAACCCGCAACCCAGGCATGTGCCCTTGACCGGAATTGAACCTGGGACCCTTCAGTCTGTAGACCGATGCTCTATCCACTAAGCAAAACTGGCTAGGGCTAAAGGGATACATTTTTAATATGAATCATGTTATTAATCTTAAAAACAATCCCAAATATATTTTTAAATCCATTTTCTAAAGCTTTAATACATGCACTCCTCAGGTATTAAGGCTTTGTATGTAAACAGAATTACTTTTATTTATTTTTCTGTTACAGTGGACAACTTTTTTTAAAGCTAGTAAGTCATAGGAATCACTAATCAAACAAAATTATCCTAAAAATGTCTACTAGTACTTAGAAAGTGACAATTTTCTAAATTTCTCCTATGTTCTTTACAATAAATATCCTATTTTCATGAAAAAGTTATAAAATGAAACAAACTATGTCAATATCTTATCACATAACACATTCCTTATACAGAAATAATTTTTAAAAATTTAAAGTAGGTCCTTCCCTTGTGCAGCCAAGCCCAGCAAAGGCAGACACAAACTGGGGTTCACCTCTAGCTTCAAAAAGGGTACCGAGGGCCAGGCATAGACAATATCAATATCTGACAGTGGCTTACACCAGAGAAACTTCCAATAGGCCCAGGACCAACACACCAAGTGGCCAGCTTCAAACAACATTGGAGCAGGATCCAACAAGCTTCACAAACAGCATATCAAAAGGGAGATTGCAGCAGGCACTAAACTCTGCTGAAGCAATCTTCACTTGTTTCTTTTCTTTCTTTAATCCTCACCAGAATATATGTTTTTTTAATTGATTTTTCAGAGAGAGGGAGAAGGAGAGAGAGAGAGAGGAGAGAGAGAGAGAGAGAGAGAGAGAGAGAGAGAGAATGTGAGATAGAATGATCAATTTGTTGCCTCCCACATGTGCTGCAAATGGGAACTGAGCCCACAGTTTAGGTATGTACCCTGACCAGGAATCCAACCTTCAACCATTTAGGTATATGGGACAATGATCCAACCAACTGAAACACTTAACCAGGGCCATTTTTTTTCTTTGAAACACTTAACCAGAGCCATTTTTTTTTCTTTTTTATTCTTTTTATTTCTCTGCTTGGCTTTTTCTCAATTTCCTTTTATTTTTCTTATTATTCTCTTTTTTTATTTTATTTTTTCTTCTTATTATTTTTTTCATTTTTATTTTCTTAGTCTGCCTTTTTTTCCTTCTGTGATTTCATATTCTTTTTTTCTTCTCATATATTTTTATTATTTATTTTATTATCCTTTGTTTCTTCTTTCTTTTCTTATATTTTTTTTGTTGTTGTGTTTTGTTTGGTGTTGTTATTTCAGCACCTATAAAACAGCTGGCATGATGTAGTAAGCATTGAGCCTCATAGTCAGCCAGCCTGAGGGTAAATCCTACTCACAAATGGGCCAACAGCAATCAAGACCCAATTACAACAGAGAGCCCACATAACCCACACATGGGATAGTCATTCCTATATAATCCATCTCAGGAGATCAAGGAGACTGCACCACTAGGTCCAAAAGAACACCTACTACAGAAGGCCACCCAATGTAGACTGGGAATCATAGCAGTTCTATCTACTTAAAAAAAGAACACAAACAAACAAACAAAAACAAACACAAAGAGACAGCTAAAATGAAGAGACAGAAAAACAAGCCCCAAATGAAAGAACAGGAGGCAAGCAATTTATGTAATGTAGAGTTCAAAGTAATGGTTATACAAAGGCTCAAGTAACTTAGTGATAATTACAAGGAACTTAGTGGGAACTTGTGGGAACCATATCAGAGTTGCCAGACAGCCAAGGCCACTCAGAGTGTGATAGGCCTTGTTGTTAGTATGGCAGAATGGCCAAGGCCACTTTGAACATGGGAATCATAATCAGAAATGTCCAAGGATTGCACAACTGCAAGGCCACAGCAATCTCATCGTATGCTGTATCCTTCTAGAGCCAAATGATTGATGTCATTGTTAGGAAATAGCCTCCTTTGTCTAAGCAGTATTAAAAGTATATTGCTAAGACTATAGAGCTCAGATGAAGCTGAGAGCTAGTATTGCTACGATGTAAGGCTAAGAGCTCATAGAGAGCTCAGATATAGCTATCATGTTAACCAGCCAGTGTATGGAGAGAGAAGCTCAGAGGTACTTACTACATGAGACTATAGAAACCAGCCATTGTGCTGGGCAGAAGAGCATGCTAGAGAAGCTGAGGCAGGCACAGAGGATATAGCTACCATGTGAAACTATATGTGCAGGTGCTGGGGTCATTCTCAGCATTTAGAAGGGTTCAGGAATCTGGAGAAGGGCTGTAAGTAAATTAATAAAGAGACTAGACATGAAATATAAAGTTGGAAGGCATTTTGGGGAGCCAGAGGAGACCTAGCTTCAGTAACCAAGTTCTTTGAATCTCTGGACCCCTAGCTTTTTATTAACACAAATTGCCCTAAAGCAAAGCAGATACACATATCAAAAGTAAGGTTTGGTATACAGTAGGCATTGTCAGTTGGGGGAACTACCTTTGGCTGTTCCAGTAGCAGGCAATAATATATGCAGATTTTCAGGTTTGGGGAAATGCTTTCAGCTATTCCAGCAGGCAATAATATGTATTTTCAGCCCTGCTGAAGCCTCAAGATTCATCAACCTTTTGATGAACTTTTTGCATTTTATTATGCCCTGCTGGAATTAGCCCCTAGCATGCAGGGGGGCAGGAGAAGCTACTGAGCCAGAGAGGCTGGAAAGGCTACTAAGGCTGTAGCTCTAAGGGAGAGCTCAGATACTACTGCTATGTAAAACTTTAGGTCTAGAGGCAGCATGTGGCTGCTTACATAATAACTATGGGCCCAGAGACTACTACTACTGTGTGGGAAAGATATGTATTTACTAGCTGGTGTGCTAGTATGAGATTGCTGTGAAAGACTGTTTTGCCTAATGGCTATATGACCACTGGCTTCTGCAATAAAGACTCATTCTTATATACCCACAACTTCTCATGGCTTCTCCATCTAAGACCCAGTGTTCAAGAAGGTCCAGGCCCTAGGCAGAGGGGCTCAGACCCAACAGTTAGTACAGTGAGTAGGGTTCAAGAAGGAAACTACTCTGACATAGTCAGGAAGAATTTAGAGGAACATATGGACTCAGGACAACTCAGAGCAGTAGTGCTGAACAGTTCTCTTGCTGTAGCTGACAGAATACAACAGCATAAAAGATGACATAGCCCAGGTCGGCATGGCTTAGTGGTTGAATGTTGACCTATAAACCAAGAGATCCTGGTTTGATTCCTGTTCATAGCACAGGCCTGGATTGGGGGCTCAATCCCCATTAGGGGACATGCAGGAGGCAGCAGATCAATGATTCTCTTTCATTATTGAGGTTTTTTAAATCGCTCTCTGTCCTTTCTTCTCAGAAATCAATAAAAACATATTTTTAAAAATGATGTAGAAGTCATAAATAAAAACTTGTTAGAAAGGAAGAATACCACATCTGACATCAAGACTACACTGGAAGGAATTAAAAGTATAATGAATGAAGCATAGGATCAAATCAGCAATTTAGAAGACTAGGTAGAAAAACACCCAATCAGAGCAGCAAAAATAAAATAATGAATAAATAAATACATAAATTTCAAGCAAATAGAAACTGATGATAGTTTAAGGGAAATATGAGTCAACATTAAATGGAACAGCATTCTCATCATACAGGTACCAGAAAGAGAAGATAGAGAACCTATATGAAGAAAAAAAATTACAGAAAACTTTCCTGACCTGGTAAGGAAAAAGTCATACAAGTTCAGGAAGCACAGAAAGTCCCAATCAAGATGAACCCAAAGAGACCCACACCAAGACATATCAAAATTAAATGGCAAAATTAAAGACAAAGATAATTCTAAAGGTAGCAAAGGAGGAGCATTTAGTTACCTGCAAGAGAGTTCCCACAAGGCTAGTAGCTTATTTCTCAACATATACATTCTAGGCAAGAAGAAAATCACATGAAATATTCAAAGTAGTGAAAAGTAAGAACCTGAAACCAAGTCTACTCTATCCAGCAAGGCTATCATTCAAAACCAAAGGTGAAATAGAGCTTCCAGGACAAAAAAAAGAATTTTATTACTACCAAACTAGCATTGCAAGAAATGTTAAAAGAACTTCTTTAAGAAGAACAAGAAATATATATATATATATATATATATATATATATACTAGAGGCCCGGTGCATGAAAATTCATGCACTGGTGTGGGGGTCCCTCAGTCTGGCTTGCCCCTCTCACAGTCCAGAAGCTCTCAGGGGCAGGAGGTGACCCGGCGATTAGGGGAAGGCGACGCCCCATCACACCTCTGCTGCTGCCACTGCCAGCAGTGCAAGCCTCGGCAGCCCTGGTTACCTGAGCCTCAGGCGGCCCTGGAGAGCTGGGCAGTCACCATTCGAGGCTTGCCTGTGCCTCAGGCCCCGCCTGGGCAGCTGGGCAGTGGCCATCTGAGGCTTTCCTGCACCTCGGGTGTTGGCTGGGCAGCTGCCATCTGAGGTTTGCCTGTGCCTTGGGCTGGTCCTGGGCAGCTGGGGGGCTGAGGGGACTGGCGGACTCCAGAGGCAGGCACGTGGAGTGGCCGGGCCTTCCTGGGGGCAGGCCCAGCCTTGCCACATGCCTGCTGCCCCAGCGGGGCTGAGGGGACTGGGTGTGCCATCTTGTGGCTGTGGATGCCATCATCTTTGAGGGCGTGACAGTTAATTAGCATATTCCCTCCTTATTGGCTGTGGGCACCATCATCTTTGCGATGGCATGAGGGTCAATTAGTATATCCTCTCTTTATTAGACAGGATATATATATATATATATATATATATATATATATATATATAGAGAGAGAGAGAGAGAGAGAGAGAGAGAGAGAGGAACATAGGGATAGAGATTAAAAGGGCAATAAATAAGTACCTATCATAATAACCTTAAGCCCTGGCTAGTGTGGCTCAGTTGGTTGGGTGTTGCCCCATGTACTAGAAGGTTGCCAGTTCAAGTCCCAATCAAGGGCATATGCCCAGGTTGTGGTCTCTATGTGACATATCTATGTTTCTCTCTCTCTTCCTCTCTTTCTTTTCTGCTCTCTCTAAAAATAATAAACTAAAATAAATAAATAAATAAATAAATAAATAAATAAATAAATAAACTATTTAAAAAATAACCTTAAACGTAAATAGGTTCAATGTTCCAATGAAAAGGCATAGGGTAGATGAATAGATAATAAAACATGATCCACATATATGCTGTCTACAAGAGACCCAGTATAGAACAAAAAATTCACACAGACTAGAAGTGAAGGAATAGAAAAAAAATTTTTTTAGGCAAATAGACATGATAGAAAAGCAATGACAGCAATACTTATATCTGAAAAAAGATATCAAAGCAAAGGCCATAAATGAGACAAAGAAGGTCACTACCTAATACTAAAGTTATCAATCAAAAATTGGATATAACTATGGTAAACATATGTGTAACCAATTCAGGATCACATAAATATATTTAAAAAACTGTTGCTGGACTTTAAGGGAGAGATCAACAACAATACAAGTAAAGTATGGGATTTAACACCACACTGTCATCATTGGCTGGGTCTTTCAGGAAAAAAAAATCAACAAGAAATCAGCAACCTTAAACAACACACTAGATCAGAAGGATTTCATTGATATTTACAGAACATTGCATCCCATGGCAGAAGAATACACATTCTTCTGAAGTGCACATATAGTATTCTTAAAGACAGATTGCATGATAAAACACAAAATGTCTTAACAAATTCAAGATTATTGAAATCATGTCAAGCATCTTCTTGGATCACAATGGCATTAAACTAGAAATCAACTATAATAAAAAAAACTCAAAAACATTCAAACACATATAGGCTAGACAGCATATATTAAACAATGAATGGATGTCCAATGATATCAAGGAAGAAATAAAAAAATACCTGGAAACAAACGAAAATGAATGCACAATAACCCCAAATCTATGGGACATAGTGAAAGCAGTCCTGAGGGGAGGGGGGAGTTCATAGCATCATAGGCCTAACCCAAAAAGCAAGAAAAATCTCAAATAAACAATCTAACCCTACCCCTAAAAAAACTAGAAAAAGAACAAGAAAAGTCCAAAGTAAGTGGAAGGGAAGAAATAATAAAGATTGCAGTAGAAGTAAATGACATAGAGACTAAAAAACAATACAAAAGATCAACAAAAACAAGAGCTGGTTCTTTGAAAAGATAAACAAGCTTATGAACTTTTAGCTAGACTTACAAAGGAACAAAGAAGGAGGGCACAAATAAATGAAATAAAAAATGACAAAAGAGAAGTAACAACTGACACCACAGAAATACAAAGGCTTATAAGAAATACCATGAACATCTACATGCCAACAACTTAGAATACATGAGAAAAATGAATAAATTCCTAGAAACATACAGGCTTCCAAAAATGAATCAAGAAGAGTCAAAGCAGAAAAAAAAAAAAAAAAAAAAAAAAAAAAGTTCTGGACCAGGTGGCTTCACAGATGAATTTTACCAAGCATTCAAAAATGAACTTAACCTGCTCAAACTTTTCCAAAAAGTCAAGAGGAGGGGAGACTTCTTTGCTCTTTTTATGAGGCCAGCATTATCTTAACTTCAAAACTAGATAAAGACACTATAGGGACAGAAAATCTTAGGCCACTATCACTAATGAACATTAATGCTAAAATCCTTAACAAAATATTAGCAAATTGGGTCAATAATACATTTAAAAGATCATTCACCATGACTAAGTGAGATTTATTCAAGGGATGCAAGGTTGGTAAAGTATTTGCAAATCAATAAATGTGATATATTATATAAACAAAATGAAAGATAGAAATCACATAATCATATTAATAGATACAGAAAAAGCATTTGATAAATTTCAGCATCCATTCATGATAAAAACTTCCAGCTAAGTGATAATAGGAGGTTCATACTCTGCATTATAATAAAGACCATATATGACAAACATACAGCCAACATCATACTCAATGAGCAAAAACTAAAAGTGTTCCTCTTAAGATCAGAAATAAGATGTCTGATTTCACCACTCTTATTCAACACTAGTAGCTCTGCGCACAAATCCGTGCACCAGTAGCTCGCCAGTAGCTTGCTGTCCCCCCTCCTGTAGCTCTCCCTGCCCCCCTCATAGCTGCTCTGCCCCCTCCTGTAGCTCTCTGCAGCCTGCTTGTAGCTCGCTGCCTCGCCCTCCTGCTGATCCATGATCTGGTTGTTACGTCGCCAGTTGCTTCATGAAGTAATGACCATTTGCATGTTACATATTTATTATATAGGATAGTTCTGCAAGTCCTAGACAAAGCAATCAGAAAAGGAAAATAAATAAAAGCATCCAAAGTAGAAAGGAGGAATTAAAGCTGTCATTTTTTTTTTGGTAGATGACATGATATTGTATATAGAAAACCATAAAGACTCCACCAAAAATCTTCTAGATATAATAAATTAATTTGGCATACTAAGAAGAAACAATATTAATATCCAAAAATCAGTGACATTTCTATATACCAATAATGAACTATCAGAGAGAGAAACTAAGAAAACAATCCTATTTACTATTACAACAAAAATGTTTCTTACCTAGTAATAAATTTAACCAAGGTAGTTACCTAGTAATAAATTTAACCAAGGTAGTAAAACACCTGTACTCAGAAAACTGTAGGACACCGAACAAAAAATAGAGGAAGATACAATCAAGTGAAAGCATATACTATTTCATTTTTGGAAGAATTAATATCATTAAAATGGCCATACTACTCAAAACAATCTATAAATTCAATTCAATTCCTATTAAAACACCAATGTCATATTTTACAGATCTAGAACAAATATTCCAAAATTTTAAACGTAACCAAAAAGACCCTAAATAGCCTTAGCAAAATTGAGAAAGAAGAATAAAGTTGGATATATCACAGTACCATATATCAAGCTATAATATAAAGCCACTGTATTCAAAACAGCCTGGTACTGGCATATAGTTTAATGGAACAGAACAGAGTACCAAGAATCAAACCCATACCTTATGGTCAATTAATATTTGGCAAAGGATGCTGGAGCATACAATGGAGTAAAGACAGTATCTTCAATGAATGATGGGAAAATTGGACAGGTACATGCACAAAATTGAAACTAGAACACCAACTTATACAAAAGTACAAAGTCATTTGTATACATAAGAATAAACTCAAAATGGATAAATGACTTAAGTGTAAGTCACAAGCCATAAAAATCCTAGAAGAAAACATAGGAAGTAAAAGCTCAGACATTTCTCATAGCAACATTTTTGCCAATATATCTCCTAGGGCAGTGGACGGCAAACTCTGCGGCTCTTGAGCCACATGCGGCTCGTGAACCACATGCGGCTCGTGAGCTGCAGTTTGCCACTCTGTTGACTAATGAGTTTGCCGACCACTGACCTAGACTCTCAATTCCAATAATTACAGGCTGTTGTTGTTCCTTGTAATTAAGCCCCTATCCCAGTGGTCGGCAAACTCATTAGTCAACGGAGCGGTAAACCGCGGCTCGCGAGCCGCAGTTTGCCAACCACTGTCCTAGGGCAAGGGAAACTAAGGGCAAAATAAACAAATATGATTACATCAAATTACAAAGCTTCTGCACAACAAAAGGAACCTTAAAAAAAAAGAAAGGAAAAGGGAACCCACAGTATGGGAGAATATATTTGCTAATGATACATTTGATAAGGGGTTAATTTCCAAAATATATAAAGAACATATACAACTCTACATGAGGAAGATAAATAATCCAATTACAAAATAGTCAAAGGACCCTAATCAAAACTCCAAGAGGACAAACAGATGGCCAATATACATATGAAAAAATGCTCACTAATCATCAGAGTGATTCATATTAACACTACCATTAGGTATCACCTCACTTCTGCCAGAATGCCTACCATCAGTAAATAAACAAACAACAGATGTTTTCCAGGATAAGGAGATAAGGGAACCCTAGTGCACTGTTGGTGGGACTGCAGAAAGGTGCAGCCATTGTGAAAAACAGTATGAATTCTCCTCAAAAAGTTAAATATGGAACTGCCTCTTGACCCAGTGTTTTCACTTCTGAGAATATATCCTCCTAAGAATACTGAAATACCAGTCAGAAAAAAATATAGCACCCCTATGTTCATAGCAGCATTTTTTACAATAGCCAATATCTATAAACAGCCCAAGTGCCCACCAGTAGAGGAGTGAATAAGAATGCTGTAGTTGATTTACACTGGAATATTTTGGGACTGTAGGGAAGAAGGAACTCTTAATGTTTTTGAGAGCATGGATTGACCTGGAGATTATTGTGCTAAACAAAAGAAGCCAGTCAGAGAAAGACAAATACCATACCATCTCGCTTATATGTGGAATCTAATGAGCAAAATAAACTGAGGAACAACATAGAACCTGAAGTAGGGATACATGTAACAGACTGAAGGATGTCAGAGGGGAGGAGGATGGGAGTGACTGCTTAAAAGGAGATGAAGAGATTATCCAAAGAACATATATGTATAGCTCATGGACATAAGCAGTAATGTGGTGAAGGCCATGGGAGGGGCAGGGCAGGGACTGAAGGGAGGTGGGCAGAGAAGGGGAAAATGTGGGACAGCTATAATAGTGTCAAAAATTTTTGTTTGTAAGTATCTACAGCCATAAAATAAGAAATGTATAATCTAATTGACCACGCCTCTGAAAACAAACTAAAATACTGGATAAACAATATTTTGAAGACTTGTCGTGGGCATTTCAGTGAGCTGGCAAGGAAGAAAATAAATATGAGGGCCGAAATTGAGGGAGGGAAGAAATCAAGAAAGTTAAGCTGAGCACAGAGAGTAGCTCTTGTGTGTGAAACAAAAACAAAAACAAATGAACATACACACAACAATAACAACAGCAACTTAGCTCCTATAGGAGCTGGTATGGTGGGAAGCCTTACTGAGTCCTGAGCCGACCAAGTGGTTAGTGGTTTGTAAACAGCAGGGATAAGAGCACACCTTGACTTTTCAAACTTGAATTATTTTGCAGTAATTTATTCCTCAGTTCGCTGGGAACATACTCCCATCCCCACCTGAGGAAGGATACATTTTCTAAGTTTCTGTATGCTCACTTTATATTCTTAGATCTTCATTTTTTCCTGCTTCTATATTGCAGGTAGTAATCCCTATGATTTTACTTTTGTTTGCTTTATTCCTATTGTCCAAAGGAATTTTTTTTCTTTATCTGTTAAATTTTGCACGTGGTGTCCATATAGCCTTTGAATTTTTCCCTGCTTTAAAATTTTGTTACAAAGTTTTAACATACAGAAAAGTTGTAGGAATACCATAATAAACAACCTTTCACCTAAGTTCACAGACACATTACCACATTTACAACTGTACTTTCTCTCAATTAGTTATTTTTTGCTGAACCACTTGAAAGTTACAGATATCATGACCTTCTATTCCTAAATGTCAGTACGCATCTTCTAAGAACAAGAACTTCTCACATTTCCATAATATAATTATCAAGTGCAAATAATTTAATATTGATACAATGATACTATCTAAAATTAGTTCAAGTGATAATTTTACAAAAATTTCTTTTATAACTTTTTCAAATCCAATATCCAATCCTGAATTACACCAGGCATTTAACTGTCATGCTTGATAAAGGTTTTTGTGGTTCTCAGTGAGCACTTTTGATCCGGAGAGTCTGTTTTATTGGTTTATTCATATTTCAGATTCCTATTTTATGAATTTGGGTCATCTAGATCTGCTCTCTGTGACTCATATTTCTTTTTTCTCTCTCTCTCTCTTTTTCTCTCATTATTTCTTCTCCTTCTCCTTCTCCTTCTCCTTCTCCTTCTCCTTCTCCTTCTCCTTCTCCTTCTCCTTCTCCTTCTCCTTCTCCTTCTCCTTCTCCTTCTTCTTCTCCTTCTTCTTTTACTTTAGGTGCTCACTGAAGAGTGGTCTTCTTCAGAACCACAAGGTACCTAACAGACTCCTGCAAATCTACCAGCCCAAGTGCCTGGACATTGCTCCTGTCCAGGTAATAACCCAGTTCAGGCCCCTGATGTTAGTGTCCCTGGAATGCAGTTCAGTGGACACAGTTGATTGCATCCTGTCCGTGGAGCAGCAAGTCACATAATTTAATGATGCAGTCTCATTCGTCTCTGTGGCCACAACCAACTTCTTAGATCCAGAGAAAATTTCTGAGGAGGCAAATTTGAGCTTCTGATACTGCTGACTCCAAACTTGGTCTACGCGGATTGTGGCCACAGAGATAAATAGACAGCCCAGAACAAAAACTGGATGCCCACGGTGGCAGTGCCTGGAGCCCAAACTGTGCCTGCAGCGGTCGGCATGGATTCAGGCCAGGCTCTGCCTTCTGAACCATCATGATGGGACCACAGACTAGTCCTCTCCTAATATTTATTTTCTTGATTTTTACTTCTTTATTCATCTGAAATTGCTATCATGGGGTTTTCTTTAATCTCAACTTCATTTTCTTTATCCTACATGAGGCTCAATCCTTCCATTACACTTTTAATTGAGCCAATCATGGTTTTGTGTTTTAAAATCTTTAATCTGCCCTAACCGGTTTGGCTCAGTGGATAGAGCGTCGGCCTGCGGACTGAAAGGTCCCAGGTTCGATTCTGGTCAAGGGCATGTACCTGGGTTGCGGGCACATCCCAAGTGGGGGGTGTGCAGGAGGCAGCTGATCGATGTTTCTCTCTCATCGATGTTTCTAACTCTCTATCCCTCTCCCTTCCTCTCTGTAAAAAAATCGATAAAATATATTTTTAAAAAAATCTTTAATCTCCAGAAGCCTTAATTTCTTTCTTTTTTACATATAACTACATGCTACAATCACATAGATACAATATTGTCTTGAGAATTGCACAAGAATATCTAATTAATATCTTAGTTTTTAGAGTAAATTTTTTTCTGAGAGAAAGGTTGCTCTAGGTCTTCAAAAGCAATGTCCCCATCACTGGATGAATTTTCTTTACATATATTGAGTAATGCTTCCCTGTTTCCTTTTTTGGTAGAAAATCCCACTGTGCTGGTCTTCTGCTTACAATGACCAGAAAGAAAACTCAGACTGATTTTCTACTTGGGTGATGATTAAAAACAACAAAAATAATATATAAAACCAGGCATTAGTTTTATAATAAAAAATAAATATTATTTAAATTAAATCTCATTGTCTAAAATTGAATTTTTAATCTTTCTTCCTAAATGCTCTTCACTTATAGACATTTCTATCATTACAGATGGAATTTTTCTGGGTTTTTAAAATAGTGATTTTTCTTCAAACCAGTATATTTCATCTATAACACCTCAAATACTATGGCAAAAGGCATATATACCCTTCTTGCAGGAGTTGAGAGTAGGGTGGAGGTAACAACATTGGAAATAATGTTATATAATATATTATACTAGAAGCCCAATGCACGAAAATTCATGCAAGAGTAGGTCTTCCTTCCCCCGACTGCCAGCACCGGTTTCCCTCCAGCACCCAAGACCTGGCCTTCCCTCTGGCCACCAGCAGGCACCCAGGACCAGGCTGCTTCGCTCTGGCCCAGCTTCATCCGGAAGGACGTCCAGAATGAAGTCCAGAAGGACGCTGGTCTAATTAGCATATTACCCTTTTATTATTATAGATGTGCTCTGATTGGCTAGGCCTGTATCTCACACCTCTATCCTGGAGCAATGGTGTAGCTTAACTTGAACCACATGCATGGAAAATGGGGCAGAACTGACACCTCAAAGGAAATTTTGATACTATTAGCAGAGGGGAATGTATGATGGAAAGTTAAAAAATGCCCACTGTGAGGCTCCCACTTATTGTTTGGGAGCCACATGCCAAAGACTATCAAAGCATCACTTTTGAGTTGTCTTACTCCTTTTGAACTGAGACCTGGATTACAGTTGATTTAGACTATGTGTCCTTTAGGCAAGGACTATGCCACTTATATTTCTATCCCTATTACATAAATAATGCCTAGCTATATAACACTGAGTTGCATTCATTTGATAATTAATCATGCCCCATTCATGTGGTATTTACTTTATTGTTTTTCTTAAGCAGTTATTTAAACATTGCATGCTCCTAAACATCTACACTTATTTCCTCATTTTACAGAATTACTATGCTCAGAATTCAAATGCTAATGCTCCTTATTTTCATAGTTATAATCCAAATACATTTACTATACTAAAAATAAAAGGTTATAAATGTTTAAGCCTCTTCCATTACATTATTCCTTCTGTATCAGTGAGTTTGCTATAAGCAACAAGAAATAAGAAACCCAATGTGAATACATTTCCCTTAAGAAATTAACAAGTTTTCAGTCTATTTTCTTATGGTCAATTCCATATACTAGTAGCTATATCCAAAACTTTTTTCTTGAAACATGTTTCTGAAATTTTAATGTGCTTATGAATCACTTGGGAATCTTATTAAAATGCAGATTCTTATTAAGTAGAGCTGAGATGAGCTTGAGATTCTACAGAAACTCCCAGATGATGCCAAAGAGATGGTGCTAGCAAAAAGTCTAGAGTTACACCTACACTTAGAGAATTCTCAGCATTTAGACTTGGTGATCTGCTTCACCACACAATTATGTTTTAAAGGACCACATGAGAGCTTTAAAAAATGGACTTGTGTGGGAGGACCCACCCATAATTCTACATTTTTCCCAGTTTTACTCCCATATCTTTTGGAAAACACTCAATAAGAGGCTCCAATTTCATTAATTTAAGTTAATTTTTAAATATATTTTATTGTTGATAGTATTGCAGATATCTCCCCGTTATATCTGAATTATCTTTCTCTTTTCTGCTTTTTCTGTGTTCCCAAATGTGTAGCTTAGAAATCTGAGATCCCCACTACCCTTGTTCTACCTCTTTCATTTGGTCATTTCTACATTTTTGAATGAGTTACAACACTCCTCCTTTATCTGTGAGGGATACATTCCAAGATCCCCAGTGGATGCTTAAAATGCTTGATATTACCAAACACTATATATACCATATTTTTCCTATACCCATGATATAGTTTAATTTATGAATGAGGCATTTTAATAGATTAACAACAACAACAATAAACTAGAACAATTATAACAATAAAACAAGGGTAACTTAAAGAAAAGCACTGTGATACAGCAAGGATCAAGCTGATAATCGTGTGGGCTACTAAGTGACTAAGAGGAAGATAGCATATATAGAGCAGTAATGCTGGGTTTAGGGATGATTCACATTAAGGCAGGACAGAGTGGTCCAGCAGGATGGTGCAAGATTTTATCACACAACTCAGAATGGCACACAATTTATAATTTATACATTATTATTTCTGGAATTTTCCACCTCATGTTTTTGGACCACAGTTGATGGCAGGAAACCAAGGAAAGCAAAACTGCAGATAAGGGAACTGGTATATCTTGCAAACAGGAAGTCCAGAAGCAAACCAATTCTAAGGATGGTTAACTCAGTGTCTTAGCATTACCTAGGCTATCTTTCCACTGTGCCATCCTCAGTTTGCCAGCTTAGACTCTTAAGCTAGTGTCCTTTTTTCAGAAATGTTTGCTTTAGATTCAGATATCACATGCACACAATATTCAGAGACAGGAAAGGTGCCTAAATATAAAGGAAGACACATTTCCAAGAAGCCCCTAAGCATAATTTCTTAATTTTCATTACTGATTCTGACAAGGAGAACACAATTCCATGACTAGCTTAGAATATTCTAGGATTTTAATATTTTATTTGTAATATTAATCTCTGGTGACTGGGTAATGGACAGCCCTACTTGTTGTGATGCATAAGGACACCATTATCTGGAGCAGGAAAAATGGAACAAAATGGCTGGATATCGTACTACTAGAGGCCCAGTGCACAAAATTTGTGCATGGGTAGGGTCCCTAGCACCTGCCCGCCAGGGCCTTCCTTCGTTCTGTGCCACCCCCTGGTGGTCAGTGCATGTCATAGCAAGTGATCGAACTTCCAGTTGCTCAAACTCCCATGGGGACACTTTGCATATTAGGCTTTTATAGATAGATAGATAGATAGATAGATAGATAGATAGATAGATAGATAGATGATAGATAGATAGATAGATAGTCCCACTCAAGGTGAAAACATACAAGTATGTCCAACTAGCTGTCCACTGCATGTGGAAGGAAAAATCACTCAAGAACAGATCTATACTGGTAGTATTGGTAGTGGCTATCAAGTTACTTTCCTTGTCAGGAACTTAGAAATATAAAAAAATTAAATGAAAAAAATTGAAAAAGTAAATCGGAATGCTGGTTATGTGGAATGGCAATTCTGGAAAGGTACAGAGTGTGACAATATTTGTAGTTTCTGTAATGCTTGGCAAATGTAATCCATTGCAGAAGAGACTCCGTAGGTAAGATGACTTACCCTGTGGATAATTCATCTGTCTTTAGATGTATGGGTTTTCTGTCAAGGATGATTTATCTACTGCCATTGCTGAGTGTCCAGCTTATTATCGGTAGGAATTTGCCTACAATGCTTCCTCAACCAGCATCATTTGTGAAGTTGTAAAATGAGTTACTAACAGTCTTCCCCCCACCCCAACAAACATCTTGCCTTACTAGGATCACCTTTCATGATAGTGAGTTCACAACTACAGAATTCACTCTTTACCACATGCCTCATCTGGAAGTGGCTGGCTTGACAGACGATGAAATGGCATGCAAAAGCCTCAGCTATAGTGCAAACAAGGAGAAAACATCTTGTTAGAGGGTATTTTCAGAGGATGAGATGTGTGCCTTAAACCAGCAGCCAATCCCAATTTAGGCTCCATAGGTGGCATGTATAAATCTGAGAGTCAAGACATAGAAGTGGAAGTGTCTTTTCTTGCAATGACTCTTAATTCTATACAAGAATAATTTTGCTTTCTGTCCCCAATAGTTGGAAGGTCACAGAGCTTAAGAGAGGTGTTTCATAAGAACACATTAACATGTTTCCAGTAAGTTGGAAACTGAGACTATTTCCTAAAGAAGGTGAAGGCCACTCTATTGCCCTAGGCAACTTATCACAATTACTAGGAGGAAATTAGGTTGCTGTTACAGAATAGAGGAAAAGGGACAATCATTAGAGTACCACTTGATACTTACTTTCTTACTTAGCAGTCCTTGAAAATTATGCTATCCCAAGGAAAAAATGACCACCAATGACTTAGGATTTATGGAAAAGGATATATGGGTTATTACTCCACCAGATCCAAACCCTGTCTAGCTAAACAGGCTGGGAGAGGGTAAGGAGAACAAAGAGTCATAGCATAGTTGCTATGATTATCAGCATGGGCCTTGCAACCCGCTACCGAAGTGAAGAGTGTAACAGATGGAATTTATGTTATTAGTTGATGTTTTCCCCTGCATTTTTGCACTACTACATTACCTGAAGAATACCAGTTGTGACTAACATTTCAGATTTTCAGTTAACAATTGGAGAATTAGCAATCTCAAGATGGTCTTGAGATTTATTTGCTTCATTTATTTGCCTTAAAGAATCTCATCTTTCCCCATGATTTTTTTTTTCTCCCCACATGCATGCAGGGTGGATCTCTGGCTCTAATTTCCATGAGCCCCAAACATTGATATTCCACAGCTTATTTGCTATCTTCAATATTTGTTATCTTATTGCTTTTCTCCCCAACCCCCATCGTTTTTTTGCATTGTCATTGAACCAATCAACTATGCCTGATGAAACATCTAGACTATTTCTTCTTCTAGCTTTAATGTCCAAGACAATTATCCTGTTGATTCTGTATTATAAATAATCCTTCATTCTATCTAAGTCTCAAAATAAAAATCACCTTATTTTATCTTGTTTGAGTTATCAAAAATGTAATCCCTAAAATTGGGGCCCTAGCTCCCACATGGGATCCTGTTTAAAGATAGAGCAGTCCAAAGGAAAACTAGAATGAAAAGCAATTCTAATCTCCAACCTAATCTGTCTTTTAGAAATACCCAGAGGGTAATAAATAGCAATCTTACTTTACACTTCCCCACCCTGTCTCTGCCTTTTGTTCTACCCTCCATGTGGATGAGAGCTGCTTCCTTGAAACATTGCCCTTCTTCACAAAGCTCAACTCTGGCATACCCTTTTCTCCTGCTCACGATTTTGTGATTTCTCCTTTTTTCAATAAAACCCATTAAAAACTCTAGCTTCTTTTATTGAGATAGTCCTTTACCTAGTTATCCTTATTTTGTTGTAGAAGGCCTTTATGCTACAATGCAGATTGACATAGTCTCTTTCTAAACACTTAGAGAAAAAGGGAGAAATCAGGGACATGAGCATGGAAAGTGTTAGTGTGATAAAACGTCTACATTTTTCTTTAGAGAATTAATGAAGGGCTACATACCTACTCCTGCTATTTGGAAGCCCCTGTCATTCCCCAACCATCAGCATCCTCTCATTCCTCACACAAGCCCTGCCTACTCCCTATTGGGTCAAATGACATACTTTTGGTATCTGTGGAGGTACTGTCTAAATCTGCTAGTTGTATACTTCCAAGTACCTGTTAGTACATTAATCAGCTAACATACCAGTATTTTTAATTAATAGGTCTCTGAAAGGGATAAGATGATGGCCCCTTCATTGCGTTATCCTATCTAATAAAAGAGTAATATGCAGATTGACCATCACTCCAACACACAAGATGGCTGCCCCCATGTGGTCAAAGATCCTGCCCCCATGTGGACACAAGATGGCCACCACAAGATGGCCAGCAGGGGAGGGCAGTTGGGAAGAACCAGGCCTGCAAGGGAGGTCAGTTGGGGGCGATCAAGCCTGCTGGGGAGAGCAGTTAGGGGTGACCCAGCCAGCAGAGGAGGGAAGTTGGGGGTGACTGTGTCTGCAGGGAAGGGCAGTTAGGGGTGACCAGGCCTGCAGGGGAGGGCAGTTAGGGGTGACCAGGCCTGCAGGAGAGGGCAGTTAGGGGTGACCAGGCCTGCAGGGGATGGCCGTTAGGGGCAAACAGGCTGGCAGGGGAGCAGTTAGGCATCAATCAGGCTGGCAGGGGAGTGGTTAGGGGGTGATCAGGCTGGCAGGCAGAAGTGGTTAGGGGCAATCAGGAAAGGCAAGCAGGCTAGCAGTTGGGAGCCAGCAGTCCTGGATTGTGAGAGGGACGTCCGACTGCCCGTTTAGGCCCGATCCCACTGGGATCGGGCCTAAACGGGCAGTCGGTCATCCCTAGAGGGGTCCCAGATTGGAGAAGGTGCAGGCTGGGCTGAGGGACAGCCCCCCCCCCCACCCCGGTGCACAAATTTAGTGCACCGGGCTTCTAGTTTTTTATAATAATTCAGTAAGCAAGCAATGGACCTCTGCCCCACTGCTGTAAATATGGGCCATCTCTATAGGCTGTCTAAAGTCATGGTCATTGTCAACCAGCTTGTGACCTCCCCTGCCACATTAGAAGAAAATTATTAGGCTCACTCTTCAAACTTGGTGTAGTTGGTTTGGTTAGGTTTTCCTGGCAGATAATGGAAAACCTGATGCAGTGGACTGAATGTTTATGTCCTTCCCAAATTCATACATACCTTGAAATCGTAAGCCCCATGATGGGATTAGGAGGTGTACCTTGGGATGTAATTAGGGCATGAGAGTGGAGACCTCATGAATGGGAAATGTGCCTTAATAAAAGATCTCCAGAGAACTCTCTTGCTCTCTTTCTGCCAAGTGAGTATACCAGAAGTCTGCAGTCTGCAGTCTGGAAGAGGGTTCTTCCAGCGCCTGACCATGCTGGCACTCTGATCTTAGACTTCGTGCCTCCAAAACTCTTAGAAATAAATTTCTGTTGTTTATGAGCCACTTGGTTGATAGTACAGTACTTTTTTAAAGCAGCCTGAAAGGACTAAGACATATAACTATGTATATCTGCTAAAAACTCTCCTGCTGAGGGACTTATGTCAAGAGGGGAAGCATGCCTGCACCACTTCCTGGGTTCTATATCCCTTCTTGTGGGCAGCAGTGGTTGTCTTTTTTCTTCTTTAATACTGATCAGTAGGGTTCACCAATAGTGAGAAAGCTAGGGATCACTTCATTTTAAGATAAAGATAAGATTGTTCAACTATTCACTACAAATCCTTGCAGAAGGGCTCCAGACTACTCTACTACTCTGATCCTCTGGTATGTGGGCCATAATTGATGTCTTTCAAAATGGATTTTTTTTTCCTAAAAAAAGTGAAGCATTTTTCTGTTGTTGTTGGTTGGTGCATAATTAGGAATCTGACACAGGAGTTCCAGACATTCTCTACCCAAATTTATAATTACCACAGGATAGTCTACCACCATAATGGAGATCCTCATGGCCTTGAGTCCATGAATAATGTCCAGTGCGGGCAGCCTTTGGGTGTTTATTTCAGGTATCAACATTGTTTTGTCTCTGATGTCTGCCATTCTTAGAGAATTTCAGTAGAGTGTTCTAATCATGAAGTACATTGAGTTTACTTTGACTACTAGCTATGAATTTCTGATCCTATGTTTATGCAAACAATTAATATTACTACTTATTTACTTAATAGTACTTAAAATTATTTTACATTTTTACAAACATATTACATGTACCAGTCCTATTAAAATTCAGGATCTTTGAGAATAGGATCTCTGTTTGTATCTCTAATATACCACAGTATTTGTTGACTAATATAAATTCCCAAGGGCATATTTTATACTTCTTTTCATTTTTGTAAAATCATTTGTGTGGGTTTAAGCCTGAAACACCAGTTTCTGAGCTGTGCATTCTCCCCTAAATCACAATTCCAAACTCAACATTATCTCCACTAGGTTTCTTGTTCCTTTGTTTTTCTGGTAAATTTCAAGAATAATCAGGGCTACTGTTTGCATTTCTTTAGATCATTTAAATATTTATTTTCTTTTTTAAATCTCTTTATATGGAGATACTTTACACAGATTGCAGCTACTTAGTCAAAATTTCTTTCTTTCCAATATCTCAATTTCTAACTTAAATTTATCAAGATATAACCCAATGTTTCTTATATATTCTCAATATATTTTTATATTCCCAAAATATAACTCAGTGGTTCTGCTCTCCTTCTCCCTATTTCATGTAGAGTTACCTAATCTACCCATTTCCAAAGTAAATTTTCCTTGTTGTCTTTATCACATATGTTATGGTAGATTTGTCTCCTCATTATTCTTATTAACATAATGAATGGCTTAGGAACAAAGTAGGAAGGGGGAATGGAGGAAACCAGCGGTAGTGGAAAAAAGGCCTCTGCACTAACTTTCATTTCCATTTCTCATCACCCGGAAACCCACCCCTTATACTGATGGCAGAGTGTTCTCCATAAAATGTAAATTATACTTGCCAGTGTCTTGTTTAGTGAGGACCAACATCTCTAACTCTAGATTATAAGTGCAGTGAAGTTAGGGCCTATCCTATAGTTCTGTGAATATCACATCTGTTTACTGACTGATTAGTATAGTTACTGTCTCATGACAGGTACTCAATACATATTTGTTGAATGAACAAAGAAATAATAAACTTTTAAAATGATTCATTAGACACTATAAGCACAATGTTTGTTTCTGCCTATCAATTGATTCTCATATTGTAATGCTGGGTCATTTATAATTTCAGAAATGCACTGTGCTATTTTCTGTCCTCATTTATTTTCTCAAATTTCTCTCTCTGAACTTAATAATTCTCTGGTCATATCCCCTTCTCATTTTCTATTTTTATTCCAGTTTATTCTCTAAAATTTTCTTATGGTTAAGATCCATAACTTTCATATCAAATTTTTCTCTCCTATGTAGTGTGGATGAGAACTAAATGGTAGTCAATAGTGCTTATTGAATTAAATGGAATTGAAATTTTTTTTTCTTTCTATTACAAAGATTGTTTCACATGCAGTACATTATAAGACTGTCCCAATAGTCTTTCTATTTTGGCAGAGTAAATACTATTATTTCCATTTTGAAAATAACTGAGTTGAGGCTCAGAGAATTTTGAGTATTTCCTGGATGCAACATGATTTGTGACAGAGGTGGTGTTAAATTCATGTCTTTTTTTTTCTTTTAAAAATTTTCCATTTTTAAATTACACTTGATGTGCATTAGTATATAAGTTTCAGGTGTACACCCCAGGGATTAGACATTACATAACTTACTAACACATTCATCTGACACCATACATAGTTATTAGAATATTATGGACCATATTCCCTATACTGCACTTTACATCTCCATGATTATTCTGTAACAACCAATTTGTACTTCTTAATCCCTTCACCTTTTTCACTCATTCCCCCAATCCCTATCCCATCTGGCAACTGTCAAAATGTTCTCTTTGACTATGAATCTGTTTCTCTTCTGCTGGTTTGTTTATTTTTATTTTTAGATTCAGCTATTGATACATATGTATTTATTTCCATTTTCTTGTTCATATATATTTTAAATATATTTTTATTGATTTCAGAGAGGAAAGGAGAGGGTGGGAGAGAGAGAGAGAGAGAGAGAGAGAGAGAGAGAGAGAGAGAGATCAATGATGAAAGAGGATCATTGATTGGCTGCCTCCTTCATGCCCTACACTGGGGATTGAGCCTGCAACCCGGGCATGTGCCCTGACCAGGAATCAAACCATGACTTCCTGGCTCATTGGTCGATGCTCAACCACTGAGCTACACTGGCTGGATTTGTTCATATTTTTAAAATCTTTTAATTCTTCTTCTTCTTAAAGAAGACCCTGGTTTGGTGGTGATGAATTCCTTTAGCTTTTTCTTCTCTGGGAAGATCTTTATATGTCCTTTGATTCTAAATGATAGCTTTGTAGGGTAGAGTAATCTTGGTTGTAGGTCATTACTTTTCATCATTTTGAGTATTTCTTGCCAATTCTTTCTGGCCTGCAAAGTTTTTGTTGAGGAATTAACTGAAATTCTTTTGGGAGCTTCTTTGTAGGTAATTAATGGCTTTTCTCTTGCCTTTAAGATTCTTTGTTTGTCTTTATCCTTTGCATTTTAATTATGATGTGTTTTGGTATGGGGTCCTTTTGGGTTCATCTTCTTTGGAACTCTGGGTACTGGACTTATGTGTCTACTAGAGGCTCAGTGCACAAAATTTGTGCACTCGGCAGGGGGGGTGGTCCCTCAGTCTGGCCTGTGTCCTCTCACAGTCCAGGAGCCCTCGGGGGATAGCCAAGTGATGGCTTAGGCCTGCTCCCTGTGGAGAGTGGGCCTAAGCCAGCAGTCAGACATCCTTAGTGAGGCTCCTGCCACTGCCATTACACTCACTAGCTGTGAGCCCAGCTTCTGGCTGATCAGCTCTCCCCCTGTGGGAGTGCACTGACCACCAGGGGGAGCTCCTGCATTGAGCATCTGCCCCCTGGTGGTCAGTGTGCAACATAGTGTTCTGCAATTCAGTTGATTTGCATATTAGCTTTTTATTATGTAGGATTTCCTTCACCAAATTATGGAAGTTTTCTGTCATTTTTTTTTTTTTTCAAATAGGCTTTTAATTTTTGCTCTCTCTCTTCCCTTGAATGTTGGTACACTTCAAGTTGGCCACTATCCTCTTTTTTAGGGGATTCTTATTTTATTTTTGCTGTTCTGATTATTTTTTGCTTCTTTATATACCAAATCACTGATTTGTTTCTTGGCTTCATCTACTTTATTGTTGATTCCCTGTAAATTATTCTTCATTTCAGTTAGTGTATACTTCAATTCTGACTTGCCTTTTTTTATGCTGTTGAAGTTCTTACTAAATTAATTTAGCATACTTATAACCAGTGTTTGAACTCTGCATTTAGTATATTGGTTGTTTCTATTTAGTTTAGTTTTTTTTATTTCCCCTGAAGTTTTGTTCTGTTCTTTTATTAGGGACATGTTTCTTTGTCTCCTCATTTTGGCAGCCTCTCTGTGTTTGATTTTATATTTTAGGTAGAGCTTCTATGTCTTCCAGGCTGTTAAAGAGGCCTAATGTAATAGGTGTTCTGTAGGGACCAGAGCTGATCTCTGACCTCAAATCTCTGAACATGGTGGAGCAATTGTGCAGGGGCACTCTCCACAGAGCAGGGCTTACTTCTGTGGGACTCTAGTGCCAGTGGAGTCCACACCTTAAGCGTGTCACCAGTGGAGGTGGTTTAGATAGTGATGCTGTGATGTGGTCTGAAGCTAGCCACTGAGTACACTGGTTCACTGGCCTCCAAGGAGGTGCAGGTCGAGGTCAGCTGCCACCTGTGTTCTACCCGGGCCCCCCCATCATTAGCTATAAAGTTATCTGCAGCTGTCTGCTACTTGTGCTGGGCTTGGATATGCCCAGGAGAAGCCAAGCTGTGAATCAAGGCTAGCTTCTACTTCTATCAGGGCTGGGGCCACTTAGAGAGAAATATTGGTCTTTTAGGAAAATCTGAAACCTGAGTCAAGACAGGCCATTTGTATGGAAAGAGCCACTGAACACAGCATGGGTGAGCACACATTACCTAAATTTTGGGTAAGATGGGGACTTAGGGAATCACCAGGGCAAGGCAAACAGTGTGAGCCAGGTTTCTGGAGTCTCAAATATGGTGACCGCCTACTGGCTCTGTGGGAGGAGGGCTTATCAAAGGCCCCTGCCAGCACTATTCTCTGGGAGAAAGTCAGATGACAGACAATTCAGTTCCTCCCTATATGTCTCTGATGCCTTTCAAACTGCTGACCCAGAGCTGAAGCTCAGAGGGAGTGGGTTTGAGTAAGAGAGAGAGAGAGAGGAAACATCTATTTGTTGTTCTACTTATTTAAGCATGCATTTGTTGATTCTTGTATGTGCCCTGACAAGTCATATAAGAACAATGCTCTAACCAATTGAAATATCCAGCCCAGGGTGTTGCTTCTTCTTTCATTACTAGTTGTAGGACTTCCATTCAGCCAGATTTCAGGCAGCTTTGAATGATGGTTGTTCTGTAATTTAGTTGTAACTTTGATATTCAAATTCATGTCTTGTGACTTATACTTCCCAGTTCATGACAGAATCTTTGATTATATTATTATGGCTCTATGAGATTCAGCAACCTTGTAGAGTCCTCATGGCAGAAGATGCCAATTTTATTTTAGTTTTGTTATTTTTTTTCTTTTTCCAAACTGGGAACTGGTAAAAGGTCTGCTTCTGTAGATATTCTTAGGATGGATGAAGAGAAAATATTTTCTCCCTTTGAGCTTCAGACATTCCTCTGAGACACAGGGAAGAATGAGGGTTGTTTTGTTAAAGTATTTTTTTTTTTAAATAATAAAAACCCTATATTACATTTGCAATTTTATGCCACATCACAGTATTAAGCACAATTTCTAAAAACACTGAAACATGCCATTTTTATTAATGGTCCATTTAAAACCACCAAACATTTTGATGTCAATTACTAAAACAAGGTTTAACACTGTCAAAAAGCATTAGTGCTAAAAACAGTCATCCTCTCTGTATTTTCATCTGTAAAGCATTACAGTTTATAAAACAATTTTAACTCTGAATATATAAAGCCCTATATGAAGGTTTCCATATGTTTAGAATTTTATTTGTGTGTTTGATTTTAAATTGCTTTGAAAAACAGACAGTTGAGGTTTATAGAAAGGAATCTTTCTTTTAGGAAATAAATGTCTCAAAAGTGCAGGGCACCAGCAATAAAAACATTCTGACCACAAATCAGAAACACATTTAGAAGTGTTTGTTGAATATACCTTCTGAAACTAGTATTTTGTTTCTATTTGCTGGAAAATTGAAAAATCTGTTGTATCTTGGCATGGCTTAGCCAAGCCCCTGGCCCAGCCCCAGATGCCTTGTGCAGTAGATGGCATACATAATATTCACAGCTAGGCCCATGCCCTGTGTTTTCATTACATATATTTTAAATATAAAAATATATAAAATATATCTCTTAACAATACCATTATTCATCTATAGTTGATCTCAACATAATATCAGTTTGCATATTCTTCTTTTCCTTAAAAAATATGTCTAAGAAAAAAAAAGAGAGAGAGAGAAGATGACCATTAATCAGTGTTTCAGCTGCTCAGTGGCACCTGGCCAAAAGCCATGAAGCTGACAACTGGAGTTTGGAGTGTTTTTTTGTAAGGCTAATTTAAGGCGAACTTGGATGGATTCAAGATTTATAAGCCCTAAAATGTCCTGATGGAGCAAAGTTCAAGTAAAGTAATTCGCTGCTTACCACACAAATGGGGCTGAGCCCACACTGCTTTGCGATTTAGTCTGTGTAGTCAAGGAGAATTTTAAAAACAGGCAGAATGGCTGAGATTTTGTGTTTCACTTTAAAGGACTTCTAAGAACTGAGAGGATTACAGTATATTCTTTTAAGCAGCTAGTACTTTTATACCTATCAATAATTCCAAGTCTAAACTTTCAGGATTGCCTGGAGTGTATACTAGTATCTCCTTTAACACTTTAATAACTGTGAGAGATGCTCATTCCTATCTTATTATTTCATAAATATTTCAGAATAAATATCAGAAATTTTAAGGAATTGTAAATACCACTGGTATTACACAGAGTGGTGGAATTGGGGTTGAAAAAACATTTGAAGAATCATTTAATTAAACATATGTAGGCTATTTGAAATAATTTAGCTGCTTTAAATATAAGAATATGTTAATTCAAATAATTGCCTCCAAAAACAGGAAGCAGACTTTGATGTTACTTTGCTGTACACTAATATTTTATAAGCCAATGTTATCAAATTTGGAGAAAGTTCAAATGCCTGCTCGCTGGTGGCAAAAGAAAGGAAAGAAACTTTTCTCCATATGAATTTCCAAGGATTATTTAATTGAAATGAAAAGGAACAAATAGGAAATGGCTATTATTTTTAACAAGGGAAGAAAACATTAATCATATTATGAAGGAATACTCTTTATCAAAGAAATCTCATTTTTTTCTTATTCCTGTTTATCATTATTAGTAAAGAGAATCAAAATACAGTGCAGTGACTCTATCTAATAGATACTTAAAAGAGAAACAATCAAAAGACTACAGTGCAGCATAGATTGGTTAAAAATAAATGAAATTGTCTCATAAAAACACATTATATTATTATTTTACTATTTTTTAAGAGACTCAGAAAGAGACACCTATGAATGGTATAGGGAATTGCAAATAACATAATTTAAATATAACAGAACAACATTTGTAAAGTAATAAGTTATATCTGGTAAGTAAGAGTTGAGGTTTACAATGGCTCTGAGGGAAAGCAGGGAAGTAACTTTTGGGATTTTAAGTAACATGGGACTATATACTAGTAACTATAAAAAGAAACAGATAATTGAACATTTGGTGCTTTTTCTACTTTTAAATATTGTTCATAACCTTCACTAGGATACTTTTTCCTGGCAGTAATGGAGACAAATATGGATTTTTGCACTACAGATGAAAAAATAATTGTATGAGGGGTTATTCATTCCTTCATTCCCTCAGCACTCTTAACTTAAACAGTCTTGATTTTTACTACTAAACACACCCTTTATTTTCTACAAACGTTCATATGTCATGGGTGGAAGCTTGGCAAGTTCTTTGTCTGTTTCATTTATTTTAAGGTCTATTTTCCACCTGCATTGGAATGAAGGCAGCAAGACATAAAACAGTCTGGCCAGGCTGTGGGGAGAAAAGTCTGATCTATGTTTGCTTCTGTGAAATGAAAAAGGCTCTCATGACAGAGAATCACATATTTTACCAGGGAGCTTATTTCCTAAGAAATGCAGCACTGACTGTGAAAATAGGATGTGTGCTGATCTTTATTTCATTGGCTCAGGATGCTCTCTTAAGTTACCTGCTGATTTCATCCTTGTGTAAAATTTGTTTCTTCTGATTAGACTCATTTGATTAATTTTCAAATTCTCTAGCTTTAATCATAACAGAAGACTTCCATTGACTTAGCCTTTTGCTCTGAGCATGCCTAATCCCAGGAACTAGAGTGGACTGTCCTGGAGTCCTAAGCAGAGGATGCCCAATTGGCGCAACTCATTGAACGAGGATGGGTAACGGCAGTCCCCAGGAGCTATACTCTACATGTTGTTCCTCATAGGAGAGGATTAATGTGGGCTTCTGATTTCAGGTACATTCTAAAGGATGGACTTTTTTTCTAGTTAGGAAGTACTGTATTCCTGCTAGAAAACACCAGGTGTTCCATCAACTAATGTCACCAGTTTAAAGTGCATATGTTTCTAGCAAGACGTACAAACAATGAGGCTGATTCTAAAGCAGATATTAACCTTCCACTCCTCTTTCCATTTAGGTTGGGATTGGAGTCTGAGCAAATGAAAGGCTATGATAGTGTCCCCTCTTGCCATTAGGAATATATTTTAAGATTGGGCCCTCCTTTCAATATTGAGGAAACACTTCTTGTACTTGGGTAGTTGATCAAATGAGGAGTAACAAACTTCCTTTTCTGTTCTTTGCTTTATATGAATTAAAATTACAGAAAGTGTCCAAACAGACCCAAATGTGGCAATAGCAGGTCAGAGATTTGCCAGTAACAAAAGCTAATACTGCTGTATCTTTGTATTGCTGCTGTCTACAAAGAAGGAGGAGGTAAAAAATGTCACTGCTTTCTCACTGTTCAGCACCAATGAGTACTCAACTGTTCCTATATCCCCAAAGTCCAGCCCGTATCATTCTGCATGCACACAAAGAGAAACCACCTGCTGGGGTAGAAGATGCTTGTGGATATCAGAGCTCAGTGATGGAAGACCTAGGAGAATCTTCTACAGAAAATGACAGTTTGTTTTTTTTACTATTTTTATTGAGTAATATGGATATTGTATTGAAGTACTAGAGGCCCATTGCATGAATTTGTGCACAGATGGGGTCTGGCTCGGGGGGAGGGGATGTGGGAGGCTGGCCTGGTCGAACTCCTGGTCAAGGGGACAATTTGCATATTAGCCTTTTATTATATAGGATCATAGATATGCTCTCATAGCATTTGCAATAATCTATTTTTGTTCTGGGAAAGTGAGGAGATATTCAGTAAATTTCTCTTGCATTTTTTTTTTTTTTTGCCTTAGCATGTTACAAACCATGCCTATCTATCTGAGGCATACAATTTGTTATATTTAATCAGGTTCCCCCACCCCAATTATATGAAGGAAAGGGGTCGAGAAATTGATAGAGTGGAATTAATTCATTTTCTTTTATTTCTAAACAAATCAAGTTATATCAGATTAATCACAGATCAAATTGCATTTATTTTTTAATTTGTTGAGACCAGATTGAGAACAAATAAACAACTTGAAAGAGTTGTTTTTAAGACTGAAGCAACTGCATAGAACTGAATTGTAAATGGAGCTTGATTTCCCATTCTCTTAAGAACTCTGATCCAGGCAAGTGAACCTCTTAAATGCACAGTTGCACAAAGGTAAATTATTTAATGGCCCACCCTGAAAATTTAAAAAATGAATTTTTAAATTTTCTCTCCCAGATGGAATTATTCATTTTGATGGTACATTGAAGCTTTTAATGCTGACTGCATTCTTAAGGTTTTCATTTTTATTTTGAAGATCATTTATTCCTTTAAAAGTTTCTCTTAGTTAATTGGAAACAGTACCATCTAATGGAATGAACAGAGGATAAAGGATTGCAAATGTTGATATCTAATCCTTACTCTGTCAGTGACTACTGCTTTGTGTTTCAGTCACATTATATTTTCCCTCTGTCTCCAATTTTGTCTTATGTAAGATTTGGAATTTCCACTTCCAGACTGTGTTAGTGAGCACAAGAAAGGAGAATGAAAAATGTTGCCCTCTCTGACAATATTATTATAGCAATATTATTATTTATAGGAGAAATAGACAGTCATGCGCTCGAACTGCATGTAGGCTAGAGAAACTTAAAACTATGTATAGATTAAAAATATAGCCCTAGCTGGTTTTGCTCAGTGGATAGAGCGTTGGCCTGTGGACTGAAGGGTCCCAGGTTCGATTCCAGTCAAGAGCACATGCCTGGGTTGCAGGCTTCCAGTCAAGAGCACATGCCTGGGTTGCAGGCTTGATCCCCAGTAGGGGGCGTGCAAGAGGCAATTAATCAATGATTCTCTCTCATCATTGATGTTTCTATCTCTCTCCCCCTCTCCATTCCTCTCTGAAATAAATAAAAGTATATTTAAAAAAAAATAAAAATATAGGAAGTGACCATATATAGCTGGGTTGATGCAATACAGTTTCAATGAGGAAAGGCATATTTAGCTTGTTCTTTAAAACATTAAAATTAATCCTAGTGTTTGGAAGCTAAAAAGACCTTTATATTTTCTTTTAAAGAACTGTCTCTATGGAAGACACACCCTAATGAGTCCTTCTCTGGTATAATTCCATTCCCTTGAGTACAGTAGAATATGGCGAAGAATATGGGATGTCACTCTTGTGATTACATTTTATTTTATAAGACTTTGCCTTTGTTGATTCCTTTTGGCTTCTCCTTTTGGCTGTGAAGGAGCAACTTGCCATATTGTGAATTGCCTATGGAGAGGGCCATGTGGCAGGAAGACTTCTAGGACTTGTAAGCCTCAGTGATATAAATGAAAGGAAATAAATTCTTCTAATAGGTTTGAATGAGTTCATAAATGGATTTTTCTTTAGTGGAGGCTCCAGGTGAGGATACAGCTAAACCATGCCAGTACTCATGACCTATGGAAACTGTACATTAATAAATGTGTGCTATTTTAAGCCATTAAGTTTTTGTCCATCTGTTACTCAGAAAAAGAAAATTAATACAGTTGAATCTGTTCTGATTCTGGAATGCTAATCAGTGAAAAAAATTCAGCTTGCACCTCCATATCTGTCTGGTTATTTACAAACTAGTGACCCAGCATGCAAAATTGTGTGAGACCCAGACCCACAGAAAATCGCGCAAGACCCGGGACCCCAGACCCTGCCACACTGCAAGACTCCCCAAGTCCCGCTGTGCCGCGAGACACAGAGTCAAGCCTGCTGTGCCGTGGGACCCAGAGTCAAGTCCTGCCATGCTGCGGGACCCGAGTTGAGTCCCCACACACGCAGCCTCCTGTGACCGGTCTTTGGTCATTACAGCGTTATGATCACTGGGTTTCTATTATATAAGCTAGAGGCCCATTGCACGAAGATTCGTGCAATAAGTCTTCCTTTCCCTGGCTGCCAGCACCAGTTTTCCTCCAGCACCCGGGACCCAGGCCTTCACTCTGGCCACAGCAGAGAAGCCAAGCCTCGAGGCTAGGCTTCTCCGCTCTGGCCACAGTGGAGAAGCCAAGCCTCTTCAGTCTTCAGTCTTCAGTTGTCTTCAGTCTTCAGTCTTCACTCAGGCCAGAGCCTTCAGTCTTCACTCCATGCCTGCGTATGCAAATTAACTTACCATCTTTGTTGGGTTAATTTGCATACTCACTCCTGATTGGCTGGTGGGCATCACAGAGGTATGGTCAGTTTGCATCTTTCTCTTTTATTAGTGTAGATTATATATAATGCTACTACAAATTCATGGATTAATTATTACATAAATTTTCTTATTTTATTAGACAAAAAGAAAAATACACATAAGTTCTAATATTTTCTTCTTATCTGTCCAATGGATTACCTATACCATACTTAGGGATTCTGCATGCACATTAAACATCCATTGCTTTGATTGGGGGTTTCTGAGGTTGTAGATCAGTAGTAGTGCATCATAAATTTAGTTTAATTTCAAAAAAGTTCTTATATTTAAGAGCTACATATTGTTAATATTTCTACAAAGTTCCAGATACTCATCTGCTGCTGACTTTAAGTGAACCCCACTGAACATCCAATTAGTGTGGATGAAGAAAGAAGTGGGACACTGAGGAAAGGGGTGGAACTAAAGACAACACTGACCTGATTCTGGGCATATAATTTACTTTAATTTTCAGGTTAAGTCAAGTAAATCTGAAGTTTGTTTGTTCAAATTATAGCAACCTATACTCATTGGATTCAATCTATATTCAATCTATATATGGGATATTTATATATGGGATACTCTGATTTAATGTATTCTATACCCTTTACTCCTTCACACTCTGTTTTTATTCAAAATTTTAGAAACAAAGTCAAGTTGAACACAGAGTCAGGAAGGGGTTAGACTATATGAAAGTTGTGGGAAATGACTAGTAATAGCCTCATTTACTCAAATTTGGGGGTGGTCACATAGTTTATCCTCTATTAATCCAAATACCAAGTTGATTACAAGTTGGATATTTAAACAATCAATAACTGTTGACAGATTTCATCTCCTATTATTAGCCATTGAAGGGCTGATGTTAAGAATTTTCTGAAAATAAAAAGATATTTGTCATTTATTTAGTAACTAGAGGCCTGATGCGTGAAATTCATGCAAGAGTAGGCCTTCCTTCCTCTGGCTGCTAGCACCGGCTTCTCTCTGGCACCTGAGACCCAGGCTTCCCTTGCAGCCCCAGCTTCATCAGGAAGGTTGTCCAGAAGGTCTTCTGGAAGGACATCTGGCCTAATTAGCATATAATGCTTTTATTATTATAGATTACCATGTATCAAATGTTATGATGGAAAATTGACCAACATTATCTTTTAATTCTTACAATAGCTCTCTCAGGATCAGTAAAGCAGAGTGATTAGGAGCACTGACCCGATATCAAACTGCTGGGTTTATATGCCCACTCTACCTCTTGATATAACCTTAATTCAAGCTCCTACATAATTCATTCATTCATTCACTTAACAAATATACATTGCCACATTTTTTGAGCTACTCATTCTTCTAGGCCAGTGGTCGGCAAACTGCGGCTCGCGAGCCACATGCGCCTCATGAGCTGCGGTTTGCCGCTCTGTTGACTAATGGGTTTGCAGACCACTGTTCTAGGCTCTGAGGATTCGATAGTGAACAAAGCAGAATACATTCCTCATGGAGCTTAGGTTCTAATGGGCAAAAGCAAATTATAATAAACAAAGAGTAAACAAACAAATATATAAAATGTTAAGAAGTGGCAAGTGCTATTAAGAAAATAACTTGAAGTAATTTGAATGGAGGAAGGCAATAATTGTGTAGAATGGTCATTAAAAGTCTTTCTGAGAAGAAAGGTGTGCTTTGAGCAGAGGTCAAAAGAAAGTATGGATAGAAACATGTATATATCTGGGGGAAGAAATATCAGAGAGAGTGAAGAAAAAGCACCAATTCTCTACAGCATATAAAAAAAAGAGTGTGAAGATATGAAGAACACATAAATAATTTTGTTTTGACTATGACAAACTATGAGATGCTATCAGATATTCAAAGGGAGATACTGAGTGAGCAGTTGAAAACACAGAGTTCAGTGTAGTGATTGGGTTGTTGTCAAGGTTTAGTAGTATTTAAAACTATAGTACTATAGAATTATGCTAATCAGGGGAGTACTAGATCATCTTTTTCCCATCTCTTTTCTAGTCTTACTTACATGTGTAGGGGTTCAGAACGAGCAACTCCAAGATGCGCCTCAGTGATATGTTTCATGTCCATGTCTCTGTTTCTATTTTGTTCATCAGTTTATTTTGTTCATTAGATTCCACATGTAAGTGAGATTATATGGTATTTGTCTTTCTCTGACTGGCTTATTTCACTTAGCATAATAGTCTTCAGGTCCACCCATGCTGTTGCAAAAATTAAGATTTTCTTTCTTTTTTTTTTAATTGTCACAAGTATTCCATTGTGTAAATGTACCACAGCTCTTTTATCCACTCATCCACTGATGGGCACTTGGGCTGTTTCTAGATTTTGGCTGTTGTAACTAATGCTGCTATGAACAAAGGCTACATATATTCATTTGAATTGGTGTTTCAGGTTTCTTCAAAAGGCAGTTCCATTTTTAAATTTTGAGAAAACTCCATACTTTTTTCCACAGTGGCTGCACCATTCTGCATTTCCACCAACAGTGTAGTAGGGTCCCCCTTTCTCCACATCCTTACCAGCACTTGTTAGATTTATTGACTGTAGCCATTATGGCAGGTGTGAGGTGATATGTCATTGTGGTTTTAATTTGGATCTCTCTGACAACTAGTGATGTTGAGCATCTTTTCATACATCTATTGGCCATCTCTATGTCCTCATTGAAGAAGTGTCTGTTCAGATTTTTGCCCATTTTTAATCAGATTGTTTGTCTTCCTAATGTTGGGTTGATAAGTTCTTTATACGTTTTGGAAATTAACCCCTTATTACATGTAACATTGGTGAATATATTCTTCTATACAGTGGGTTCCCTTTTCATTTTGTTAATAGTTCCTTTTGCTGTGCAGATGCTTTTTAGAGTGATGTAGTCCCATTCGGTTATTTTTTCTTTGTTTCCCATGCCTTAGGAGATATATTTGCAAAATTATTACTATGAGAGGTGTCTGAGCTTTTACTGCCTATGTTTTCTTCTAGGAGTTTTATTTTTGCAATTTACATTTAATGATTTTTATACATTTTTAGTGTATTCTTGTATATGGTGTAACTTAGTGGTATAGTTTCATTTTTTGTCCATTTTTCCCGGTACCATTTACTGAAGAGACTGTCTTTACTCCATTATATGCTCTTGTTTTCTTTGTCAAATGTTAATTGATACTATAAGTGTGGGTTTATTTCTGGGCTCTCTGTTCTGTGTTGTTGATCTATATGCTTGTTCGTAAAATCAGGCAATTTCTGATCTCTTCCAAGAGGTTTGAGGAAAGAAGAAAAAAAATTAAACTATTATGCAACCTATACTAATTATATAATTATTCAGACATATTACTTACATACTGACATATACTTCTTATGTACTCTGAGTACTTTAAAGACTGTAAACCCACTACCCCTGGTCTGTATTGCTCAGTTGGTTGAGCATCTTCCCATGCACTGAGGGGTCGCTGGTTTGATTCCCAGTCAGGGCACATACCCAGGTTATGGGTTCCTTGGTCAGGGTGCATGTGGGAGGGAGCCGATCAATTTTTTTTCTCTCACATTGATACCTCCCCCACTCAAACAAACAATTAATAAAAACCCATTTTAAAAAAGATTGCATACCCTCTAAATAACTATAAATTGTTGAAATACAAGAGCTAGCTCTTATAGTTACTGGTATATGTCAAAACATCAAATCCAAAACCTTATACCTATACTGAGAAGAAGTTCAAAAAAACATTTTTGCAGGAATAAAGAAATGAATGAATGTTGATGACAATAGAGAACAGAGATTAAAGCTTTGAAGTGGATAGAGACCTGTATCCAAGTCCTAGCTATTCCATTTACTGTTTGATTGCCTTTGGGTTAATTATTTAATTAAGCTAAGATTCACTTTTCTCTACTATAAAATGAGGGGGGAAATAGCACCTATCTATTTTTAGTTGTGAGGGTAAAATGAGAAAAAGTATGTAATGTGCTTAACACAGTTGCAAACATAGTAAGTATTCAAGTAATATCAGTAACTATTATTCTGTTCTATATTGCTTAATAATGATCATTATAAATTAATAAAAATATTTAGGTGCCTCTCACATTTTATTATTCTTTTATTTCTTTTAACTCCTGATAGTTATGCATAATCTAGAGACTATGAATCTATGAGTATAATGATTTAGTCCACTTTCCAAATTGTTTCTCTTGAGTTGAAAGGGATTGTGGCTGTAAGAAACAGGATAAGTGGCAGCTCTGAGTTTTTTTTATTCATTTTTACATCCACATCTGCTATCATCACTTTTACATAGTGGGAGTCATTTGAAAAAATGATTATTTTGCTGTAAAAACAGTATTAAAAATGCTATAAGTCATAGCAAAATTATTTTAGTTCTTCCTAAGGTTAATGATTGGTGTCTCTTTGGTTCAAGCATAAGCTGAATCAACCTCTGGATTCATGCTTATTAACTTAGTGTTTGAGGAGTGGGACTATCAGGAACCAATTTTCAAGAGAGTCTGAAGAGCCTCTGAAGGACAGAACTTGTAAGAGGAAGTCAACCATCAAGCTTTTTTTTTTTTTAATTTAAACCTCACCCAAGGATATTTTTCCATTGATGTTTAGTGAGAGTGGAAGGAAGAGCGAGAGACAGAGAGAAACACTGATCACTGATGTGAGGGAGACACATCGATTGGTTGCCTGCAACCAAGGTACATGCCCTTGACCAGAACTGAACCCGGGACCCTTCAGTCCACAGGCCGATACTCTATCCATTGAACCAAACCAGCTATGGCAACCAACAAGCTTTTGCCAGACACAAGGCCTATGTTTGCAATGGAGAAGCTATTTCTGAGTAAGCCTCATAAATAATCTTTGGATTTATCTGAATCCTTCTGAAGAAAGAGAGATGAAAGCAGATGGCTGTTAATACCAATAAAAATAACTGTTTTGTGCAAAGTGAAAATATCACCAAGCTTCACTGCATTGAAGACTTGAGACACTTCAGTTTCACTCTGTCCTCAAGTTTTTTAAGCAAATCAGCAGCAGTTGGGCAGTTAGATAACAGTGACAGAGTGTGGCTGGTGGAGACTAAAGAAAGAGAGGAGCAAAGTGCTGAATATGTCACATGCTTAATGGGAGGGTATGCTCTGTCATACACAAGAGAGGGTCTCTTGGCAATGACAACTTTAGGGAGGGTACACTTTCTCAAGGGGCTGATAGAGAAAGTGCAAACAAAACATAGGTTCACACATTATATTAAGAGTTTTATTTAAGAGGATGGTGTCAGGCTACCAGTGAGCTGTTATATGCAAAAATTACACGACCCATTAATCTTTGGGTGAATGTACCTTCTTAGGTGCCGCAGTTTTGATCTCCCTTTTCACCAATGAATGTTTTCCTCATTGGCAGAGTTATTTCTGTTTCCATGGAACAAAAAATAAGTTAACCCACACCAATTGTGACCTCAGCCATTTTGTACTTCAACCCACTGTGCTAACTAGCCAGGGCTAGGGCAGCAATCAAGTCCACAAAATAAAGACAATGATTAAAAATTGTGATAAGAAATTGTAGCAATCCTATATAGTTGGATCTCCATGCAGTCTGTATAGGAAAAGAAAGGGGATGAAATATTGGTGAAAAAAGCTAAAAGCAAGTAATTAGTAGCAGGGGATAGCAATGGAATAGTTAGATTATCACACTTCACTTTGCATTGGTATCAGCTTATGAATATTTTAGCAGCACTCATTTACATACCCACTGAGGATTGCTGAGCAGGAATTACCCTTTGTTTTCAGGCATAGAATTCAGTGGGGCTACAGGTTGTATCTAGACTTCAGCTTCTTCAAATACAAAGAGCTTTGTAACAATATGTTCAATGACATGTAATGTCTAGTCAAACCACAGAATTTTTCTGCAGAATCATTTATACTTATGTTGACAATTTCTCTATTCTGAAGATGCTTTTTGGTGAGCATATTTTTAAAGTTTTGAGAAATATAACTTGTGGAGCCTGTATTTTAATACTAGTCATACCCATCTCTCCCAGTCTTTTCCCTATACTACCACTTGAGTTCAGAGAGGGTAAATATCTATCCCAAAGTCACACATTAATTTGAAGAACCCAAGTCCCTCCTTGATCTCACTCTTCAGGCCTGGTCAGATAATGGTTCGCTAAGGATACCAAATGAAGTTCAGGTGTCTGAGGCAAGTGGTTCTTAGGTCACTAAATGAGTATAAAATATGAAGTGTGTGATCTGCTGCTCCGAACCATCTACACCTTCCACACAGTTATTTGGACAGAAAACAAAAACCAAAAAAAAAGAAATAAATAAAGCAAATTTTATACTTTATACAAAGATACTAAATAAAATTGAGTTGATAAAAAATTGAAAAGACTGACTGGAGAGAAGAACTATCCTATCTAATAAAAGTCTAATGTGCTAAGTGTCCAGTCATCTAGTGACCAGTCGGCTGTTCAACTAATCAAAGTGTAATATGCTAAGGCCACTCAACTGCTCGCTATGTTGTGTACTGACCACCAGAGGCAGACAGTCGACTGGTCAACCAGTTGCTATGATGTGCACTGACCACCAGGGGCAGATGCTCTGACTGGTATGTTAGTTTGCTGCTGGGGTCCGATGGATCAGGACTGAATGAGATGGGCCGGACACATCCTGGAGCCCTCCCATGGTCCCTTTCTGGCCCCGATCGTGCACTGGTGGGGTCCTTTGGCCTGGCCTGCACCCTCTCACAATCCAGGACCCCTCAGGAGATGTCAGAGAGCCAGTTTCAGCCAGATCCTGCAGGCCACTCCCCTCAAGAAGGCGCCAGATGCAGGGCTCATGGCTAGTGAGCACTGCTGCAGCAGCACAAGCATCTCCTGATCGAGACTGATTGGGTGCGAATTTGGGGCAGGTGCAGTGAGCTGATATGAGCAGGAGTGGCAGGTAGGAGCTGCAGGTGGCGTTGAACTGTGGGTTTTGGCCCAGTCCCCGCAGGCCACCCCGAGGGACCCCATGCATGCATGAATTCGTCCACCTGGCCTCTAGTTCCAGAGAAGAACTTTCTAAATCACTAAAGTGTCTTTTTCAAGTCATGTCCTTATTTCTTTCCACCCTTGCTCCCTCATTTTCTCAAAGACCCTCTGCCAAACAATTTCACATGTATCATAAACATACTCTTGTGAACAAGAGTGATAATTTTTGATGTGGGGCCCTGATGAAGATGCCAATCAGCCTCAGGTAGCCATTCACTTACCAGTGGCTGGTAGTTCTAAAATAATTTTTTAAAAAGGGAATCAGAGTTTAGGATCCAAATAAGTAAGAAGAAGGGATGCTTGTGTTTTCACAGCTTGTGTTTTTGAGGTGGTAAAAATCACTGAGCTGATCCACCCCTCAAGGGTCTCATCATTGCATTCATCTATTAGCAACTGTTCCTGTTTGAATTCAGGCTGCTGACATTTTCCCTAGTCATGTTTGAAGATCAGCCTTGTGTTCAGGTTAATAGCAATTCTTCCAAAGTAAACTACCACCTGTATTTCCTTGTTATTCTGTTCTAAAATTTTGGCTGGTTTCTTAAAGTTTTGGCATGTGGAAGCAGAGCACACCTTAAACTTCTTATTGGAAGCACCTATTAAATAAACACAATAGGAACATTATGGTATTTTTAGAGAATATTTAAGTTGGAAAGATTTCCCCCTGGATGAAGGGTGTTTTGGTCATTGATATATTTAGCTGGTCACTAGTAATCAAAGATAATAAAGCCTTCAGGCTGACACCAGAGTTGTTATTTTATTTTATTTATTTATCTATTTTTATTTTTTTAAATATATATATTTTTATTGATTTCAGAAAGGAAAGGTGAGGGAGAGAAAGATAGAAACATCAATGATGAAAGAGAATCATTGATCGGCTGCCTCCTGCATGCCCCCTACTGTGGCTTGAGCCTGCAACCCAGGCATGTGCCCTTGACTGTAATCGAACCTGGGACCCTTCAGTCCACAGGCTGACACTCTATCCACTAAGCCAAACCAGGGCTATTTCTTTTTTCTTTTCCTTTTTTTTTTTTTTTTTTTTTTTTGTTGTTGTTGAAAGCAATCTAATATCAGACAAGAGTAGCTAGAACTTACTCAAGACATATTGGTTGAATCTCCACTCAGGACACTGAACCATTACTATAATAAATGCACTAGACTCTAGAAAGTGCTAAACTCTTTTTGACTTCCATAAATTTTTATTCCTGTTAATAGAAAATATAAGCACACAGAGAACTATAATACAGCACATTTTCTACAACAAATGAGTTAGACATGTAATGAACTCAGAGAAGAAAGAAGCTGTTTTGGCTTGGATGATAAGGGAAGTTTCATAGAGGGGTGACATAGAATGGAATTTACATTTTAGTGAGTGGCGATCTTCATTTTAAGACAACTAGTAAACAGTTTTATTTTGTGTGCTTACTAAGTTAAAAAAAATTGGATCCTGTTATGAACACAAAATTAAATATTAATGTTTAGGAAACACTGCTCTGAGAAACGACATTGCAAAGGAATACCTAAATGTGCTTAGTCATATCAGTGAAAGTTTCAAGGTTAGATGGTGTTTGTGCTCTCAGATTGGTGGGATTTAGCAGTTGGGTAAATGCAAAGCCATTATAAGCCACCTTGACATCCTAACATATAAAAAGCCAGGGGCCGTCATGACCTAAATGACCAGATGGACCACTGAACAGCAGGCTGTGTGGGGTGACCAGGCCAGCAGGAGGGTTAGTGAGGGACAACCAAATGACTGAACAGCAGGTTGAGTGGGCTACCAGGCCAGCGGGGTGGGGGCAGTTGGGGGCAACCAGGTTGGCAGGGGAGGGGGCAGTAAGGGGTGACTAGGCCAGTGAGGGGGGGGGGCAGTTAGGTGCAACCAGACTGGTGGGGGGGGGGCAGTTGGAGACAATCAGGCTGGCAGGGGGGCAGTTGGGGGTGACCAGGCCAGCAGGCAGAGGTGGTTAGGGGTGATCAGGCTGGCAGAGGGGGCAATTAGGGGTGATCAGGCAGGCAGGCAGGCAGGTGAGCAGTTTGGAACCCGCGTTTCCAGATTGTAAGAGGGATGTCCGACTGCTAGTTTAGGCCCAATCCCCAGGATCTGGCCTAAACTGGCAGTCGGACATCCCCCCAAGGGTTCCTGGATTGGAGAGGGTGCAGGCTGGGCTGAGGGGACACCTGCCCCCTCGTGCATGAGTTTCATGCATTGGGCCTCTAGTAAAATGTAATAGATAAGTTTATGAACTTGTCTATTAAGCATATGCCCAGGAGAAACTTGGATATTAGATAATCCATTCACTGAAGGGAAACAGGTTAAAAACATATCTTCCTTTCTCAGAGTTTGTTTGAAGATTTTATAAGTCCCCACCCTTCCATTCCCATATTTCTGTGGAATATATACATGTCTTTGTTGGAACATTCACACTTTGGTTACAAATCTAGTGTTGAACATCCATTTCTCTTTTAGATTGCTTACTTGTGCTAGTAAGTGGTAAAGGTGGAAAATAAAAGATTGCCTCCAAAGAAAGAAACTTTTATTTTGGTTTGAAATACAATCTGGGCTTTCCTGTGGCAGACTGAATGGACTAGAAACCACATCCTTCTAGAAGCCACTGTTAGCAAGTCCATATATCTAGAGCTCCTGCTGACAGCAGTTGGAGAGTGACTACGGAGAAGGGAAAAGTCAGTTTGTAGTAATGTTTAACTGAATATAATACATGCAGTAAGTCCACAAATGTATTCAACCTTTCAAACACATTTTCAAAGATCAAAACAACCACAGCTAGCTGGATTTGAATGTAAGAAACATTTGGAATATGTGTATATTTGCCAACCAACAACCCCCAAAGTATATGTGCTTGTAGCATTACAAGGATACCTATCTTTGTTATTATATATTCAGGTGAGACAATCAGCTTTTTGCTGTTGATTGTTGCAGTGTTTTATTGAAAGCTTATACTGTATGAAAGAAAGCAAGGTCATTGCTGGGGTAAATTTCTGGCAGGTTATTTAAACTTCTGAGAGGATGAATGCCATTTAGAAATAATGTGGTGTGTTTTCTTTTATTAAATAAACCTGTCTAATAATATTAAGGTGTTATTTCAATGTTAAGAACATACAAAGCCAATCTTAGATACTAAAATATGGAGGCAGAAGGTTAGGGTCAGGGCAGGGAGGGAGTTGAGAACTGGTTAAGGCTGATATCGAAGACAGGAAAAAAATGAAAAAGAAAACTTCCTTTATTTTTGTATTGGATGATGTTTTATTTTTGTTTAAATTCTCCTTTGCTTTATTGAATTCTTACCAAAGTTAGCTATGGAATTTGAATGTTTCTAATATGCAACAGAAAGAATAGATTTTCTTTAGACATATGTGAAAACAAGATATTTTGTTATAAAAAGTAAAAACAAGAGAATTGTTATAATTCAATTTAAATGTTAAGTTTATATATGTATTTTCTTAAATTATTATAAACTAATGAACAAGTTGCTATTTTTTAATCATTCTAAAATTCACAATCATGGAGCCTCCCAGTAAAGCCTAGAATTTCTGTTTTTACCTTATTTGATAAAAAAGTTTTATTCCTAGAGAAAACAATTAAAATCTTATTAATATTATTCCCACAGAACCTTTTTATATTCAGTAGTTCTAAATTAATAATAGCTTCATAATTTAGCTTCAAACACATGATTAATTTAATGCTGTTGTACAAAAATTATTTGGGGTATGTTTAATTGAAACTAAAATTCTTAACAGTTTTTGAGAGCTTTGCAAACTGAAACTACGTGAAACTGATATTTACATCCCAAAATGCACTGAAGTCTTAACAATAAAACTATGATTATAGCTATTTTATATTTGTCACAGATACATTTTTGGTGGCTAGAAGAAAGGTATTCACTTTCTAGAAGCAAGTAAGACAGCAAAGCCAAGAAACAGCTAGTAAGACAAAAATCTCATAATAACTAACGGAACATGATAAATAGTAAGAACTTTCACCCCTGGCAACTCATAGCAGATTGGAAACACGTTGTGGAATGATAAAGTAACACGTGTGAGGAATTTTGACATTGAGAAGCAACACGTTTTCTTAGAACACTTCGTCTATTTTTTCTTAGCAAATTGGTCTTGGAAGAAGGAAGTAAAGAGAGAAGAAAGGGAAAAAGAAAGGAAGGAAGAAAAGGAATAGATCACTTGAGGAAGGATTTTTTCCCTTGGAGGTTTATAAATTCCAAGTCTTGAAAAAACATGTTGGGGTATTCTGAGGAAGGCAACAATGTGATTTGGCCTTGGACAAGTTCCCCACATAACTGTAACTGCAACTTGATCTTCATTGCCCAGGTTATTTATGTTTTATTGCTATAGTTTTCTCACCATTTCTCACTTCTTCTGAGCTAAAAAGAAAAAAATATATATTTTGCTCTCTTCTTTTTCTTTTTGTGACATAAATCCCCACTCCACCCCAAACCTGGAATGATACTTGATATGGTTGGGACACCATTTTATAGATAATTCACATCTCTTTGGGTCTTGGCAACATGCTAGACATTTTATAATAATACTAGAGACCCGGTGCACGAAATTCGTACACGGGGCGGGGGGGTCCCTCAGCCCGGCCTGCACCCTCTGCAATCTGGGACCCCTTGAGGGATGTCTGACTGCCAGTTTAGGCCCCATCCCTGCTGGCTCCTAACCACTTGACTGCCTACCAGCTTGATTGCCGCCTACCCGCTCCACTGCTGGCCTGATGGCCCCCAACTACCCTCCCTGGCCGGACTCATGGCCCCCAACTGCCCTTCCCTGCTGGCCTGATCGCCCCTAACTGCCTCGGCCCCCACCACCATGGCTTTGTCTGGAATGAAGTCGGATGGTAGTAAAGTGTCTGTAAACAGAAACACACATAAAACAAGGTTAGATATTGATAGCTTTATGAAAATGTGTGCACCAATCCCCAGGTCACTAATCCTGTCCTGTCTCCCAGTCTAATTAGCATATTACCCTTTTATTAGTATAGATTTTTCCATTAGAATATTTAGAATATGTTTAAGTTACATTTTATATTTAATTTTTATTTGTTCTTTTAGGAGAGAGTGAGAGAAATAAAAACATTTCAGCTATACTAATTTAATCGTTTCTTTGCCTTCAGCTTCATTTCTTTTATTTTCTTAATATCTTTTCCTTAAGAAACAAACAAATAAAAAACTCTGGCTGTTACTTATGTGTTTCCTTTTTTCAAAAGTGGAACCACAATTCTTAGGCAGCTTGGATTTCCCATTCTAAATTACCCGTATCTCTTCTTCAGTGTTCCTCCACTCCACATTCAGTCAGTCAGCAAGAACCCTGTTTCATCAGTGGAGTGTCATTCTACCTTGCTCTTTTCTTTTTCAGTGTCACTGCCCTAGAAGATGCTCTCATTACTTCTCCTAGACATTCTTGAGATGTTTTCTAATGGGTCTTTACAAGTAACTAAAAAAAAAAAAAAATCTAGGCAATGAATTAAGTCAGAATTTCTTACTGAATTTTTCATTGCATCACTGTATATCCTTTATTCCAGTGGTTTCTAAATAGTACAAAATATCAATAGGAAGGGATTTTCTATCATGATTGGTGCATCTATGAATATGGATTCTTATGCACACATATATATTAAGATCTATATTATCTCTGAAAAATATTTCATGAAATATTGTTTATTCTTACTGCCTGGGATGGGTTCTAACATTTTTCCTACTTTATTCTTCTCCATTCCCTTCCAATACACAATTTTTGTTATTAGTGGGTTCAGTATTTGCAAATTTTCCTAAACCCTAAAAATTGTTTGTAAGCCCCAAATCAATACTTTTGTGGACATGTGTACCTGCATCATAGTGGAATAACGGAGCCACCAGATGTGCACATACCAGCTGATGTAAAACAAGGAGAGATGTGCACTACCTTCTTGTTCAATGCTCATAAATCAGAATATGTATTAAGTAAGGTGTCTGTAAACAAAAACACACATAAAACAAGGTTAGGTATTGATAGCGTTATGAAAATGTGTGCACCAATTCCCAGGTCCCTAATCCTGTATTTCCCATATGGGCAGTGGTTTTTAGTGTTTGCAGGGACTGTATTGAACAGAACTAACACAAATAACAAAAATCAACTTTATTGTATTTCAGTTTTAAAAAATGTTGGTCCGGACCCAGTGAAGCTGTTTCATATGCTGACATATACTTTGCAAAATACCGCCTATCTGAATTATTTCTCTCAAAGTTTACTACTCATAAAAGTGTTGTTTTTGAGGAACAAATTATAGTTATGTTTTCTTTTCTCTGAGAGATTTGTAACTTGGTGCTATGTACCTTTTACCTTGCCTACCAGAAAACATAATTCAGGTTTTATGCTTTTTTCACAGCAATAGTATTATTAATCCTTGATGTTGGAATGCTTGTTTTCCTGTCTTTAGTCTTGGTTTTCTCGGTTTATTTCCACTGTATTACTTTTGTTTGATCTATTCTTTTTACATAAGCTTTGAAACCTCTTGGGGGGTAAGGGGGAGATGAAAATGAATAAAAAATTAATTAATAAGTAACTAATTTAAACAAATAATTTAGAAGAAGGATATTGAGATAAGACCCAGCAATTCCACTTCTAGGTACTTATCAGAAAAGACTATATGTTTTTTTTAGTAGCGACTTCAAAATATAACATTATTGCCTTGGCTGGTGTTGCTTAGTGGTAGAGCATCAGCCTGCACACTAAAGGGTGACTGGTTCAATTCTTGGTCAAGGGCAGGTACATAGGCACCTAGCCCTGGTTGAAAGTATTACACATGTCCCCTTTTTTGTTGTTGTTGTTTTTTCCCATTGACTCCCCCCTCCCTGCACCTCCCCTCCAGAGCTTTCCATATTGTCTGTGTCCATGGGCTATGCATATATGCATATGAGTTCCCTGGTTAATGTCTCCACTACCAACCCCTTCCCTGCCCTGCCCCGCCACCTTCCCTCTAAAATTCATCACTCTGTTCTGTGATTCTAGGATCTATTTTGTTCATTGGTTTATTTTGTTCATTATATTCTACATATGAATGAGATCATGTGATACTTATCTTTCTCTGACTGGCTTATTTCACTCTGCAGATCCTTCCATGCTGTTGCAAATGGTAAGAGTTCTTTCTTTTTTACTGCTGCATAGTATTTCATTGTGTAGATAGCTTCTTTTATCCACTCATCCACTGATGGACACTTGGGCTATTTCCAAATCTTAGCTATATTAAATTACTATGAATGTAGGAGTGCATATATTTTTTCTGATGAGTGTTTTGGGTTTCTTAGGATATATTACTAGAAGTGGGATCACTGGTCAAACGGAAGTTCCATTTTTAATTTTTTGAGGAAATTCCATACTGCTTTCCCACCAGCCATGTACTAGGTTTCCCTTTTCTCCACATCTTCACCAGCATTTGTCATTTATTGATTTATTGATGGTAGCCATTCTTTCTGACAGGTATGAGGTGATACCTCATTGTTGTTTTAATTTGCATCTCTCTAGGAAATGTATCAGTAAACATAATTGCTATGAGCGATGACTGAGATTTTGCTGCCTATGGTTTCTTCTAGGATTTTTATGGGTTCACCACTTACATTTAAGTCTTTTATACATTTTGAGTTTATTCTTGTATATGGTGTCAGTTGGTTGTCTAGTTTCATTTTTTGCATGTATCTGTCTCATTTTCCCAGCAACATTTATTGAATAGACTCTCTTTACCCCATTTTATGTTTTTGCCTTCTTTGTCAAATACGAATTTACCATGAAGGAGTAGGTTTATTTCTGGTTTCTCTATTCTGTTCCATTGATCTATATGTCTGTTTTTATGCCAGTATAAGCTGTTTTGATTACTTTATGCTTATACTATAGTTTGATACTAGGTAGTGCGATACATACCACTTTTTTCTTCATTATCAAGATTGCTGTGGCTATTTAGGATTTTTTTGGTTCCATATGAATTCTTGGAATATTTATTTATGATTTCTGAAATATGCCACTGGTATTTATTATTTATTAATTAATTAATTAATTTATTTGCTACTGGTATTTTAATAGAAATTGCATTGAATGTATAAATTGCTCTGGGTAGTATGAACATTTTAATAATGTTAATTCTTTTAATCCATGAAGTTTCTAAACAGCATTACCACTCCCCAACTTTTTATTTCAAATGAAATCATATGGTGAATCTCAAAATAGAGAACTTACACTATTGAAATGTGTAGAAGACCTAGGTCTTTTCCCATGAATCTATTTCTCTCAGAGGTTCCTAAATTATGCTACAGACTCCTGAGTTTCAAAGGATAAAAGTTTTTAAAAACCTGATTTTGATTGTAGCCTTGTCTTACAGATGATATAACTGAAGCTTGAAGTTAGTAAGTGGTTCACTTTCAAAATAACACAGTTTATTAGTCATTAGCAAACACTAAACACCAAGGATCCTTGACCTTTAGCGCACTCACTCACTCCCATGGCTCTCTCAATGCCCTAAATCGTTTGGCCTTTACTAGGAAAGATGAAAACTTATCTTACTCTTTAATTTCCAAATGATCCTAATATCTCACTTTAGAGATATGTCTTGTGACAGTATTTTTACAGTTAAATACCTTTCCCTCCCAATCTATCATTACGGCACATGTGAAAGGAAAAATAATATTTTAACTTCCTTATTTGCTTATCAATTGAGTAAAGCTCTACATAAGCAAACTAAGACCAAGGCAGTGAAGTGTTAAAATATATTTAAGTGTGAATTTTATTGTTTATAGAAGATGATTCTAATATCTAGGAAAGGTATGGGCATTCAAATTGCAACATATATCTACACAGCATTTCATTATGTACAAAATGACTGCACAAACATACTAATATGAGTCAAACTATTCTAGTTAAGGAAACAGAGGTGTCAAAGATTGTGCAAAGGACTTCTCCAAAGAGGACATACAGATGGCCAACATACATATGAAAAGATATTCAACATCACAAATCATCAGAAAAATGCAAATCAAAACCAGAATAAGATATCACTTCAAACATGTCAGAATGGCTATCTATAATAATAAAAGTGTGATATGCAAATTGACCAAACGGCCATCCGGATGTCCTTCTGGACGACCTTGCAGATGACCTTCTGGACAAAGCTGGGGCTGCAGCTGCTGTGGCTGCAAAGGCCTACTCTTGCACGGATTTTGTGCATCGGGCCTCTAGTCATTAATAAATCAAAAAACAAAAAGTGTTGGTGAGAATGTAGAAAAAAGGGAACCCTCACACTCTATTGGTGGGAAAGCACATTGGTACAGCCACTGTGAATAGCTGTATGGGATACCTCAGAAATTTAATAATGGAACTGCCTTATGACCCAGTTATTTCACTTCTGGGAATTTATCCAAAGAAAACCAAAACACTACTTTGAAAGAATATATGCACCCCTATGTTCATTGCAGGATTATTTACAACTAGTGGCCTGGTGCAAGGATATATATGCACATTGAAAGGAAAATAATTAGAAGAAATATTTTAATGTTGCTATTTGCCCTTTCTCCCTCAGTGCCTGGGAGCCAGGTGGCAGCCCTGCCCCCGTGGCACTGCCGCTATCGCTGCTGCTGGTCACCTTGGCCTGGCACCGCCCACTCACCTGCTCCACCATCCCTCCGTGGTCCTGCTCTTTTCAGGGCCCATCAGGGCCAGCAGGCCTCCACTGCCGCCCGCTGCCAGCACTGGGTCGCCGACACCTGCCATGATCCGTGCCGCTACCTGGTGGTCAGTGCACATCATAGCGAGCAGTCAAACTCCCAGTCTCCTGGTTTAACAACTGCCCAAGGGGAAATTTGCATATTAGGCTTTTATTATATAGAATTGCCAAGATTTGAAAGCAACCCAAGTGTCCATCAGTGGATAAGTGGATAAAAAAGCAGTGGTACATATACACAATAGAATACTACTCATCCATAAACAGAAGGAATTTTTAAATTCTCACCCAAGGTTTTTTTAAAATTGATTTTAAAGAGAGAAAGGGAGAGAGAGAAAGAAACATTGATACAAGTGCAACATTAATAGGTTGCCTTCTCTACATTTCCTGATAAGGAATCAATTCCGCAACTTTTTAGTGTATGAGATGATGCTCCAAACAGTTGGGCCACCTGGCCAAGGCAAAAATAAGGAAATATTACCCACTGGGATAAGATGATGGACCTGGAAAGCATTATGCTAAGTGAAATAAGCTAGTCAGAAAAACACAAGTACCATATGATTTCACTCATATGTGGAATATAATGAACAAAATGAACAAGCAAAATAGAGACAGTTATACATGGAAAGCAAGCCAAGGGGGTGGATTGGGAGGCTGGGAGAGGGGTGGAGTTATTGAGCAAACAAAAAAATAAGAAAAATATTAATTGACAATTTGTTGATTCCAGGGAGAGGGGTGGGTGGGGGGAAATGCAGAAGGATAAAAAGGCATAAATGGTGTTGGAAGGAGACTTGACTTGGGGTGGTGAATACACAGTACAGTGTATAGATGATGTGTTATGGAATTGTGCCCCAAAAGCCTGTATAATTTTGTTAACCAGTGTTACACCAATAAATTCAATAAAAAGAAAAAGAAAAAGAAAAGTAAGTATGGCAGGTAGTTGGAAAAAAAAGTTTGTGGTAGTTAATATAGGTAACAAAGAAGTCCCAAGATTTGAGTTGGGCTCAAATCCAGTTTGGCACAATTTTCATACTCTTTTTAAAGACCAAAAATTGATGTGTAGATGTTTATTTTTGACTGATCCTATCTAAAAAAAGAGTAATATGCAAATTGACCATACCTCCACTACACCAACAAGCCATGCCCACAAGACACGCCCACCAGCCAATCAGGAGAAATATGCAAATAAACCCAACCAAGATGGCTGAGGCCACAGAGATCAGGAGGGAGACTTGGGTTTCCCCGGCAATGGAGGAAGCCAAGCTTTCTGCCTGACCTAGCCAGCCCAGGCCTCCACTCCAGGCTACAAAGTTTCAATTATAGAAGATAAATAAATCCCAAGAAAAATGGCGGCAGCCATGGAGCTGGAGAGAGCAGGAGGCTAGGATTGCCCCCGGCGATGGAGGAAGCCAAGCTTTCTGCACACCCTGGCCGGCCTAGGCCTACACTCAAGGCTACAAAGTTTCAATTATAGAAGATAAATAAATCCCAACAGAAATGGCTGCAGCCACGGAGCTGGAGAGAGCAGGAGGCTAGGGTTGCCCCCAGCAATGGAGGAAGCCAAGCTTCTGCAGCCCTGGCCTGCTTTGGCCTCTGCTTAAGGCTACAAAGTTTCAATTATAAAAGATAAATAAATCCCAACAGGGGGAAAAAAATGGCAGCGGAATAGACAGACGTGTCCTGAGCTTTGTCCCAGAACAGATAGAAAGAACAGCTGAGGGTTGCACAGGGAGTGTCTGTTGGTGAGTTAAGGGACAGCTATACTCCAGGAGAAGGTGGGGGACTGCTGGACGGGGCTACCCTGACCAGGCAGCCCCCACTGCTACTGAGTTCCCTTGCAGAGCCACTGGCTCGGCTGCGGAGACCGCACCATCTTGAAGGGGAAAGTGGATGTTACCGGAAGCCTGAAAATCTACAATTGCGGCACACACCGAACAGCTGTGAACCCCAGAGCACTGGTCCACAATTGGCACAAACACGCGGATTCAGAGGAGCTCTACACTCCACCATGGAAAGATCATATTTTGCCTGGGATAAGGTGAGGTCTCTGGTCCCAGCAGGACAGAGAAACATGTGCACTGCAGGAGCTGGAGGACTAGGGGAAGGGGCTGTTGGGGTTGGCATGATCTGTGAATGTGGAAGGGGGTCCTCAGAGCTGCTAAGAGAGGGGATCTCTAAAAAGCAACACATTTTGATCTGACGAAGTAGGACAGCCTAAACATTTTTTAAAGTGTGCTCGCTGCTTGGACATGGGGGGAAGGAAGGACTGAGCAGACTTTCATGCAGCCCCAGAGTTCGCACACTTGTGCTTTCTCCTCTTTAATTCCTTGCTTCTGATTGCTGAGCCCGGTGCATGAGATCACCCAGTTGGGGACACCCTAGGAGACTGCAGGGGGAAGTTGTTTTTCTGGAACCTGGGGATCAGAGCGGGGAGTGACTGTCAGTGAACCAGTTCTGGGCAGCCCACTCCTACAAACCGGTATTGAGTGCCACAGGGAAAGCAGGATCTAAGCACAGGCTAGAGCAGGGGTGGGCAAACTTTTTGACTCGAGGGCCACAATGGGTTCTTTAACTGGACTGGAGGGCTGGAACAAAAGCATGGATGGAGTGTTTGTGTGAATTAATATAAATTCAAAGTAAAGGAGCAGAGGGGAGAGCAAGAGAACCCTCGGCTCTTTCAGCTCCGCGGGCAGGATAGAACAGCCAAACAGGCCGGATCCGGCCCGCGGGCCGTAGTTTGCCCACGGCTGGGCTAGAGAGAACCTATAGACCCTGAGATCAATCCAGAAACACTGCCACCCAGGGATTGAATCACAAATTGACTCTTCTGTAATCACAAATAAAGGAATACAAGAGAGTAAGACACACTGCCTACTTAAAAATCAGGACTGGCTTACAACACTGAGGAGCAGTGGAACGCAGGGAACTGCAATACTGTCCTGACTGGGAAACAGGCGTGCCAAACAGAACAATAGAGGAAGTGAATGACCTTCACTACTGCACATTTTATTTTTATTTATTTTATTTTATTTTTTCATCTTTTACTTAAGAAACTAATTTTTTTTCTTTTTTCCTCACTTGATTTTACCTTTTTAATTATTACATTTTTATTTTCAATCAGTATTATTACTACTACTATTTTACCTTTTTTAAAAAAAGTGTCATTTTATTTTCTCTTTAGTTGACTCTGAGATTAGTGTTCTACATTCTATTTTCATCTTTCCTTTAGCATCATTCTACTCTATCTCCACTCTACCTTTATGCCATCACCCTCTTCCTAACTTTTCCCCTTTTTGTTGTCCTGTTTCTCTTACCTTCTCCTGCTTTAGATTTTCCCTATTCCTTTTTTTTACCTCCTGTTAAAATTTCACCCTACTTATATATCTAATTTCCAATCCCCTGCTCTGAGTTCATACACACCTCTCTCTTCTCTGTCTTTACTATCCAAAAAATTGTTTTTCTCTCTGTCCTTTTGTTGTTGTTTGCTTAAATGTTGATTATATCGATTTTTTATGCTTGTTTGTGAGATTGGTTTGCTTATTCTTTTTGTTTTGTTTTGTTTTTTTTGTTTACTTTGTTTTTGTTTGTTTTTTGCTTCTGTTTTCCCTCGCCTCACTTAATATTAGTTGTTGTTTGTAGTTTGTATTCATCTCCAGGTACTTGTTGCTGGCATTTGCTGGGATTAGTGGCTGTACTATTGGAGTTTTCTCCCCATATATATAGTTTGTTCCCCTTTTCTATCTTATTCTATTTCTTTTCTCTCTTACTTTTTTTTCCTTTTCCCAATTTTATTTTGTCACTCCTTTTTTTTTCTTTTCTCTTCTTCTTTCTCTCCTATCCCCTAATTCGCCTTTCTCTGGTGGTCACCTTTATTTGGGGTTATTAATATAGTGAATACATTTGTGTTCAGTGCCTTGTGCATTGTGCCTTGTTGTGTTGTAGTTTGTGCCTTTAAATCAACTCAGAAGAGAGAGAACTACATAACCAGACACCCAGAGAAGAGAGACCATGGGGAGACAAAGAAACAGCACACATATGAAAGAAAAGCAGGCATCACCAGAAAAGGAGGTAAACAAAATGGAGGCAAGCAACCTGTCAGAGAAAGAATTCAGAGAAATGGTCATAAGGTGGCTGAAAAGAATGGAAGACAAATTCGACAATATGAGTAAGAACCAAGAGGAAATGAAGAAGAACCAAGAAGAAATGAAAAATGACATCGCTGCTGTAAAGAACTCAATAGAAAGCATCAGGAGTAGACTAGAAGAAGCAGAGAATGGCATCAGTGAGCTAGAAGACAAGGTAGGAAAAAATACCCAAGTAGAGGAGCTTCTAGAAAAAAAAATTAAAAAGGAGGAGGAGAGCCTAAGGGAACTTTGGGACAACACAAAACAAAACAACATCCACATAATAGGGGTTCCAGAAGGAGAGGAAACTGATCAAGGAATAGAAAACCTGTTTGAAGAAATAATGACAGAAAATGTCCCTGATATAGGGAAGCAAAAACCCACACAAATCCAAGAAGCTCTCAGAGTCCCAAGCAAAATGAACCCCAAAAGACCAACACCAAGGCACATTATAATTAAATTGGCAAACACCAACGACAAAGTAAGAATCTGAAAAGCAGCCAGAGAGAGACAGAAACTTACGTACAAAGGAACCCCATCAGACTAGCAACTGATTTCTCAACAGAAATTCATCAGGCTAGAAGGGAATGGAATGAAATATACAAAGTCATGCAAAGGAAGAGTCTGAATCCAAGAATACTGTACCCAGCAAGGCTATCAATCAAAATTGAATGTGAAATCAGGAGCTACACAGACAAAAAAGGACTAAGGGAATTTATTACCAACAAACCAGCAATGCAAGAAATGCTAAAGAAATGCTAAAGGGTCTGCTGTTAAAAAAAAAAAAAAGGGAAGCGAAGGAACACAGGGATAAAGAATAAAAATGGCAACAAATAAGTACCTATCAATAATAACTTTAAATGTAAATGGATTAAATGCCCCAATCAAAAGACATAGTGTAATAGATTGGATAAGAAAACACGACCCATATATCTGCTGTCTACCAGAAACCCACCTCAGAAAAAAAGACACACACAGACTGAGGGTGAAGGGATGGAAAAAGGTTTTTCAGGCGAATGGAAATGAAAAAAAAAAGCTGGGGTAGCAATACTTATATCTGACAAATTAGATCTCAAAGTGAAGGACATAACAAGAGATAAGGAAGGCCACTTCATAATACTAAAGGGAGCAATCACACACACAAAAAAAAACTCTGGTAAACATATACGCACCCAATACAAGAGCATCCAAATACATAAAAAAACTCCTGGAGGATATCAAAGGAGAGACTGACAGCAATACAATCATAGTAGGAGACTTTAATACCCCACTATCACCATTGGACAAATCCTCTAAACAAAAAATCAGCAAAGAAACATCAATCCTAAATGACTCATTAGACCAGATGGAATTAATTGACATCTTCAGAACATTTCACCCCAAAACCACAGAATATACATTCTTCTCGAGTGCACATGGGTCATTTTCAAAGATAGACCATATGTTGGGTCATAGGCAAAGTCTCTTCAAATTCAAGAAGATAGAAATCATATCAAGCATCTTCTCAGATCACAGTGGCATAAAACTGGAAATCAACTACAATGAAAACAATCCAAAAAAATCAAACACATGGAGACTAAACAGCATGCTATTAGACAATGACTGGATTACCAGAGAGATCAAGGAAGAAATAAAAAACAACATGGCAACAAATGACAATGAAAACACAACAATCCAAAATCTATGGGACACAGCGAAAGCAGTCTTGAGAGGGAAGTTCATAGCTCTACAAGCCTACTGCAAAAAAACAAGAAACAATGGTAATAAATTACCTAACCCTACCACTCAAAGAGTTAGAGAGAAACAAGAAAAGCCCAGTGTAAGCAGAAGTAAGGAAATAATAAAGATTAGAGCGGAGATAAACAACATTGAGACCAAAAAAAAAAAAACACAATACATAAGATCAACAAAACCAAGAGCTGGTTCTTTGAAAGGATAAACAAGACTGATGAACCTCTAGCCAGGCTCACCAAGAAGCAAAGAGAGAGGACCCCAATAAACAAAATCAGAAATGAAAGAGGTGAAATCAAAACAGACCCCACAGAAATACAAAGGATTGTTAAAAAATACTATGAAAACTCTATTCCAACAAACTGGACAACCTGGAAAAAATGGACATATTCCTAGAAAAATATAACCTTCCAAAACTGAATCAGGAAGACTCTAAACATCTCAATAGGCCAATAAGTATGGATGAAATTGAAGCAGTCATCAAAAAGCTTCCAGCAAACAAAAGCTCGGGGCAAGACGGCTTCACAGGGGAGTTTTACCAAACATTCAAGGAAGAACTAAAACCTATCTTCCTCAGACTATTCCAAAAAATTCAAGAGGAAGGAACACTTCCAAGCTCATTCTATGAAACCAGCATCACCCTAATACCAAAACCAGATGAAGACAATGCAATGAAAGAGAATTACAGGCCATTATCCCTCATGAACATAGATGCCAAAATCCTCAACAAAATTCTAGCAAATCGGATCCAGCACTACATCAGAAAGATCATACACCATGACCAAGTAGGATTTATCCCAAGAATGCAAGGATGGTACAATATCTGCAAATCAATAAACATGATACATCACATAAACAAATTGAGAGAGAAAAATCACATAGTTATATCAATTGATGCAGAAAAAGCATTTGACAAAATCCAACACCCTTTCTTGATAAAAACTCTCAACAAGGTGGGAATAGAAGGATCATACCTCACCATAATAAAAGCTATATATGATAAACCCACAGCTAGCATCATACTCAATGGGCAAAAACTAAAACCATTTCCCCTAAGAACAGGAACAAGACAGGGATGCCCACTCTCACCACTCCTGTTCAACATAGTACTGGAAGTATTAGCCATTGCAATTAGACAAGAAGAAGAAATAAAAGGCATCCAAATTGGAAAAGAAGAAGTAAAGCTGTCCTTATTTGTAGATGACATGATATAGTACATAAAAAACCTAAAAGACTCCAACAAAAAACTATAGACTTAATAAATGAATTCGGCAATGTAGCAGGATAAAAAATGAATGCCAAGAAATCTATGGCATTTCTATATACAAATAGTGAACTTACAGAAAGAGAGACTAATAAAGCAATCCCATTTACCATCGCACCAAAAAAATTAAGATACCTTGGAATAAACTTAACTAAGGAGGTAAAAGACCTATACACGGAAAACTACAGGACACTGAAAAAAGAGGTAGAGGAAGACGTAAACAGGTGAAAGAACATACCATGTTCATGGATTGGGAGAATCAACATCATTAAAATGTCCATAGTACCCAAAGCAATCTATAGATTCAATGCACTCCCCATTAAAATACCAACGGCATATTTCACAGACCTAGAAAGAACTCTCCACAAATTCATCTGGAATAAAAAAAGACCCCGAATACCCACAGCAATCCTGAGAAAGAAGAACAAAGTAGGTGGGATTTCAATACCAGATTTCAAGCTGTATTACAAAGCCACTGTTCTCAAAACTGCCTGGTAATGGCACAAGAACAGACATATAGATAAATGGAATAGAATAGAGAACCCAAAAATTGACCCAAATCACTATGCTCAATTAATATTTGACAAAGGAGGCATGAATATACAATGGAGTCAAGCTAGTCTCTTCAATAAATGGTGTTGGGAAAATTGAACAGATACATGCAAAAAAAATGAAACTAGACCACCAACTTACACCATACACAAAAATAAACTCAAAATGGATCAAGGACTTAAAAATAAGACGGAAAGCCATAAAAATACTAGAGAAATCCACAGGCAGAAAAATCTCTGACATATGCCGAAGCAATTTCTTTACTGATACTGCTCTTAGGGCAATGGAAACTAAAGAGAAAATAAACAAATGGGACTACATCAAAATAAAAAGCTTTTGCACAGCAAAGGAGACCATCAAAAAAAACAACAAGAAAGCCCACTGCATGGGAGAACATATTTTCCAATGATATCAATGATATCAATGATAAGGGTTGAGTCTCCAACATTTACAGGGAACTCATGCAGCTTAACAAAAAGAAGATTACCCAACAAAAAATGGGCAACTGATCTAAACAGACACTTTTCGAAAGAAGACAGAAGGAAAGCCAAGAGACATATGAAAACATGCTCAAATTCACTAATCATCAGAGAGATGCAAATCAAAACAACAATGTGGTACCATCTCACACCTATCAGAATGGCTATTATCAACAAATCAACAAATGACAAGTGCTGGTGAGGATGCAGAGAAAAAGGAACCCTCGTGCACTGCTGGTGGGAATGCAGACTGGTGCAGCCACTGTGGAGAACAGTATGGATTTTCCTCAAAAAACTAAAAATGGAACTCCCATTAGACCCAGTGATCCCACTTCTAGGAATATATCCCAAGAAACTAGAAACATGAATCAGAAAGGATATATGCACCCCTATGTTCATAGCAGCACAATTCACCATAGCTAAGATTTGGAAACAGCCTAAGTGCCCATCAGCAGATGAGTGGATTAAAAAACTGTGGTACATCTACACATTGGAATACTATGCTGTGGTAAAAAAGAAGAAGTTCTTACCATTTGCAACAACATGGATGGAGATGGAGAGCATTATGCTAAGTGAAATAAGCCAGGCAGAGAAAGATAAATATCACATGATCTCACTCATTTGTGGAATATAATGAACAGCATAAACTGATGAACAAAAATAGGGCAATGGAAACTAAAGAGAAAATAAACAAATGGGACTAAAAATAGATCCAGAGACAGAGAAACATCAATCAGAAAGTCAAACCTCAGGAAAGGTAGGGGAGGGTGGGGGTAAGGTGGAGCTATCAACCAAAGGACTTATATGCATGCATATAAGCCTAATCAATGGACACAGACAACAGGGGGGTGGGGTCATGAATGGGAGGTGGGGGTTAATGGGGGAATAGGGACACATATGTAATACCTTAATCAATAAAGAAATTTTAAATAAATAAATAAATAAAAATAAATCCCAACAGAAATGTCTGCGGCTACAGAGTGAGCAGAAGGCTTGGCTCCACTTCAGGCTACAAAGTTTCAATTGTAGAAGATAAATAAATCCCAGATACCAGGGCCCCCACTTGGGTCGCTAGGGAGTGTTGCCGGCTTGCAAACCACCACAGGCCCCACGCCCAGGCCACTCCATGCCCCAAGGGAACCCCCACCCTGATCCAGGACACCCTTCAGGGCAAACCAGCTGGCCCCCATCCGTGCACCAGACCTCTATCCTATCTAATAAAAGAGTATATGCAGATTGACCATCACTCCAACACACAAGATGGCTGCCCCCATGTGGTCAAAGATGGCTGCCCCCATGTGGACACAAGATGGCCACCACAAGATGGCCAGCAGGACAGGGCATTGGGGGGACCAGGTCTGCAAGGGACGGCAGTTGTGGGCAATCAGGCCAGGAGGTGAGGGTTGTTGGGAGGGACCAGGCCCGCAAGGGAGGGCAGTTGGGGGCGATCAAGCCTGCAGGGGAGGGCAGTTAGGCGTGACCAGGCCGGCAGAGCAGGGAAGTTGGGGGACTGGGCCTGCAGGGAAGGGCAGTTGGGGCGGACCTAGGCCTGAAGGGGAGAGAAGTTGGGGGGGGGGGGACCAGGCCTGCAGGGGAGGGCAGTTAGGGGCAAACAGGCTGGCAGGGGAGCAGTTAGGCATCAATCAGGCTCACAGGTGAGTAGTTAGGGGGTGATCAGGCTGGCAGACAGAAGTGGTTAGGGGCAATCAGGAAGGCAGCCTGGCAAGCAGTTGGGAGCAAGCAGTTGGGAGCCAGATTGGAGAGGGTGCAGGCTGGGCTGAGGGACAACCCCCCCCCCCCGTGCACAAATTTCGTGCACCGGGCCTCTAGTAATTATATAAAACTCAACTGTACAAGTGACTGGAATTAGATAAAATGTTAGTTATACTGCATAGGTCAATATCACAGATTTAGAGAAGAACTCAAACTTTATATTGCCGAGAAAGTTTTTTTTTTGTTGTTAAATTCAAATCACACCATTCAATTTTCCCTATCTATATATATAAAAGGCTAATATGCTAAGTGTCCGACCATCCGACTGGTCACCATGATGTGCACTGACCACCAGGGGGCAGATGGTCAATGCAGGAGCTGCCGTGATGTGCACTGGCCATTTACAAAGAAACGACACTATGGACCTGACACCCACAAAGCAAAACTCGGTTTTCCCCAAGTGGGACACAGGCCCCGCCACCACCGCGGAGCGATAGCCCACCCATTCACAGCCAATGCTGCCAAGACCCCATGGCACAAAATGCGGCCCACAGCCCAGCCCAGCCTGGAAACAGTCACTGTAATGCACTGGGTAATGACGACACATAGCAATGCCTGGCTTCCTCCCCCTAGGGACTAGCCTCCTTGGAGTTTCTTCAGCCAAGGAACACAACTTGCTTTATAGCCAGGTGCAAACATTTTACACTTTAACCAAATGTCTTTGAAGCATTTTCCTGTGCCTCATCTCATTTGATCCTCACAGAAGTCCTAGAGTAGATAGATAGGAGACTCGGTGGAATTCTATTTTTTTCATTAGCTGGAAAAATAGAGATTTAGAAAGTTTAGAAACTTGACCTGGCTGAAAAGAGGTAAGAAATGGTGGACCTTGAAAATGACTTCAGATTTTCTCACTGCTCAGAATATAGTCAACACTGCTGCAGTTAAATATTTTACCCTTTGTTTTTCCTGCATGATCTACAATAATAATCTGCTTTGTGTTGATATTTACTGCTGTGTTGCTAACAATTACCTGAAAGAGAAGTTGGGGTGCTTCACTGGGCTGGAAAAAGTTTAGCTAAATCAGAAAGCAGGTCTAATTAAGCAAGTTTATTCTATATTTATAAAAGGCTAAATTGACTCGTGCATGTGCGGTACATATAAAGCTCTCTCTGGCACCAATCACACGCCTGTGTTTTGATTTGTCATTGTCAATCGTGAATTTGGTTGACACTTCTATTATAAAGAAAGGGTGAATAGCGATATTAAAATATATCTTCTAATTAATTTCCTTTCGATGCATGAATTTGTGCACTGGGCCACTAGTTTTCTGATATGCACAAATATGATTTTATATTTTATTTCTGTTTTTAAGACTTGATGTATTAAATGGTGCCATTAATAGCTATTTAATATTTGCAGTATTAAGTGGAACTTTTTAAAAAAATATTTTTATTGGTTTCAGAGAGGAAGAGAGAGGGATAGAGAGTTAGAAACATCGATGGGAGAGAAACATCCATCAGCTGCCTCCTGCATGCCCCCGACTGGGGATGCGCCTGCAACCAAGGTACATGCCCTTGACTGGACTCGAACCCAGGACCCTTCAGTCTGCAGGCCGACGCTCTATCCACTGAGCCACACCGGTCAGAGCTTAAGTGGAACTTTTAATGATATGATTGGTTTTTACTTATCAGAATTTCTGAAGTTGAAGAAATTGACTGAAGCCATTATGTTCAATTTATATTTGACAAAGGAGGCAAGAGCATAAAATGGAGTCAAGATAGTCTCTTCAATAAATGGTGTTGGGAAAATTGGACAGATACATGCAAAAAAAAATGAAACTAGGCCACCAATTTACATCATACACAAAAATAAACTAAAAATGGATAAAAGACTTACATAAGATGGGAAACCATAAAAATCTTAGAAGAATCCATAGGCAGCAAAATATCAGACATATGTCGTAGCAATATCTTTACCCATACAGCTCCTAGGACAATGGAAACTAAGGAGAAAATAAACAAATGGGACTACATCAAAATAAAATCTTCTGCACAACAAAAGAAACCATCAACAAAACAACAAGGAAGCTCACTACATGGGAGAACATATTTGCCAATGTTATCTCCCATAATAGTTTAATCTCCAAAATTTACAGGGAACTCATACAACTTAACAGAAGTAAGATAAACAATCTAATCAAAAAATGGACAAAGGACCTAAATAGACACTTTCTGAAAGAGGACATACAGAAGACTAAGAGACATCTGAAAACATGCTCACAGTCACTGATCATCCTAGAGATGCAAATCAAGATGACAATGAGGTACCACCTCACACCTGTCATAATGGCTATCATTAACAAATCAACAAAGGACAAGTGCTGGCAAGGATGTGGAGAAAAAAGAACCCTCTTGCACTGCTGATGGGAATGCATATTGGTGCAGCCACTGTGGAGAACAGTATGGAGTTTCCTCAAAAAATTAAAAATGGAACTCCCATTTGACCCAGTAATCCCACTTCTAGGAATATATCCTAAGAAAACAGAAATATCAATCAAAAAGGATATATGCACCCCTATGTTCATAGCAGCACAATTTACAGTCACTAAGATTTAGAAATAGCCAAGTGCCCATCAACAGATGAGTGGATTCAAAAACAGTGGTACATCTACACAATGAAATACTACGCTGCGGTAAAAAAGAAGGAACTCTTACCATTTGCAACAGCATGGATGGACATGGAGAGCATTATACTAAGCAAAATAAGCCAGGCAGAGAAAGATAAATATCACATGATCTCACTCATTTGTGGAATATAATGAACAACATAAACTGATGAACAAAAATAGAGTCATAGACATAGAAGCATCGAACAGACCATCCAACCTAAGAGGGAAGGCAGGGGAGGGTGGGGAAGGGAGGGCGGTAAGAGATCAACCAATGGACTTATATGCATGCATATGACCAATGGACACAGACGGTAGTGGGGTGAGGGCATGTGTTGGGTGGTGGGAAAAGGAGACTTATGTAACACTAACCAATAAAGAATTTAAATGTAACAAAAATTCTGGAAAGAATGGATCAGGTATATTAAATTAAACTTTTATTGTTTAATTATAAACAAACAAATAAACAAACATGAAATTGGAATAAGCCTTCATCCTTAAACTTGGATTGTAAATAAGATTAAGGATGGTGGCATCATATCTTTATGTTACTAACTTTTATATGGCCACAAAAATTTGGCTGAATATGGCTTTTTATTTTTTACTAATCTTCACCTGAGGATATTTTTTCATTGTTTTTTAGAAAGAGTGGAAGGAGGTGTGAGAAAGAGGGGGAAGAGAGAGAGAGAGAGAGAGAGAGAGAGAGAGAGAGAGAGAGAGAGAGAGAGAGAGAGAAACATAGCTGTGAGAGACACATTGATTGATTGCCTCCAGCATGCACCCTGACAGGGAGGGGCCAGGACTGAACCTGCAACCCAGGAGGTGTCCTTGGCCAGGAATTGAACCTGAGACACTTTTGTGTGTGGGCTAATGCTCTAACCACTGAGAACACTGGCCGTGGCTGGATACGACTTTTTAAATAGAACAAAATTACATGAAAAACGATGTGTTCTTCCTGTAATAGGATTATCTGATGTGCAAATCACTACAGTAAAATGATGCAATGGGGCATAAGGACAATGAGTCAGGTAATAAATTGAGTATAACTCTAACTATATCACTATGAACCAAAATATATACATTTGATGGCCATGATTGCACAACAATGTTTAAGCCCAATGTAGAAAAGGTATGTCAACTTCCCTCTTTTAAAAACTGAACAGCCTGCTACAGTCTGTGTCTGGCATCATATTATATATATCTACTTGTGCTTTCAGCATGGAAAGCCAATATTTAAAGGAAAGGTCATCATCGTTATTAAGTTTTATAAAAAAATCAGTACATATCAGTATCTATTTAATAATGGGGACATCATGAATGTCAAACTTAACACACTTTGCAGACTAATTCCTCCTAAAGTGTATCTTTGTCTCAAGTTGAAGTCAGTACTGGAAACTTTATATTACCCACTCTGCCTGAAAGCATTAAAAAGTATTTCTAAGATAGCTGGGCTAAAAAATTAGTGACCTTTTACAACCTTGTGCAATTTTGAGTTCAATTTCAAAGCTGATAACAGTTAAGCCTTACAATATTGGCACTGGCCTGAATTAAGCAAGGTGGTCATTTTTTAAAAATTTATTTTTATTGTTGAAAGTAATACATATGCCCCATCTTCTTTCCACCATTGACCCCCTCCACCCTAAACCCCCCAGACCTTCACCACACTATTGTTTGTGTCCATGGGTTATACATATATGCATATAAGTTCTTTGGTTAATCTTTTCTTCCTCCCTCCCCACTTCCCTCTGAGATTCCTTAGTCTGGTACATGCAAAAGAATCATTTTAACTATGTACATTTTTTATTGACTTCAGGATGAAATAAGCATTAATGTCGTGTTTCTCTTTACAAGTTTGGAAGGTATATGTGTGTTGAATACATTCGTAGGTATATCAAGCATTTTTTCCCACATTTCTTTTAGTTCTGGAATTTCTAAAATGGCTGTAAGTTATGCATTTTTTTTCCAGAAACTAACAAAATAATTTAGTAATTTCTGCATTACAATTACCCTACTTCAAGTACAGTGATAGCTTGGAATAGGTTGTTTCTTTTTGTATTATATATTTAAATTAAAAATAGGAAGATATCGTTTCTACTAATGAATTTCACAGGGCTTTTTAAATAGTATGTCTCTTAGGAGATTAACTCACTTGGTGTGAAGACTCCTAGGTGGTACTTGTGCACCTTATTAATTCATAAATGGCACTGAGGGCTGCACATTGACCCAATTCTAGTTAAATCATAGTAGGCAGCTAGTCCTCTGTAGGATGCGTTGTAAATTTGCTCTTATTATACACCTAATTACAGCATTCTACACCAGTGTGATTCTTTTTATAAATTATAACTGAGATGTCCATTTTAGAAGATAGAGATTGAGGTTCATTAAAATGACTTTAATTCATATGATTGTGATGGAGCAATGACTGTGACTTAACAGAAAATTATTCTGAAATTCTAAGAACATACATGTAAACTACAGAGAAGTTATAATACAATGATTTGCTAAATTAATTTTGGGTTATAAATCATAATTAAGCAACAACAATAGGAATATAAGAGGGAAAAACACCTGAAAGTATAGATGTAGTAGTTTTGAGGCCAGTAATCAAATAAAAATTATGTGTGTTAGAGCACAGTACTTAACCTTTCTATGCCTGTGTGCTTCATGGAGGTAGTAATCCAACCTTTATGACTGAGTGTGAGAAATGAGTTGAGTATAAAATGCTTACTATAGGGCCTAACACATAGTAAATTCTTACGTGAGCTCTTCCATAGAGCTTTTCCCCTTAATCTACCGAATCTAACTCTCACCTAAGTAAGATGTACTGTTTTCAAGTTTTGCTTTAACCAAAATTAGTTTCCACTAATCTCCTCCAATGAGTATTTTTACAAGTGTATCTGTGCCAATTAGTAACCTAAATATGACCTAACTAGAGGCCCAGTGCACGAAATTTGTGCACTGGGGGGGTGGGGGGGTGGGTGGTCCTCAGCCCGGCCTGTGCCCTCTCACAGTCTGGGAGCCCTCGGGGGATGTCTGACTGATGGTGCAGGAAGAAGGCCTAAGCCATCAGTTGGACATCCTTAGTGCTGCTGCAGAGGTGGGAGAGGCTCCTGCCACTGCCGCTGCATTCGCCAGCCATGAGCCTGGCTTATGGTGGGATCGGGCCTAAACGGGCAGTCAGATATCCCTCTCACAATCCAGGACTGCTGGCTCACAACAGCTCGCCTGCTTGCCTTCCTGATTGCCCCTAACCGCTTCTGCCTGCCAGCCTGATCACCGCCTAACCACTCCCCTGCCAGCCTGATTGATGCCTAATTGCTCCCCTGCCAGCCTGTTTGCCCTAACTGCCCTCCCCTGTAGGCCCGGTTGCCCCCAACTTCCCTCCTCTGCCGGCCTGGTCACCCCTAACTGCCCTTGCCTGCAGGCTTGATCACCCTCAACTGCCCTCCCTTGCAGGCCTGGTTCCTCCCAACTGCCCTCCTCTGCTGGCCATCTTGTGGTGGCCATCTTGTGTCCACATGGGGGCAGCCATCTTTGACCACATGGGGGCAGCAATCTTGTGTGTTGGAGTGATGGTCAATCTGCATATTACTCTTTTATTAGATAGGATAGAGGCCTGGTGCATGGGTGGGGGCCAGCTGGTTTGCCCTGAAGGGTGTCCTGAATCAGAGTGGGGGTTCCCTTGGGACATGGGGTGGCCTGGGTGAGGGGCCTGTGGTGGTTTGCATGCCAACCACGTCCCCTGGCAACCCAAGCGGAGGCCCTGGTATCTGGGGTATATTTATCTTCTACAATTGAAACTTTGTAGCTTGGAGCAGAGCCAAGCCTTTTGCTCGCTTGGTGGTGGCAGCCATTTCTGTTGGGATTTATTTATCTTCTATAATTGAACCTTTGTAGCCTTAAGCAGAGGCCAAGGCAGGCCAGGGCTGTAGAAGCTTGGCTTCCTCCATCACCAGGGGCAACCCTAGCCTCCTGCTCTCTCCAGCTCTGTGGCTTCTGCCATTTTTGTTTGGATTTATTTATCTTCTATAATTGAAACTTTGTAGCCTGAAGTGCAGGCCTGGGCTGGCTTGGGTGTGCAGAAAGCTTGGCTTCCTCCATCGCCGGGGAAACCCAAGCCTCCCTCCTGCTCTCTCTGTGGCCGCAGCCATCTTGGTTGGGTTAATTTGCATACTAGGTCCTGATTGGCTGGTGGGCGTGGCTTGTGGGTTAGCGGAGTGATGGTTAATTTGCATATTACTCTTTCGTTAGATAGGATAGCTCTACTGAAGTTTAGACTTAATGCTACCATAAAGAGGTACTGCATTAAACATATTTGCATATGGCCTTCTACCATTCTGAAAATTTATGAATTTTAACAAAGTTGCTTAAATTTTATAGTTCACAGTTATAATGGTTTATAATTCAGGGATATTATTTAAAGAGAATTTAAATTATATAAAAACACTAAGGAGCAGAATTTATATCTTCATCTTCCCCATTACTTTTTATATGTTGAGTATTCATTTCACCACAATGAAAAACATTGAATTGTTTAAAATGAAAATTACACTTAGTTTGTAAATTTAGCATATGTACAAAAGTATCCTCATGATACGTTGATGATTTTTCAAAAGAAAAACAAACTATGGAGTGATATATACTTTGGTCTAGCATTATAACTATTAAATAGTTGTTTTTAAGGCAAAACAATGACAACAAAAATAATATTATGTAATTGTAGTGAATGAAAATTTTGGTGATCATAACTAGGTTCCAAATGAAGAAAATACATCTAGTTCCATGTAACAAAAAGTAATAACTTTATACATTGAAATTACCTTAAAATGAAAAATAGAAAGTAAAGTTTTGGAAATAATTTAATTAATTTTCTAAATTGGATAATTCCAGCAATTTTCCCTCATTGTCCTCTTATGGGAAACATACTACCAACTGCTTTTTTAATTTTGTGTTTTTCCAATTCCGTTGAATGCAACTTTATTGCTGGGTATAGAATAGTCAACAAGAGGCATTAGCTGTTCTCAAATATTTAAAAATTAATAAGGAAGATTATTTGTTTGCTCATTTCTACTTGCTCCAAAATGTGCCAAAATAATTTGATAGCCTTAAAAACACATTATAACAGCATAACATGAATAAAAAAACAGGTAATAATGATGAAGTGGAGAATAAACAAGAGTAGATAAATGAAATGTAATTAAAAATAAGATTAAACAATTATACACATTCAATGAAATATTGAATACTTTTGGTAAGATGTATAAACTGATAAAATACAGTGTATGATTAAGTATAGCAATAAAAAATGCAAAGTAGAGCTGCAACTTAAGGATGATGGAATGCATAACTTGGTAGCTATATTTTTTGAGGTTTTAACTAATTCAAAGATTTAGCTAAGTGATAGCTGGGCTCACTTTTGAAGGAATTGAAGAAAAATAGACACATGGAGCAGGGGTGGAATAACATGCAAAGTTGTGTAGGCATGAAATATGGTATAGAACAGCGTAGTGTATTTGGGAAATCAAATGTTGCATCATAAAGTAGAAGAAAGGACAGGTAGGGTCATTGATGAGTGTGGATCTGGCCAGATCTACAGTACATAACTAGGAAAGCATGGATAAGAGAAACCTCTTAGGAATTTCAGAGGGGAGGCAGGGGAAGGGGGGGCAGTGATTAGCCAGGGAACTTATACATAGCCCATGGACTCAGAAAATAGAGCGGTGAAGGCCTGGGAAGGGTAGGTGCAGGGTAGAGGGGGTCAATGGGTAAAAACAAACAAACAAACAAAGGGAACATCTGTAATATTTTCAACAATAAAGATTTAAAAAAAGAGAAACCTCAATCACCCAGTTTGAGATGATAATTCAGTTGAACAATTTTGAAGGGAAGTTGTGAATTACTATTATTTTCAAGTTTTTATTGGGAAAATAAACATATAAAGAGTAGAAAGAATAGTATAGTGAACCTTCAGGTATTAACCCCCTAGATTATTGAAGACAGTGTTGTTTTATTTACATTTTTACCAACCACTATTTGCCTCACCCCAACACTACCACTGGAATATTTTGAATCAAATTCAAGACATTATATAATTTCATCAGGAAACAGTTCAGTGTATATCTCAAGATAAGAACTTACCAAAAACATAACTGGAACACACAAGTAACATTAACAGTAATCCTTTAAGAGTCTCCAACACCTAATAAATATTACAATTTTCCTGATTATTCTAAAATGTCTTAGAAATCAAATATTGAAGATACTTCCCCCCCGCAAGTTTTATCTGTATATCTACACTAATAAAAGAGAAACATGCAAATTAACCATCACTCTGCTAAGCCAAGCCATGCCACCAGCCAATCAGAGTGAGTATGCAAATTAACCCATCAAAGATGGCAGGTAAATTTGCATACGCAGGCAGGGCAGACAGTGCCATGGCCCGCCCCTGGGGGTCCAGGTCCATTGGGGGCCAGGGGAGGCCTGGTGGGCACCCCTGGCAAAGTACCAGTCCATCAGGGCCCTGGGAGGCAGGGTGGGCAGCACCAGATGCCACCCCCGGGGTCCGGGTCCATCGCAGGCCCCGGGAAAGGCAGAGGCCTGCCTAGCCACACCTGCGGGGCCCTGGGAACATCACCGCCCAGGGAGGAGCAGCTGGGCCTGCTAGCCACTCCCATGGGCCCCTGTGAACATCGCAGCCCAGGGGAGGCATGGCCGGCACACGTAGCCACTCCCGTGGGGTGCCGCGAACATCGCAGCCCAAGAGAGGCATGGCCGGCCTGTGTAGCCATGCCTGCAGGCCCTGGGAACATCGCTGCCACAGGAAGGCATGGCTGGGCCTGCTTAGCCACTCCCGTGGGGCCCGTGAACATCACAGGCATGGGGTTGCTGAGACCCAGACAGGGCCTCTGGCCACAGATTCACAGCTTCACGGAGACCGACTCTCCACTATTCAAAGAAAGGAAATATTGGTGTCTGGTCCCAATGATTCAATCGTCAAGCCCTTATCATAAAGCAGGGTTAGTAAAATTTTCTGTGAAGGGTCATATTTATACTAATAAAAGCCTTGGGGGTGATCAGACCAGCAGGGGAGGGTAGCTGGGAGCAATCAGGCCGGCAAGGGAGCAGTTAGGGGGCAATCAGGCCGACAAGGAGCAGTTAGGGGGCAATCAGGCAGGCAGGCAGGCAAGCAGTTAGAAGCCAGCAGTCCCGGATTGTGAGAGGGATGTCCGACTGCAGGTTTAGGCCCAATCCCACAGTCAGACATCTTCTGAGGGGTCCCAGATTGGAGAGGGTGCAGGCTGGGCTGAGGGACACCCTCCCCCATGCACAGATTTCATGCACCGGGCCTCTAGTTTTATATAAAAGTTCATTTTTTCATTAAACTAATCAAAATACTATTATAACATTAATGGATGTTTCAAATAATAGTGGATTATAACAAAAGTCTTGAACTATTTAAATTATAGGACACAGGATTCAGTTGTCAACAGCTAGTATCAGGTGAATTACTACAGAGTCCATATATATTATCTATGTATATATATAAAAGCCTAAGTGACCGGCCAACAGGCTGACCATTCGACTATCCGACCGGTAGCTATGACACGCACTGACCACCAGGGGGCAGCTGCTCAATACAGGAGCTGCCGAGCTGCAGTGACTTGGCAGCTGCAGTTCTCGGGTAATGAACCCAGAACCAAAGAGAAGGGAGCCCAATTCCAGGGTGCATCACCCAAGAACCACCCTCTCACAATCCGGGATTCCTTGAGGGATGTTGGAGAGCCAGTTTCAGCCTGATTCCCCGCAGGCCAGGCCGAGGGACCCAAAGTGGCAGAAAACAGCAAAACTCAATTTCCAAAGATGCATTAGTAAAACGTCATTTCACAAGTGATTTCATTACTTTATGGAGATCTGGAAACTGCTTAATAGTTTAGGTAGCTATAAGAAATGAATGCAATAATAACTAAACATAAACTAGACAAAAATACATTTCCAGTACCAAATTTTTAAGTATTCTGTATTCTGTCATTTGTTACACCACAAATAGGCATACACAGAGCCACAGTTCAACATATCATTTTTTGCTAACATAAATAAAGTTTAGGGCACCTCTCTTCAAATCAACCAGACTGGGCCATGTGTTATAAATGACAGATGATAGATGATAGATAGATAGATGATTAGATAGATAGATAGATAGATAGATAGATAGATAGATAGATAGATAGATAGATGATAGCTAGAGACTAATTGAAAAGTTATAGTTGGGTATAAACAAATGTTGGAAACAAACTATAGATGGCTAGGAAGACTTAAGCTGGAAAGAACAGACTAGTCTTTCCTAATAAATTCTATCTAATAAAATTGAATTCAGCATATATACTTCATTAAAAAAGAAAACTTTTTCACTATTTGTATTCATAGACAATCTTATTTGAGTTTCAGTAAGTCTGCAAGTGGTTTCCTAACTTACAAGAGAAAGTGCCATTAAGCAACAACAAATGGAAAAATAAAAACAAACTGTGCAGGGGAAAAAACGAGAGTCAACATATAGTTTATTTGCAAAGAAAAATATTTTCAACTGCAATTGTTGCACCTGCTAACTACCAACAATCTTTTCCTATATCAAAGGTAAAAGTTATTTTTTAATGTGTTCATTTTTAAGAAAGATTTTTCAGCTCAAACAGGTTTGTTGGGCAAGAAGTTACTTAGTAGCCAAAAATGACCTATTCTGCTTTTGAAATCATTCTTCAAAACACAAAGTTCTTCATCAAGAACAGCATAAAAAGAAATATTAGCACATCAGTAACTCAAAGTGTACAAATCCTTTGTGACTATAAATTCCTTCATTGTACTGTACAATGGCCAGCAATACTAAACACAAGGTAAACAGTTGTTCCTAATTGTAGAAGCCTGAAGAGGTCAGTATAGAGGCAGCAACAAGACATTGCATCAGTAAGTTGATCAATGCTGAAGGTGGACCATTAGATCAAATGCCTTCTGCTTGTACATAGCAACATCTTGAATAATAAAATAAAATTTATAATAAGTATGATAGAATACCCTTTAAATAATTTGCCTTTATAATTAAGAAAATCACTATTTGAGAAAGTCATTGTTTTTAAAAAGGTGGGGAAGCATTATGTTAAATTTAACATAATGTCCACTTCTTATTAAAAAAATGTCCTTTGTATATGTGAAGAATTGAAAGTGTTCTATTTCTTTGAACTGGGGATGATGATCCTCATACTTGATTCACCAGCTTCTGCAACTGTCAATGAATCTCATTATTGACTTGGGTGAAGCTATGCATTTTTTAAACATCTATGTATATAAAAGACTAAGCTACCCAATGACCAAACGACTGGTCACTATGATATGCACTGACCACCAGGGGGCAGACATTCAACACAGGGGCTGCCCCCTGGTGGTCAGTGCACTCCCACAGCAGGAGCACCACTCAGCTGACCAATGGGTGTCAGACGCCTGGCTCAAAGCTAGTGAGTGCCACTGTGGTGGCACAAGCCTCTCCGGCAGACACCCACCTGTGTGCCCCTCCCCCTTCTGGACCAGGCCCTTGGCGGTGGTGGCAGGTGCAATGGGGCCATGATGAGCGGGAGTGGCGCAGGGCCCAGCCCAGGCTAGGGCTCCTTCCAGGCCGCCTACCACTTCACGCACTATTACATCCCTCGGGTTTTGGCCAATCCCCTCAGGCCAGGCCTAGGGACCCCACCGGTGCATGAATCCAGGCCTCTAGTTGATATATAAGTGAAATTTTCTTATATTTGTTAAAGATTATTTACATACAGTTCAATGTAAAAGATTATTCCAAATGCAACATCAGTTCTCACGTACAATTTATAACTTTCTACACATATCTATACTAATAAAAGCCTAGGTGGCACTCATTCGTGATGTCATCACAAGATGGCTGCCACAAGATGGCCACCACAGATGGCTGCCACAAGATGGCCATGCGCACAGTGGAGGCAGGGCCTGGCGGTCACTTCACACGATGAGACCTGAGGGTCCCGCGGCTCCACGCAGTGTGGAGGAGGCTGGTCCAGGCCAGGCTGAGGGACCCCCCCCTTCTGTGCACAAATTTCATGCACTGGGCCTCTAGTTCTATATAATAAAACCCTAATATGCAAATCAACCAAACAGCAGAATAACTGGTGGAACGACTGGTCGCTATGATGTGCACTGACCACCAGCAGGAGCTGCTCCAGATTGTTGAGCATCTGCATCCAGAGAGGGAGGTGACCAGTGTCAGCGGCAGGGGCGGGGCCAGCCAGAGGGCAGTGCCAGTATGTCAGCCAAGGTGGGTGCCGGTGGGGGCCTCCAGATCGCCCCATCCGCTGGTTGCTCTACAGATGGCTCTGATAGCTGGCCAGGCCTAGGGACCCTATCCTATATATTGGGAACAGTCTCTTAGATTTAAAAATTAAAACCTGGCAAGGCTACTCTAACACTGAAAAAACAGGATGATGCAGCGATGACATGCATGGACTCTGGCTTGCACATTTTGTGGTCAGCCCTGATTCTGACACTTATAACTGTGTGAAAAAGCCAATTACTTAAATTCTCTCTGCTTCAGTTTTCCACCCATAAGATTGGGGAAAATGGTACTACTGCCACAGGAGGATTGTGTTATGTACTACATTTTATAATCAGGGCAAAAAAAAAATGTAGCTGCCCATACAACAGCAAGATGCCTTTCATTTGTATGAAAAGTATGGTCACTGGTGCATGCAGTGTCCCAGATTGTGAGAGGGATGTCTGACTGCCAGTTTAGGCCCGAAATCCCCCAAGGGGTCCTGGATTGCAAGAGGATGCAGGCTGGACTGAGGGACCCTCCCCCCCATGCACAAATTTTGTGTACTGGGACTCTAGTAATTATATAGGTTTTAGGTATACAATTCTACATCATCTGTATATTGTATTGTGTGTTCACCACCCCAAGTCAAGTCTTCTGCCATGACCATGTATCCCTCCCTCTGCCCTCTTCTACAAACCCACAAGCCCCTCTTTCCTCTGGCAATCACCATGCTGTTGTCTATGTCCAGGGATCTTTCTTGTTTTTTCATTGCTTAATAATTACTCTTCTCACCCAGCCCCGACCTTCTCCCTCTGAGAGCTGTCATCCTGCTCTCTATCTATGTGTCTGTTTCTATTTTGTTAGTTTATTTTTTCATTACAATTTCATATAAGTGGAATCATATGGTACTTGTCTTTCTTTGACCCGCTTATTTCACTTAGCATAACACTCTCCAGGTCCATCCATGCTGTAGCAAAAGGAAAGATTTCTTTCTTTTTCATGGCTGTGTAGTATTCCATTGTGTAAATTTACCATAGTTTTTTTAAATCCACTCATCTACTGATGGGCACTTGAGCTGCTTCCAACTATTGGGTATTCTAAATAACACCGCAATTAACATAGAGATACATATGTTCTTAAAATTAGTGCTTTGTGTTTCTTTGAATATATTTCAAGAGGTAGAATTGCTGGGACATAAGGCAGTTGCATTTTTAATTTTTTGAAGTAACTCCATACTGCTATCCATTGTGGCTACACCAATCTGCATTCCCACCAATAGTGCATAGGGTTCCTTTCTATCAGCATTCTCACCAACACTTGCTGTTTGTTGATTTATTGATGGTAGCCATTCTTATAGTTGTAAGGTGATATATCATTGTGGCTTTAATTTACATTTCTCTTATGATTAATGACCTGAGCATCCTTTCATATGTCTATTGGCCATCTGTATGTCCTCTTTGAAGAAGTATCTATTCAGATCCTTTGCCCATTTCTTAATTAGATTGTGTAATTTTTGTTGTTGTTGTTGAATTTTATAAGTTTCTTACAAATTTTGGATATTAGCCTCTTATCAGATATATCATTGGCAAATATGTTCTCCCATTAAGTACATTGTATTTTCATTTTGTTGATTGTTTCCTTTGCCATGCAAAATATTTTTTGTTTGATGTAGTTTTATTTCTTTAATTTTTTTTCTTTAGTTTCACTTCCCTGAGGTGATATACTATGGAAAAAAGTGTCTGAGATTTTACTGCCTATGTTTTATTCTAAGACATTTATGGTTTTAATTCTAAAATGTAAATCTTCAATTCATTTTGAGTTCATTTTTGTGTACGTGTAAGGTGGTCTAGTTTCTATCTCTCTCTCTCTTTTTTTTTTTTTTTTTTGCTGTGCAGTTTTCCCAAGAGCATATATTGGATAGACTATCTTTATCCCACTGTATGTTTTTGTATTTTTCATCAAATATTAATTTACTATAAAAGCAGAGATTTAATTCTGGGTTCTCTCTTCTGTTCCACTGACCTATATGTCTTTTTTTTTTTTTAAGCCATTACAATGCTGTTTTGATTTATATGACCCTGTAAGTTTTGCTTCTCCTTAATTGTAATTTAGTGTTAAAGAAGCCAATGTGTAAAAGAAGCCAATGAGGTATGCATGAAAGCAATGCATTTTAGTGTCAATCCTATCTAATAAAAGAGTAATATGCAAATTAACCATCACTCCACTACACCCACAAGCCACACCCACCAGCCAATCAGGAGCAAGTATTCAAATTAACCCAACCAAGATGGCTAAGGCCTGGAGTGAGCAGGAGGCTTCAGTTTCCCCGGCAATGGAGGAAGCCAAGCTTTCCGCACACCCTGGCCAGCCCAGGCCGGCACTTGAGGCTACAAAGTTTCAATGATAGAAGATAAATAAATCCCAACAAAAATGGCGGCAGCCACAGAGCTGGAGAGAGCAGGAGACTAGGGTTGCCCCCAGCGATGGAGGAAGCCAAGCTTCTGCAGCCCTGGCCTGCCTTGGCCTCTGTTTAAGGCTACAAAGGTTCAATTATAGAAGATAAATAAATCCCAATAGAAATGGCTCCGCCATGCAGCGAGCAGAAGGCTTGGCTCCACTCCAGGCTACAAAGTTTCAGTTGTAGAAGATAAATAAATCCCAGATATCAGGGCCTCTGCTTGGGTCGCCAGGGGGCATGGCCAGCCTGCAAACCACAACAGGCGCCTCGCCCAGGCCGCCCCACACCCCAAGGGAACCTCCACTCTGATCCAGGACACCCTTCAGGGCAAACCAGCTGGCCCCCACCCATGCACCAGGCCTCTATCCTATCTAATAAAAGAGTAATATGCAGATTGACCATCACTCCAACACACAAGATGGCTGCCCCCATGTGGTCAAAGATGGCTGCCCCCATGTGGACACAAGATGGCCACCACAAGATGGCCAGCAGGGGAGGGCAGTTGGGAGGGACCAGGCCTACAAGGGAGGGCAGTTGGGGGCGATCAAGCCTGCAGGGGAGGGCAGTTAGGGGTGACCAGGCTGGCAGAGGAGGGAAGTTGGGGGCAACCGGGCCTGCAGGGGAGGGCAGTTAGGGGTGACCAGGCCTACAGGGGAGAGCAGTTAGGGGTGACCAGGCCTGCAGGGGAGGGCAGTTAGGGGTGACCAGGCTGGCAGAGGAGGGAAGTTGGGGGCAACCGGGCCTGCAGGGGAGGGCAGTTAGTGGTGACCAGGCCTGCAGGGGAGGGCAGTTAGGGGCAATCAGGCTGGCAGGGAAGTGGTTAGGAGGTAATCTGGCTGCCAGGCAGAAGCAGTTAGGGTTAATCAGAAAGGCAGGCAGGTGAGCAGTTGGGAGCCAGTAGTCCTGGATTGTGAGAGAATGTCCTACTGCCTGTTTAGGCCCAATTCCACTGGTGGGATCGGGCCTAAATGGGCAGTCAGACATCCCTCGAGGGGTCCCAGATTAGAGAGGGTGCAGGCTGGGCTAAGGATCACGCCCCCCCCCCCCCCTCGTGCACGAATTTCATGCATCAGGCCTCTAGTAGATTAATACACACTTATGTTTGGATCAACTTTAGTGTTACTTTACTATTAAGTCCCATGAGTTCAATGCTACATATTCCAAAAAAATTGGCACATACTTTATGTAGTATGATCTTGTGGTGGATATTTCTCAACAAAACAATTCACATAGATGAGAGAAATGTTTGATGGACTTTTCAAGAAGGATTAATTTTCATATTTATCTATGACTTCATGTCCAGCATCATGTAAACAAAAACTTCACAATTTAGCTAATGTTTCACAATTAAAATCAGTTTTCTTGGCTTTACTCATTGAATACCAGAAGCTGAATCATTCAATCTAGGAAACACTGCCTTTCATTGCTGAAGTATAGTGTCCAGCAACATAGTACCAGAACACCATCAGAGCCCCACAGGGTCAGAAAATTTGATAATAGTATGGGAAACCTTTAATGAGTCCTCTCAGAAGTCCTTAGTCATTGAAAGTTCATTTTCTGGCCTTTACTATAAAAAATAATAATGGTAATGCATCTATATGTTTGGTGGAATATTTTCCTTCCTTGTATCTATCTATCTATCTATCTATCTATCTATCTATCTATCTATCTATCTATAAAAGCCCAGTGACTGGAATGGCAAAACAACCAGAACAACTGGAATGACTGATGGCTATGATGCTCACTGCAACAGGCCCTACCCCCAGTTGGCCTCCCCCACCATAATCGAGGGCGTGGCCGGCCAGCCAACCTCCCACAGCCCCTCTTCCCCACTGGTCTGGCCTGATGGGCCCCCATTGGGGTGAGTGGCCAGACCCCACCTGTGCACAAATTCGTGCACCAGGCCTCTAGTTTAGATATAAAACAACTACATTTAAATACAGGTAGTTTTCTGTAGCTATAGTATTTCTTCAAAAAAAATTTAATCCTCACCCAATGATATTTTTTTGAGAGAGAGAGAGAGTGAGAGAGAAACATCAATGATGTGAAAGGGAAACATTGATTAGTTACCACCCCCCATCCCCCCACCTCCCCATCAACCAAGGACTGAACCTGCAACTTAGGTATGTGACCCAAACCAGGAAGCGAACCCACATCCTTTGGTGTACAATGTAGCCACGTGACCAGGCCTTACCTTTTTTTTTTTTTTTATCATAATGTGTGTCAGATAAGTGTGACTTCCCACTGAGTGATTTACAGCGCACAAATAATTGACTATATCTGAGAGTGAAATTGAATTGACTAGCCATGCACTACTAGCTTCAAACTTGAAATTTTTGTGAAAATATAAGATTATAAAATATCTTACTTCAGAGTGTATGGTAAATAATGCCACTATAATCATTTCATTCATTGTTCCCTTTCAGGCTCTGAAATACCCACTATGTCCCTTCACACAAACTACAATAGGATATGAACTCACTCACTTGCTTGCTCATGTCAACTAATATTTTACTCATCTTTTTTCTTTAGTCTAAATGCCTTTCCCCTGAGTTTTAAGTCGAATCCCTTAAATCTGGTCTCTAGTGCGTATTCTTTCATAGACTCTTTCCTCATTTTTTCTTGTATTTTTCTCCAAATGTTGCTTGAACCTCTGAATTAATTTCCTACAACATGGTATTTATTATTAAGTCAATTGGAGGCAATCTCTCCTCATTAGTGCAAAGCTTCTTAAAAGCAGGATTGTTTCTCACTTATTTACATGTCTTGGCAATTAACTCCTAAATATTTTGTGATTTGCATAGGAAAAAAGCCTCAAATCTAGACTTCTATGGAAAACTAGTGGAGAAAAACAATACAATTACTATGCATTTTTATATTCTGTATTAGGACTTTATGGAGATGACTCCTAAGAAAGTCATAGAGAGAAAAGCACTAGATTGAGGCTCATGTTATGTTGAACTTACATTTCATACAGAGTACAGGCTGTGAGTAGCGAAGATTCTAACAGTGTGCACTAAGATTTAGACTAATTGAACTAAATTGACAAGTTACTTTAATTGAACACATTGGTATATTGTTTTGAATTACAATCTTATTTTGTGTCTAGAAAGCTGATACAAGGGGAATGCCTGAACTTTTCTACTTTTCACTGTTTCTTTAGACATTGTTTAGACATAGCCAAAAGGAAATCTCTCCAAAAATACCTCAAAGAATTTTTTCTTCAACTGCATAAAATCATGAGAAAATAAACCCTTTTAAATGGCACTTTAAAGTTATAGGAGTATAGTCTGGGGAAATCAGTTCAACCATGGATTACCAAAACAACAGAAATATAAACTAGGTATCAATTTATTATACTGCTGACATAAATTGAGTGTGATTGAAACTGTCAGCGAGGTTCTTGGACACTGAAAATAAAATACCAAACATACTAATGTAGAAAACTTTAGCTATAAAATGCTTGAACCTCTTTCTTATAATATTATCTTTCTATGAATGGAACTGATTGATAAATTATGTTTAAATTGACTCTTTTTGCCTGAATTCAATCATGAGTCAAAAATGTTCTAAAAGTTTTTACACACCTTTTCTACTGGCACACACATTTTATTCTTTGTAGAAATAACTTGGCAGTCATTCCCAATTGATTCTACTGCGCTCCATGCTGCTAGATTTCTCTCACTCTATTTCCTTTGAAGAAAATGATACGATCTTGGGTGAGATGAGCACATAGCTTTTTTGTTTGTTGTTTGCCCTGAAACGTCTCATTTGTTGGCACCAAGATTAAAACTTATACAACAAATGGACTGGAGGAGGTTAAGGTGCAGTAAGTTAAAAAATAAATAAATAAAAGTAGTCTTTACCTACCTATCTGTACTTCTCAGTCCCTTTTTTGGTCCAGTCCCCCAAACCCCCTCTCCTCTGGCAACCATCAGTCTGTTCTCTGTACCTGTGAGTCTGTTTCTGTTTTGTTGTTCATTTATATTGTTCTCTAGATTCCACATAAAGTATAGCAGCAGAAACATAGTCAATAATATTATAACAATGTCTGGTGCCAGTTTAGTACTAGAAATATCAGGAAAAACACTTTGTAACATATAGGATTGTCTAACCACTGTGCTGTACAGCTGAAACTAATAAAAATACTCTTGAATGTAAAATGTAATTGAAAAATATGAAAACGTTGAAAAATTAGGTTTTAATTGTTTATTCAAGATAGAGCACTGTGTCAGGATAGGCGCGATGACTGGCATCTCAAGGGGCCCATCCTCTTGAATGCTGCCATTCTGTGTAGGCCCAAGTTGTGTGGAGACACCTTCAGCTAAAATGTTCTGTGGTCTGACAGCTTCTGCTGTCCATTGCTTGTACGCTCCACCTCCCCACCCTGGAATTGGTTTGAAAGAATGGAGCAGAGACCTTATAAATGACTAAAGACCAGAAATTTTGTCAAGAGGAAAGGGAAATGGAAAAGAGAATAAATCCCCAAATCCCCGCACATGCAAAAGCTTTCGTCTTTTTTTCCCTACTTCTAAAGAAGATGAGTTAAATAAGGGCTCACGCAAAGCCACACGAGTGAAAATGAAGTTGTGTGTTTTTCTCATCAGAACAGGCCACGCTATGAAAAGGAGGGTGAGTTCTCTATAGTCAAACATGCCCAGAAGTAGCAAACTTTGGCTTAGCCATAAGCCAAATAAGCTGCTCTTGCATAATTGGTTCTTGGTTTAAATCCATAGAGATGTATTTTTCATGTATGTGAGGTGGACTTTTGATTTCATCTCTGGGAAAAGTTTGAAGTTATTTTGTGACTTTGGCATAGAAAAATGAAGGAATCTCTTGGACGGTTCATGTAGGACTAGTCTGAGTGTGTGTTTAACTCCCTCATGTGAATTATATTTCGAGTTATTACCACTTGAGAGTCACAATGTTTTATATACTTAAGCTCAATGGAAATGCATTGTAAAATCACCTTGTCAGGCTACTATGACTTCAATACTTGAGTACTTAAATATTCAAAATAGAGCATTCTGGTTCTCTTTCTCTTGATTCTATCACATTAAATTAACAGACACAGTACCAGACCCACATTATATATCAAAATAATAACCTTTTTAAATTCATAGCAGAGGAAAAGAGCCAAAATTCAGCTCTTAAGTCTTTTTGCAATATAAAGAAATATCCATAAGACAGAGGGGTAAGATCAGCTATTAACTAATCATAGGATATAAAACGGATCAGAGGTAGAAAAAACATAGATGCTTGATGAACATTAAAAGGATGAATGATACCCATATGGTGTGGCTCAGTGGTTGAGTGTCAACCCATGAACCAGTTTGATTCAAGGTCAGGGCACATGCCCAGGTTGCAGGCTAAATCCCCAGTAAGGGATGTGCAGGAGGTAGCCAATAGATGATTCTCTCTCATCATTGATGTTTCTCTCTCTCTCTCTCTCTCTCTCTCTCCCTTCCTCTCTCTGAAATCAAGTAAACACACACACACACACACACACACACACACACACACACACACACATAAATGAATGACACCTGGAAGCTAAATCCAATTCATTCCTTTTCTTTATCCTGAATTTACCATATTGGATTAATAATCTTTTGTGATTTTTTCATAAGTCTTTCCTCAACATGGACAGTTCACCATAGATCATTCCATCCAAAATGCTCACCATTACAAATGGCTTCCAAATACATATTTAAACTTTCCACTGTGCCCTAAAGTATTTTCAGTACTTTTGTCAGAGTGACAAATCCTAGGGAATTTTAGAATGCACTTTAATTCTCTCATGATCTGCCATAAAGTTCTGAAAGGAGAATACCAATATACTAAGTCAATTTAGTAATAAAAGTTTTAATAAATACCAAATCCTAGCATGCATGTTCATAGTAGAAACTTGAGTCACCAATTCAGAACTACATTCTTTTTTAGCCCCCAAAATTTCCAATAATGAAATATCTTAACCTATAGAAAAAAAGGGAGACCTTGTGACGGAAGGAGAATGGCTCTGGAAGTTCAGTATTCTGTAGTTTTTTCACCAGTAATATTTGTTTATATTTGGCCATGTGAGCATATGAATTTGACTACTTGCTAAGAAGAGTGAAGATTGTCTAATTTTGGGCCAAAGTAAATGTAGCAGTAATATTATTAACCAGGGGATTTTATTTACTAGACAAAGTATATTTTGCAAAATACACGGATAACTGCTAAGGTCATTGGCAGAATTAATAAATTCCAACTTAAAATGTGCATGGTAGGGCCTTTTGCATGAGTATGTGATACATTTAATCTAGCAGGTTGACCTAAGCAATGGAAAGAATGATGCTTACTCTGTGCTCCAAGGATATGGTAAAACCTAACTACAGAGGGAGTCACCATGCTTTTTGAAAGGATAAAATACAGATCAACACTAACTTTGTCTTTTTAGTGACGGGGATTGCGCTTTTGATATAAAAATATCTTTCATCTTTCAGAAGCTAATCCCTTAATAATCCATTGCTGAAACAAACTATATATATGTATATATGCATATATGTGTATATATATATATATGTATATATATATATATACACACGTATATACATAAACATATATATTAAAAACATTGGAGTAGTGGAATATGTTTTTATCTTTTTAATCCTCACCTGAGGGCATGTTTTTACTTATTTTAGAGAGAGAAGAAGGGAGAGGGAGAGAAACATCGATGTGAGATAGGTTGCCTCCACAATACATCCCACTGGAGTTCAAACCTCCAAACCAAGTATGGGCCCTGATCAGGAATTGAAGCCACGACTCTATGGTGCATGGGACAATGCTCCAACCAACTGAGCCACACTGGCAAGGCCTGGAATATGTTCTTAAATTTTCTTGCTTCCCCCTTCTTTGTTCCTTTGTTTTAGAAAGTAGTAGTATCCCTTTTAAAATGTCACTATTAGTTCTAGGAGAAATAACACTGTTCTTGCTCAGTGCAATTTGGTAAGACCCTGTGGTTATAGTGCTGTACTTAACCATCGCCCAATACAAGAATGCCTCTCTCTGTCTAGGAACATACCATCTACCCAAGTATAAGATCAAACAAAACAATAACCAACAGAAGATCAATATAGTAATAACCCAAGCTGAATTTCTATGGAAGAATCATTTTTTAAATAACTTTAAAAGTACAATTATTCTTTTTGGTTAAAATTATGCAGCCCTTAAGTAACTCTGAGTAAATGAATTATGTGCCATTAAGAGATTACTTGAAAGTTTTCATTAGCTGTAAAATAAAATAGCTTTAAGCTTTAGAATGTTTTATTCAGTTGGAGACTCTCATGTCTTTGTGATAGTCTGGTGACAATTTTCATTCTAAATGTCAAAAACAACTCTGCTATCTGGAACACTTCGTATAGTATTCTCTCCTTTTAATATTCTAATCGTGAGGTGTGAAGTGAAATGGTTGCACAGTGTAATGGTGGTAAAGAAGTGGAGTGCCAATGAGACGGGAAGGTGACAGACTCAGAATAGGTCCCTGAGGTGCTCTCCAAGTGCACTGGATAAAAATTCTCCTGGGAAAATTTTCTCATTAGTTCTCAGACACAGTTCAATAATTCAATACACCAGGTTACCATTAGACACAAGACCAAAATATGTTACTTTCCATGCTTTAGTTCTTTCATTTGTATATGTCATTTTCAGACTGAAAATTATGAGCCCTACTCTCATGCAAAACCAGTCAGTAAGTTGTTTACATACTGAAGTATGATGCATGGCAAGCAGATTCGGTAGAGGGAGGTTTTTTAAATTGTTGATGTATGAAGCAAATTCAAAGGGAAATAGACATTTGAAATGATTCTGATACTTCCCTAAAAAAGTGTTGATTCTTTTGTACTAGAATTACTAAACACACACACACACACACACACACACACACACACAAATCCATGCACACACATTTTCATAAGAAAACCAGGAAGCACTCAGGCATAGTTGTTAAAGAAAAGATCACATTTTCAAAAAGCTCTTTTGCCCTTACTTATGCTGCTTGTAAAGTAAACTTCTATTACTGATTAAAAGAAGTCTTTTATTAAGACCAATTATTCTCTAGTGATTGTATTCTCTATTTCAGAAATCATAAAGTTCTTTTTTTCTAAAACAAAAAATATTGAATGATATACTAAACACGTGAATATCAATATTCACATATTGTACTACAACAGAGAGTAAACTCTTAAACACCCTGGTTGTTACTTAATTTTTGATGTAATTGCTGTGTAAAGATTTAAAAATGCATATAGTATAATTCTACTTGTCATATTTTTCACCATAATAATTGATATATACCTTTCTCTGTACTATGAAAGTAAACTACACTCCCACTACTCAACTGAAGGCATAATGGGTTAGAAGGTTTTCTACCTCTTTACTCACTAGGTCTGAATGAAAGAAGTATCCAGCCCCATTGCTTATTTAAGTCCTCCTGGTTACCTTAGAGAAGCATAAGTGAAATCTGTGAAAATGAAAATTAGATGCTACACTAACAGATTGATGCAGATTTTTGTATTTCATAAGACAATTCGTAATATTTAAATTTGCAGATTTTGAAATGATGGTCATTCTTATATGTTTAAAACAACTTGTATATGGAATTGCAAAAAAACCCCATTCAGTTTACTTTGTAATATATATTTCAGTGGAACTACAATTTTAATGCATACACCTAAAATCATGAAAGAATGAAAGAGGAAGTTAATGTTTGGTCATGCTGGTGTATGTTTCTTACACAAATGCAATGTGATAAGTAAACAGCAAAAGGAAGTTACCTACTAGAAATAATTATGATAGAGGGGATAAATGGTGATGGAAAATAAATTAGAAAAAGAAAAATGATGAGGTATTGTATAGGAAAGAATAGAATTACAAATAAATTGTTTATTTAAAAACACTTCCTAAGAGAAATATACTCCTATCAAAACAGTAATGATCAGGATTTCAAACAAACCATCAAATGCTTCTGTTTATGTGACACCTATAGTGTTATAATTGAATTATTAATTGTAAATATTTCTAGGATTCATATTAAAGAAATTGTCAGCTGCAGCTACACTTTTTCACTTCCTATCATCCCAGTTATCTAGGGGGGCGACTCAACCACTATTTGTCCAGAATACCCAATTCCCAAAACATAAAAAAAATGGAAAGTGATTGCAAAGAAGTGTTAAGATTTTAAAGATCCTTTGCTGACAAATTTTTAAATGAGAAAAACTATGAAATTCATTTCCCAAGAGAATAATCTTTATACTTTTAATAGATGCCCACAGAAAGAAAACATATAATATTTTGTTATATAATGTCTTCTTTCCTATGGTAGGAATCATATCGGCTTTTAAATTCCCAAGTCTATGTAGTTCATTCCATGTTTACTTATAAGATCTATGCTCATAAAAAAAAACTAGACTAATGAAAAACACTACATTTTATTAAAGGGAAATGACTTAAAATTATAAGATTTGGCAACTGTTCTGTGTTATTTAAAAGTTTAAAGGTATATTTTAAATCTTTAGTATCAGGTTGATGCCATTTTCAGCAAATAAGTAAAAATCTTTATGTTTAGCAAATAATACAGAAGAGGTCACACGTCTTACATTTTCACACCATTTTTCTTTAAAAATCCCTTAATAATGCCACTGCAATTACACAAACTGACATTTCTTATGACTTTGATATAATCTAAACTTGCAATTTCTTTACCATTATATTTTTACTGGGTTGGCTATACCATGTTTTTGTTGATATTGTGTTTTATGGTATGTTTTCATATCTGAGAAGACTCTTTTTTAAGCAAGAGAGGAAGATGATCCCTGAAATTACAGATTATGGGTTCAAATTTTTAGAAACAAGTGAAAAGTGTTTTATTGTGTTTAATTCAATCAGTATTTTAGAAACATAAAACTTTTATTTAAATTTTATGGTGTAAAAATGAGTTGTGTTTGTATATAATTTAATATACACAAAAGTCAAAATAAATAACTAAAACTTAGAAAATAGCTAAGGAGTACTTTCTGATTAAATAATTTGATCTTCTTACTGAAAAGTGTCCCTATATGTAGGAAATCAGTGTTTTTTCCACATTCCAATATAAGTAAGTTAATGGCAATGTAAGTTTGTCTCATTTTGTTTTACTTCAAGATAAAATAGTTCTTAAGAATCTTTTAGCTAATTCCTGTGATGTCGTTTATTATCACTCCAGCACTGTGACTTACATATGCTCTCATTGACACTCACAAGCAAGCAGACTCTGTTGCACATGTGCCCACACATAAAAGTCAGGGCCCGCTCAACAGATATGATCTTGTATGGAAACCATATAACTTTTTCTGAAACACAGAAGGCATGACTTTCAAGTAGTTTTAAATTTCAAATCAGCTTAGTCCATATTTAATTTAGAAATGTTGGTTTAACACCAAGCCACACCAGACCTTTGAAAGTTCAGTGGCTATAATATAAAATTCTTCACTGTGTTGCACCAATAAATTAAGAAGTACAGTATAATTCTCCGCTAACACTGGAATCATTGTGAAATGAAATAAAGACTTTGATATAGGTCCTCACTCAGGTGCACACTCTTTCATAGTTATAATCAAAGTGTGTGCTCATAAAATTTAGTAAAAACCCATATAGATGGTGCATAGTTTATGGAAGTAAGTGGTTAAGAATAATATCAACTCAATCATTTTTTCCTATTGGTCACTTTACATGCCAATAGATTAAAAGATGCTGAATTCCTTTTCTCTGAAGACTACTTTTATAACTCAGTTATTTGTGTGTGTTTTTTAATATTTTTAAATAAGCAACCAAAAGAAAGAGGCACTTGACACCTCCAGCAAGTATCTCAGTTCTTTTTATATTGTCAATAGCTCCACCGATAGTACTATTCTTTTGACAGCTAAAAGCAGATGTGGGGGTTAAGTATGGGAGCAATTCAAATGTCCGCAGTAAACTGCAGGGGGGCTGAAAGAGCTCAGAGAGCAGCGGCTTTAAAGTAATTGACTAATACAGTAAAGATATTAAAGTCATTTAGTGCCAAAAGGGAACACACTGATCCCTGACCCTCAGCCACTTTGGAGTAATCTAGTATTCAATCCAGCATGTAATGACTGCCAGACCTGTCAATCCTCCAGGCTCTCCAGTCAAATGCCTGTGGCTACTATTGGCTTATGGTAAAAGGACAGAAATGCAAGGAAATACCTCTCAATCAGCCTATGATGTGATAATGTTATTGCTGCAATGTATTCTGTATTGTCCCTGCATAGTTTAATCTGTTGAGACTCATGTCAAAAATTGTCCTTGTTCCCCATAGGTTTTTATTCAACCTTTTAGTAATTCAAGTGGATTGGAAAGGAAAAGGGGTAACTTACTTGATAAATGATTTCCAGCATATATATATATTATATATATATAATCTCCCCAGCCCATATTGCCTGTAATCTGTAACCATTATACCCATTGTTATTCCTGTTGAAAAATCAAAATCCTGTTGAAAAATCAAAATATATAATATCTATATATATAAAAAGCCAGCAACCAGAATGTCATAATGACCAGAATGACCAGTCACTATGATGCCCACTGTGGTCAGCAAAACAGCCGGATCGGGGATGGGGCCACCAGCCAACCTCCTGCAGCCCCTCCCCCAAGCTGGCCCCATCCCTGATTGCCCCCCCACCCCAATAGGGGGTGGGGATGGCTGGCCAACCTCTACAGCCCCTCCCCCAGGCTTGCCTTGCCCATGATGGGCCCCCACCACCCCGATCAGCCCACAGCCCCACCCCCAGCCAGTCCGCTCCTGATCGCCCCCCTACCCTAATAGGGGGCAGGTCCAGCTGTTAAAACTCCTACAGCTCCTCCCTCAGGCTGGCCCTGCCCCCAATGGGCCCCCACCACCCTGATCGGCCCACAGCCCCTCCCCACAGCCAGCTCCACCCTGATTGGCCCTTCCATTCTGATCAGGGGCAGGGCCCATTGGCCAATCACCCGAGGCCTCTCCCCTCAGCTGGCCTGATCCTAATTGGGCCCCAATCGGGGCAGGCCAGCCAGACAACTTCTCGCCATCTCCTCCTCCCAACAGGCCCATCCCCAATCTGCCCTGATTGGGGCCGGGCTGGCCAGACCCCACCTGTACACAAATTTGTGCACTGGGCCTCTAGTATATAATAATATCTAATTATGAAACCAGACAACAAATGGGCCTGGGCTGCCTGTCACTACTTGAGCCAATTAAGCAAAGACAGTGTTGAATCATATATAAGAATTTATTCTAATAATGCCAGCAATATGAGAGAGAAGCAAGTCATCCAGGAAAATCTGCTCTGCATGTCCCCCGCCCCCCAAACCAGTTGCTTATATGGGGTAAAAAGACAAAGATCACATGGGGAAATAGGCAAAAGAAATAAGAATAGATATGCAAAATAAAAATGAGTATGCAGGCATGGGGAAGTAGGCAAAAAGGAATAACAATGGGTATAATGGTTACAGATTATAGATGATGTGGGCTGGGGGTTTGCAAAGGGCTGGGGGTTTGCAAAGGCTGGCACCTCCGGTTTCCACAACAAAGTGGTTAATGTTTCCATGATAATAGGCAGCTCTCAGATGAGGAGGATGGGCTACATTTCCAGGTTAGCTCGCAGGTCCCACTCTCCCCCTCCCCCCCCCATACAACTCCCAGCCAGGTTAGAATGTGCTTTCCTTAATCAAAACAATCACAGTTAATAGAGCATGGTTAATACTTCTTATAATTATAGCTAGTCCCCAATACTCTATTTATCCCCTAACAATTATATAAAATAGCATTGTTTCCAGCATATATATATGATAAGAGATCACCTGTGGCTTAAAGGCTATCTGTGCAAGGTATAATTTAGAAGTGTGCTAGTTATCTGATTTGTAAACACTTGTTCTTTTTGTTATTCCAATGGGCAAAATATTTTACAATAAAAATATTGACATAGAAATTTATTTACATGGTGGCTGAGTCATATTTAGTGTATGTGCTAATTAAGCAGAGACAAGGTTGAATCATAACAGAGGAAGATGTAAGAAAAAAAGATTTACTTGTTTCTGCCTTTGAACACATAAGAGCTGGCCAATTTCTGGCATTTTAAATGAAGGCTTGAATTTTAAATGAAGTGTTTTGCATTTGAAAAATATAATTATTGCTACAGGCTGAAACAGAAAAAATAACCTAAGAGAGAGTGCAGGAAATTGCCACTTTTTGTTATTTTGATTTTTGTTAATTAAGGCACTAGAAATTGACTCATATTTTACCCAAAGTTGAAAAATCAAAATCCATCAATCCATCGCGTGGGCCATGCAGTCTTTAGGTACACATGGCTATGAAGGGAATATGGGCAAGTGCGAGAGAGCCACAACAGCCAAGAGAGCCAAGAGCCAAGAAAGGGAGAATTTCTTTTTCTTGGGTTTTGTATCCCCAAATTTTGGTGGGCTTGTAGTGGCCCTGTACTCCCTAGTGAATGATCTCTGTTCCCAGCTTTGACTGACAGGAACCTTCCCTACATCACCCCAGCTCATTGCGTGTGCGTTCATCTTCCCTTTTATCCAGTCCCTTCCCCCCAGGAATCTGCAGAGAATGAGCTGATTCCCTAGGGAGTGTGAAATTGCAGCTTCCTGGTGAAGCTGCCCAAATGGCCAGGCTTATAATGTATGGTCTCCCTTTTGCTCCTTTGCTGTCTATACTAATAAAAGGGTAATATGCTAATTAGACTGGGAGACCTTCCGGGAGACCTTCTGGATGTCCTTCTGGACAAAGTCATGGTAGCAGGGCCGAGGCAGAGGCGGTTAGGGACAATTAGGCCAGGAGGGGAGGACAGTTGGGGGTGAGCAGGCCAGCAGGGGGGGCCAGTTGGGGGCAAGCGGGCTGGCGGGAGGGGCAGTTGGGGGCCATCAGGGAGGCAGGCAGGTGAGCGGTTAGGAGCCAGCAGTCCCAGATTGAGAGAGGGATGTCCAACTGCTGGTTTAGGCCCAATCCCTGAACTGGCAGTCAGACATCCCCCAAGGGGTCCCAGATTAGAGAGGGTGCAGGCTGGGCTGAGGGACAAACCCCCCTCCCCATGCACGAATTTCGTGCACCTGGCCACTAGTTATTAATAACTAGCTAATAACAACAGTACAGTATGGTTATTCCCTATCATGTAGACATCTATACATGCATATATCTGACCTTTGTCACCTAGAACATTGATATATTTCAATATGATGTACCATTTTGAAACCAGACAACCAATGGGTCTGCTCTGCCTGGCACTACTTGAGCCGATTCAGCAGAAACAGGTGTTGGGGAGCACACGAGACTTGTTTGGAAAGTTTGTAAGAAGGATATTCTGATAAAAAGGAAGTGTGTGGAAGGCCGTCTGCCCTGTTTATCAGAATTCCAACTTAGGGGAGACTTAGGGGAGTGTCGAAGGTGGTGCCCCTAATTATTCCTTGACCTTTCCAAACAAGTCTGTGCACTTGCAGACCCCCGGGTGTTTACTGGAATACTTATGCTTAATCTTTGGGTGTACTTGCTTAAAAGACACTACAAACACATGTGTCTTCCCAAGATTACTTACCCTGCTGATTGTATCTAAAAGATAAACTTTATCTCAAACTGCTGTTTCATTAAAAGGCTAACGAGGCAAGCAATCAAGTCTGCCTGGTCCCTTTGGCCAGGCTATCCCTTAGCCCTGTCTTTCACAGTGAAACTGTGTTGGAGTAACCTGTTCATCCATTGTTCAGGGGCTGCTGGTCAGCCCTGGCAAACAGGGTTAAATAGTATATGAGCATCTATTCCAATAATGCCAGCAGTATAGGAGAGCAGCAGGTCATCCATGAAAATCTGCTCTGTACTCCCCCATAAGCCAGCTACTTATATGGGGTAAAAAGACAAAGATTACAGGGGGAAGTGGGCAAAAGGAATAAGAATGGGTGTCATGGTTACAGTCTCAGGCAATGTGGGCAATGTGGGCTGGAGGGTTGCAAAGAACAGGAGGCATCCAGTACTCCATTGTTTCCTTTCCTCAACAAAGTTGTTAATCTTTCCATGAGAATAGGCAGCTCCCAGAGGGGGAGGATGGGCCACATTTTCCAGTGAGCTCCCAAGTCCAACATACATCTCCCAGGCAGGTTAGAATGTGCTTTCTTTAATCAGAACAAAACAATCATGGTTAATAGAGCATGATTAATATTTCTTATAATTATTTTTTATAACTAATAGCTAATCCCCAATATTCTATTTCTACCCCTAACAATCCTATCTAATAAAAGAGTAATATACAAATTGAACATCACTCCAACACACAAGATGGTTGCCCCCATGTGGTCAAAGATGGCTGCCCCCATGTGGACACAAGATGGCTGCCACAAGATGGCCAGCAGGGGAGGGCAGTTGGGAGGGACCAGGCCTGCAAGGGAGGGCAGTTGTGGGTGATCAAGCCTGCAGGGGAGGGCAGTTAGGGGTGACCAGGCCAGCAGAGGAGGGAAGTTGGGGGCGACAGGGCCTGTAGGAAAGAGCAGTTGGGAGGACCCAGACCTGCAGGGGAGAGTAGTTGGGGGGGGACCAGGCCTGCAGGGGAGGGCAGTTGGGGGGACCAGACCTGCAGGGGAGGGCAGTTAGGGGTGACCAGGCCTGCAGGGGAGGGCAGTTAGGGGTGACCAGGCGGCAGGGGAGCAGTTAGGCATCAATCAGGCTGGCAGGGGAGTGGTTAGGGGGTGATCAGGCTGGCAGGCAGAAGCAGTTAGGGGCAATCAGGAAGGCAGGCAGGCGAGCAGTTGGGAGCCAGCGGTCCTGGATTGTGAGAGGGATGTCTGACTGCCCGTTTAGGCCTGATCCTATCGGGATCAGGCCTCAATCCTACTGGGATCGGGCCTAAACGGGCAGTCAGACATCCCTCAAGGGGTTCCAGATTGGAGAGGGTGCAGGCTGGGCTGAGGGACACACCCCCCCATGCACAAATTTTGTGCACTGGGCCTCTAGTTCTGAAATAAAAGGAATGGTTGGATATCTTTATAATTCTTTTTGTAATTGTCTAGTTATTTATTTAAAGTTTTCAAAGAGTTCTTAAGAGGTAAAATAGAAAGGAAAACCAAATAGATAAAAGAATCATAGGTTTTCAAAGACCTCTGCATTAATTTGTCTATCCCTCTACATCCTGGCATCAAATAGTGAAGCTATTTCAGATGATGTTATATTTTATACACAATTCTAAAATTAAGCCTGTGTGTATCTGCAAAAACAATATTATTTTAAATTAATAACTTGATTATATAAACAAAAAAATCAGTCTTTATAGCCAAGCTTCTTCAATGAGTTGTAAATTTATTTCTTCCTACATCTCTTTACAAAATCAGTGAGCCACTTTTCACTCTTTGTATAATACCCTCATGTCCTAAGAAGAGTTGTTAAATACATATTAAGATTTCTATAGGATGAATATGAGTTAAGCATCATTTGGTATGTGTTAACTGAGTAGGTTCTCCTTTAGCTTCAACAGAATTAAGGGTACATACCTTATGTTCATTTTTTATAGTTAATATATGGTTGAAAAATTTTTATTCCTTCAGCAAATATGGAATTTCAGTTCTGTGCATGGCATTATGCCAGGCCGTGCAAAGGGTATAAAAAAGAATACGGCATGCCAAAACCGGTTTGGCTCAGTGGATAGAGCGTCAGCCTGCGGACTGAAAGGTCCCAGGTTCGATTCTGGTCAAGGGCATGTAACTTGGTTGCGGGCACATCCCCAGTGGGAGGTGTGCAGGAGGCAACTGATTGATGTTTCTCTCTCATCGATGTTTCTGACTATCTATCCCTCTTCCTTCCTCTCTGTAAAAAAAAAAAAATCAATAAAATATATTTAAAAAAAAAAAAAAAAGAATACGGCATGATCCCTGATTTCAAAAAGCTTACAGACCAATATGGAAGATGAGACACTAAACAAATAACCATAGCACACAGTTGAAGAGGGAGAAGGTAGCTAAAGTTTATTTAGAAGCTTCAGCTAGCCAGTAGTCTATATAACTGCAACGAATGGACATAGGACTGTGATATACTAATTGTCATGTGTTAAGCTGTCCTTACTAAGGCTTAGAAAAGTCACTTTGTTAAAAACAGTCAGAACTGTATTTTAAACAATTTTATTCTGACTCAGAGACCTATGCTCTCAACACGACTGCATCTTTTCCATAACAGGAGCAATGATGCCATATCTCTCCCCTGTGAGGAAAGCCACCCTTATGCTCTTCCACATTGAAATCCCATTTTTTATTGTACGTAAAGGTAAGACTCCAAAGGTCAATCATACAGTGTGGTGTAAGTAAAATGATCTTTATATAGGCTCATCTCTTATTAAATTTGATATCTAAGGCCATGGGATCAAATACTATATCTTATTTCTTATTATAATCAAAATATACTACGAATTTAATAAATATTGAATTGATTAAATGGGTGTACAGAATATCTTTATTCTCTTCAGGCCAGGAATTCCTTCAGGGATTAAACTTCCAGATCAATTCTCAGAGAATGCAGGTAATCCTACAAAGGTACAAACTTGTGAAAAGCCATTATGCTTATTAGCCATCAAAATATTTAGTCAATTTATATATTTCAAAGTTTCTTCCATGTTTTTAATTAAAATATGATGACAAGAAGGCAGAAAATTATGTTCATGAAAAAGTAGATACAATTTTCTTTGAATTTTATAATTCCACTAGAGGTCCAGTGCATGAAATTTGTGATGGGGTGGGGGTCCCCTCAGCCCAACCTGCACCCTCTCCAATCTGGGACCCTTCAGGGGATGTCTGGCTGCCGGTTTAGGCCCGATCGGGACTAAACCGGCAGTCAGACATCCCTCTCACAATCTGGGACCGCTGGCTTCTAACTGTTCACCTGCCTGCCTGCCAGATTGCCCCTAACTGCCCTCCCTGCCATCCTGATCACCCCTAACTTCCTCTGCCTGCCAGCCTGGTGGCCCCCAACTCCCCCCCCCCCCCCCAATCAGCCTGGTCGCCCCATGGAGCCTGCTGTTCAGTCATTTGGTCTGGTCATCCAGCCTGCCAGCTAACCTTCCTGCCAGCCTGATCGCCCCACATAGCCTGCTGTTCAGTCATTTGGTCATCCCTCAATACCCCCCTGCTGGCCTGGTCGCCCCACACAGCCAGCTGTTCGGTCGTCCATCTGGTTGTTTTGGTCGTGATGGCTCCTGGCTTTTTATATATTAGGATATTTATTGGCAGAATTGTATCAACAGGTTAAAATCAACAGATGGTTATTCTACTAACTAGTTATATCAATATTTAAATTTCTATTCTTAAGCTACCTGCTTAGAAGCTGCTGTTCTTATTAAGGGCCATTATGACAACCTGGAGTCTTACTTATATTTTTTTAGTATTAAAAATGATGAATAGTATCCCTTTACACTTTCTCTTTTCTTAACCTGCCTTTTTTTTTTTTCCATTTTTTGTTGTAAAGTATGACATGTATTCAGATTATTTGCACAATACATAAATATAAAGCTCAAAGAATGATCACAAGTGAGCATCTGAGTAACCATTAGGCAGTCAGGCAGGTGAAGAATTACAAATTGGTAGCAATCCAGAAAATCCAGAAGTATTCTTTGGATCATTGCCTTTTTTTTTTTCCTTCCTAACCCTTAAAGGTAACCACATTTATGACTTCTAACTTTAAGTCAAATTTGTTTGGTATTTGTATGCATGTAATCCCATTTGTATCTGACTTCTTTCACTTAACATTATATTTGATAGATTCTTCATTATAGTTGTGTGTATTAGTAGTTTAATCATTTCCATTGTTGTGCAGTGTTCACTTTTGATTAATTTATCCATTCTATTGCAGATGAACATTTATTTCCAGTTTGGGGAATATAAAGAATAATGCTTGCCCTAGCTGGTTTTGCCCAGTGGATAGAGCATCAGCCTGTGGACTGAAGGATCCTGCATTCAAGTCAGGTCAAGGGGAATTACCTGGATTACAGGATTGATCCCTGAACCTGGTCAGGGTGCATGTGGGAGGTAAACAATCGATGTGTCTCGATGTGTCTCTCTCACATTGATGTTTCTCTCTCTCTCTTTCTCTCTCCCCCTCCCTTCCACTATCTCTAAAAAAATTAATGGGAAAAGTTTCCTCAGTGAGGATTAACAAACAAACAAAAAACAAATAATGCTGTTGTAAACACAGGGTATACACATAATTTTTTTTGCTTGTGTATATAGTTAGGCATTGTATTCCTGGGTCAGAAAATGGTGTTTCCAAACTGGTGTTACCAATGTATTCCTCTTTTAAAAATATGAGAGTTTCTGCTGTTTTATGTCTTACTAGTAGTTGATGTTGCTAAATATTTTAATAATTTTAGCTATTTTTGATGCATATAATAGGACTTCATTTTAATTTGCATTCCCCATGATTACTAATGAAGATAAGCACATTTTTATGCAATCTCATCAATCAATTAGATAAAGAGGTAGTATGTGCTGAAGGTTTATCATGGGTTTATTCAAAATATACTTATGAAATAGCAAATGATTGAACTGGATTTTAACTGATGATAATAGGAATGTTTACTCACACCCTTGGCAATACTGGGAACTATAAAAATTTAAGCTAAAAAATTATATTATTACTGTGATGCATTTCGTTTGTCATGACTGACTTTGAACACAGTTCTTTATTTGAATTTTACCATTTTTCAGTGATATTTATTCCTGTCCTTTGAATATTTTCTTTCTACTGGACAGATCATTTTATTGATTTCTAAAAAAATTACATATTTACTAACATTTTTGTCTATGGCAAGTATTTCTTTGAGTTTGCTCTTAGGTTTGGTTTATAATTATTTTTGGCCATACAAAAGTTTTTCTTTTTTTTTTTTAAATATATTTTATTGATTTTTTACAGAGAGGAAGGAAGAGGGATAGATAGTCAGAAACATCGATGAGAGAGAAACATCAATCAGCTGCCTCTTGCACACCTCCTACTGGGGATGTGCCCGCAACCAAGTTACATGCCCTTGACCGGAATCGAACCTGGGACCTTTCAGTCCGCAGGCTGACGCTCTATCCACTGAGCCAAACCGGTTTTGGCGTTTTTCATTTTTCTATAGCTAAATCTCTCAATTGTTTTCTTCGTGATTTCAGGGTTTTGTCTATATTTATGATGACCTTCTTTACTCAAATCACCACAAATTATTATTTTTTTAAATATTAGCTGATGATCTATTCCAGATTCTTATTAGTATAGTTTCAAAATTTACAATTAAACCTTTGATCTACTGTGGATTTTTTTGGAGTAAAAAATGCTGCAATCATTTATTGTTCTGTTTTCCCCAAAAAGCTCGTTGTCCAAATACCATTTCTGAAATAATACATCTAGTGTCTACTAATTTGAATTGTTATCTTTTTCATTCACTAAATTTCAATGTGTGAACTTATTTCTGGACTTCCCACTTGGTTAAATCTGTCTATTTCAATGCTAATAATGAGCTGTTGTATTTAAGTTTATTTTTTAATGTTGTTTAATAGTAATTATTTTGTCCTTTAAAAATAGTCCTAGATTTTTTTATTAACTTTCTGGATGAACTTTAATAATATTTTGTTGACTTCTAATAAAAATTCATGTAATATTAAATGTATGTTATACATTAATTTTGGGGAAAATTAGCATCTTTGTAAGATTGAGTGTTCCCAGCCAAGAATAAGATAACTTTATGTTTATTCAAATTTTACTACCATCTTCCTTTTCTATTTAGTTTTTTTAAAATTTGGTAAAGGGAGCTTAAGATGACCAATTGGATACAGTAACTATTAAGTTTAAAATGAAAAGTTGTAGAGAGCCCAATTTAATGATTAGCTCATTACTGAATGTCATACACTTACAAATGTTATAGTTTAAAAATGCCTTGAAGTTAATATATATAGCTATAAAAGCATGTTGCCCTGTGTGTGTTCAATGAAAATACACTCTTTCTCTTTTGGTTAATAACTGTTCCTGATCCACCAGAAGTCAACTTTATGAATAGTCACATGTATGCCTATATGCATATAATCTCTGCATAGCTGATTATCTTTATACAGAAGGAAGAAGGAATTCAAAGTAATAAATTATGTATGCATTCAAATATATCTATGATTACATTTAAGATACAAGCCAACAGTAACAGGAAAAATTAAGTATCCCAAGTAAGATTTAAAAGTAATTTTTTATGTTGTACAGGCATGTAATAAATTAATTATAGAGTTTGGGGCTCTCGTCTAAGAATAATGCTTCTTTCATGACCAAGTTGTTATTTGTTGTTGAAATTATCCAATGTCCGAAGGCCTCATATGCAACCAATATAACATGGCAATCTCCCTTTCCTCATGAAGGCATGGTCTGGTTGGATAGTAGTAGAGTTGTATACAATCTCATCAATAAATGGGAAGTATTCACTAAAGGTTTATCATATGTTTACTCAAAATATACTTATGAGCCCTGCTGGTGGTTGAGCTTCAACCCAGGAACCAAGAGGTCCCCAGTTCGATTCCCAGTCAGGGTATATCCCAGTGGGCTCAATCCCCAGTGTGGGGGGAGGCATGTAGGAGGCAGCTGATTGATGTTTTCATTTCTCTATTCCTCTCCCTTCCTCTCTAAAAATCAATAAAAACATACTTAAATATATATATATCTCCTATATAATAAAAGGATAATATGCAAATAGACCAAACAGCAGAACAATCGAACAACCAATCAAAGCATAATATGCTAATGATATGCTAAGGCTGCTCAACTGCTCGCTATGAAGTGCATTGACCACCAGGGGGCAGATGCTCCAACCGGTAGGTTAGCTTGCTGCTGGGGTCCAGCCGATCGGGACTGAGTGAGATAGGCCAGATACGCCCTGGAGCCCTCCTGCGGTCCCTCCCCAGCCCGATCATGCACCAGTGGGTCCCTCAGCCTGGCCTGCACCCTCTCGCAATCCGGGACCCCTCAGGGGATGATGGAGAGCTGGTTTCAGCCCAATCCCTCAGGCCACTCCCCTTGGGAGGGTACCAGATGCAGGGCTCGTGGCTGGCTAGCACTGCTGCCACAGCGTGAGCCTCTTGTGATTGGGACTGATTGGGTGAGAGCCCGCAGCAGGTATTGGGGCCAGGATGAATGGGAGCAGCAGGAAGGAACTTCAGGTGGTGTTGGACTGCAGGCTTCGGTCCGATCCCTGCAGGCCACCCAGAGGGACCCCACCCATGCACAAATTCATGCACCAGGCCTCTAGTGTGTGTGTGTGTGTGTATATATATATATATATATATATATATATATATATATGAAATAGCAAATGACTGAATAACTGAACTGGATATCAATTGTCTATATAAAGAGATCAGAGACATGAAAATAGCTGTGAACTGGCAAGGGAGATGATGATTTCAAGAATTAAGTAGGATTTATACCAAGTCTTTTAAATTTCCTAAAAAAATAAATGCTACCTTGAAATGTGGGGAGTAGGACATTCTAAAGAAAGAGAAAAAAAAAAAAGAACATTAAGAAGCAGTGGTCAAATCTCAGAGGGAAGGTAGGGGATGGTGGGGGTAAGGGGGAGAGATCACCCAAAAGACTTGTATGCATGCATATAAGCCTAACCGGTGGACACAGACAACAGGGGGGTGAGGGCATGAGTCAGGGTTGGGGGGGCAATGGGGCGATAAGGACACATATGCAATATCTTAATCAATAAAGAAAAAAAATTTAAAAAGAAGCAATGATCAAAACCTTTGATAGGAGAAATATGGAGGCACACGAAAACTCTCCCTTTTCCCCCTTTATCTACATCTCTCCACTTCTACACCTTTACACAAGTAACAGGCTTACATTTTGTAATGTTGTTCACCTTCTATTTGAGTTTGAAATATGCCTCAATATTTAAAAATCAGGCATCATTGTGATACAAGTTACAGTAGCATAATTGCTGCCTCACTTCTGCTCTTTTGAATAATTCTCTCTACTCTCCTTTTACTCAGAAATTCTAGAGCTCACATGACAGCGACGTAAGGGTTTTTGTTTTTGTTTTTGGTGAGTTTTGCTTTCTGATTCACAATTCAAACTAGGTGATTTTACTTAACATAATAAAACTATTCCTTCAGATGCATTTTCATCTAATAGAACCATTTTGTAAACATGACAGTACAGTCTTCTCCAAGTCAGATTTTAAAAATATATATATGTATAGCTATACAATGCATAAACACACACACAAACGAATGCACACGCACACTTTCTTATTATCTCAGAATGAAAATGCAAATGAATTTATTAGCTTAAGCGTGGCATCAAATGGAAATTTATGTACATTTAAAAAAGAATCCTTGAAAATAAAGCAGTTGCAGACTATTAATTTTCCTCTTTGACAGATTTTTTTTAAATTCCCCTAAAAAAAATGAAACAGCATGAATACTGTCAATATATCACAACAGCCACATTAGGTTTTGTGATATACATCATAATATAAAGAACACTATTAGAGCACAACCTGGGAACCATTAAATCATTCTAAATCACTGTTACATTCCATTAGTGTCAATGGTGAAACCACATAATAGGCTTTATTACAAACTTCACCTTGGTAGGCCATTGTCTCTAATAACCACTTCTCTATGATGTGGTATCATACCCAGAAATCCAGGGAGATAATAAAGGCTCCCTTATTTCTTTTTTATTGGATGGGTAAAGTTAAATTTAGCTGTAAGTAAAAAAAAAAAAAAAAAAATCCCGAAGCTTTGTTCACTGACTGCAAGTTGCTGCTATTTGGACAAAAAAGAAAAAAAAAAAATAGGCAGACTTGGGAAGAACAGTTTGAAATAAATGTAAAACCTGGCAATGCTGAGGCCAGGGTAGGCTGGGCAGTGCCAGCAATTACAATGTCAGTTTTGAAATGTGGTTTAGTACATGTGTGCGCCTCTTTCCACTTTTGTTCGGGAGCAGAGTATTGATTATAGAAACACCGTAAGTTTCAAACTTGCCCTTTCCCTCACTCTCCCCTGGTTGGAGCGGTAGCCTTTTAAAAAGTCATTTGGGCACTTTGTTGAGGTGAGGTTGGTAAGGACTTCAGTGCAAACTGAGATCAATTTTCTGATGTTTCAGGGAGAATTGTTGAAGCGTGTTCTGTGTCCCTCTCCTTTACAAATAGAACCATTTATCCCCTCCCCCTCCTATGAATTTAGTCACCATCCCTTCACTCTGTTTCTGAGATACAATTACAAATATAATGCTCCCACAAAGATTTCTGCAATACAAAAGACACCTTTATTATTGGCTAAGGGCATTTTAGGGTAGAATTAAGTAAGTGAAAATCCAATGTAATTATCTCTCAAATGACTGACATAATTTATCGTTTAATGGACTACTGTCTCAGAGTCCAAATGCTTTGTATTTTCTCTATATTAGTCTTGATTAATTGTAAAGTATTTAAACAATCATTGGATATAAATACGTACATTTATTTCTATAAAACAACCGTCTACCCTTTGGAAGTCAGCTTTGAATCAGGTTAACCCAGGGCATTATAATAGATTATCATCATAAGGACTTCACTTTACTTTTGACCAGACTAAAAAATGAAACAATGATATTACCACAGGTATCTTTGTGATAAAATGATGATTTCACCTTGAAAGAGAAATGGATAAAAAGAGGAACAAATGAAAGTAGAAATAAGTCACCAGTAGTTGAATACTTCAGAATGATAAACAAATGACAAAATTAGTAGTGAGTAATCTGGTAGATGTATTTTTATAAGAATTATCTAATAAAAGAGACAAAACAATGAGTTTGGAAATCATAAAGTAGATGAAGGGTCAGAAATCTAGAAATCTGGTCTCATACCAGGTAAGTTTATTGAATGTCCTCAGGCTGTGAATCTTTATCCATTAATAGTGAGGCTTGCTTACCCAAATCAGATTTATAAGATTGAAATGAACATGTTTTTCCTTCAATACAATTTTTCTTCCCTTCCCTTCCTTTTCTTTTTCTTCTTTCCCCATCTCTTATCTGCATTTATCTTCCCTCCTCCATCCCTCTCCTTTCCTTATCTTTTTCCCTTCTGTCTCCCTCCCTCTTCCTCTCTGTCTTCTCTCCCTCCTATTAGCCATCTTGCCTTCTGGTCCTCTTTCTTTCATCCTTTTTGAAATTAATAGTCCGTTTCATTGCTGGCTTATGTATAATATATTTGTAAATAACAATGTAGAAAAGTGTTAATATAGCACTTCATGGGAGGAATTTTAAAAATAAAAACCTGAGATAGTAGGCCTTTTAAATGAGGGTTCCAACAGGAAAAAAAAAAAAAAAAAAAAAGAAAAGAGAAAGAAAAAGAAAAAAGAAAGAAAAAGAAAAAAAAAAAAACACCAAAACCCAAAAACCCAAAACATAAGCTTGATTTTCTGTCTCTGTTGCCTAAAGAAAGTCTTTTAGCTAAAGCCTCACCTCTGACCTTGTTTTCTACTTTCAGGGCATATTGTATTTCTCTTTTTTTGTTATATGTCTGGTTTGCAATACCATTGATGTTCATAGGAAAGTGAGAGAATTGCTGTTTGAAAAGTCTATGCTCTACTTTATGAAGGCTTGCTTTATTTTCTATTTTTGAGATATTTTCTCTTTTTTAGTCTTGAAATAAAATCATGATCCAGGTCAACTCTTAAATACATTGGAAAACTTAACTGAGAAAAAAATTATATCACTTAAAAATAATAGATGTTCACCTGTATTTTTGGTTTTAATCTTTTTCTGATGTCAAATTGGTACATCGGACATTATTGCTTCAGAACTGAATTTTTGTCATTGATGAACTGGTTTTAGAATTAAAAGGAAAACATTGTTAATATTTGTCTATATGTTTTATTTATTTTTGTTAAGCCTCACTGGAGGGTATTTTTCCATTGATTTTAGAAAGAGTTGAGGGGAGGAAGGGAGAGAGAGACATGGATGTAACAGAGACACATTGATTGGTTGCCTCCCACACATGCCTTGACCAGGGCCTGGGATTAACCTGAAACCCAACTATGTGCCCTTGCCAGGAATGGAACCTACAACGCTTTGGTGTGAGGGCTGACACTGGAACCAATGAACCAAGCCAGCCAGAGCTTTTCTATTTGTTTTAAGGTCCTGGCTGTAGGCTTCAAATGGAGAACACACTAAGGTTTGGTTTGTTTCATGGTTACTAGACAGAGAAGTGTGTCTTCTAAATCAAAGATAAAAAAGAAATCAAGGCATATATTATTGCTTCTTAATTTCATTTATCTTTCTGATAACAGAGAAGATTAAACTGAAGGCTTAAAAATCTATAGGGAATGCTTTACTTGTGGTTTTGCCTCATTCCACACTACTTCTAAATGAAAATGGTGAAAATTTGAAGGTGTGTAAAAAACTTTGCCATAAAATTACTTTATGGCTAATCTGACAGAATCAACTAATCTACTAATTTCTGAATATGCTAATCTATTTCCCATATTCTATACACGAATTCCAATTTTAAGGAACAGTGCCTTGCAATCTGGATTAATATGTGATTGCAAGTCCTGCATGGAAAACCAAGAAAAGCAATGCCACTAAATACACTTTTGTAGACCTGGTTTATATTTTGTACATTTTTTGTTAAATAGATATCATTAAGATTTCATAGCATTGCAAATCCTGAAACATTTTGCAAGTTGTACAAAGATTTAGAACAGCTGACTTTCCAGACTGGACACTTGTTAATCAAATTTAATTTTTATAGTGACTGATGTTTAGAATATAGTTTTGATATTCATTCATTTCTATAGATTGCATACATATCATTTGGACCATATCATTTAATTATGAAAATAATTCCTTTATCTTCTTCATTTGCCCAAATAAAGTGTAGGGTCATTTTTTTAAAACTCTCAGATAAATATGCCTGGCTTTCCTTCATGAGAATGATTAGTTCACACAATTTCCCTTATAAAACTTTACACATTGATATGTAGTATATTTAGAAGTCTGTAACTTTTTGGAAACTATAAGTACAAGCTGAAAGAATCTTTCTTAGAAGAAGACAGCCAGTAGTATTTCATTCAGTTCTTTTATGACACTATGTGAGAAAGTGGCCTGCTAAACCACAAATCTCATCCCATTAACTCACAGAGTCCTATAACCTTGAGCTATTCAATTTCAAACAGCCAAGTGAAATTTCCTACCTTGCATTTCTTAATAAATACTAAGGTATTTGAAGAAAAGAGTCAGAATTTTCTGATGCTATAATTATTGTAAACATGAGGAAAAATGAAATATTTCATTTTAAATATATAGGATAAGAAAAACGAACAACTGTGTCATGTTTACACCAAATACTGAATACATTTTTTTCTCCTGTTTTCTGTTCTCTTCACAAAGTTTATTTCATGAAAGGTTCTATTCTTCTTTAATAAATTAATTGAAATGTAATTTTAATTAGAGGAGCTTGGCCAAAAAAAAAAGAAAAATGAAGAAAAAGTAAACAACATGAAGCAAACATTTATTGAAGGCTTGCTAAGCGGTAGGCACTTTATTTTCTGGAAATATCTTACATAACCACTCAACAACTTTATGAGGGATATGATACAAATGTTATTTCCCCATTATTAAGTGATCAAATTATGAATCACGATTCCTTTCTCAAGGTAATATAACTAAGTCTTGTATTTAGGGGTTATATTTTACTTAATTAAATGTAACACAATGCTTCTGCCTCAGGAAATGTTTCATTCATTCATTCATTCATTCAACAAATTTTATTAAGGACCTACAATATGTAATACTTTGCCCCTCTCAAAATATGAGACTAGGAATAGAATTCAGTGCCAATCCTCAAGATTAGCATATTCTATTAGGGAGAAGTAGAAAAGTTCAATTTATTATAAAAGATGCTATGATAGAGGCACAAATAAGAAACTGTGTCACCAATAAATTGGAAGGAACCTATGTACATTGCTGGACAGGGAGTAAAATCTTTCTCAGAAGGAATATTGGCACTGAGTCTAAATGTGAAATTAGTTTGATGCAACTATGGATCAGACCGAAAAACAAACTAAACGACAGCATAGTAAGGAGGCAAAAAGAGCGAGCAAGCACTGTTAAGAATTGTAGTGTGATTTGATTTTTCTACATGAACACCAGGTCAGTTAGGAACTTTGGCTGAAATGATAATGGCTGGTTTTTATTTTTTTAAAATCCCTCTGGCCTGGCTATTGTGGCTCAGTGGTTGAGCGTCAACCTATGAACCCGTTTGATTTCCAGTCAGGGCACATGCCCAGTTGGTGGGCTCATTCCCCAGTGTGGGCATGCAGGAGGCAGCTGATCAATTATTTACTCTCATCATTGATGTTTCTATCTCTCTCTCCCTCTCCTGTCCTCTCTGAAAAAGATCCCTCTGGACATAACCATTTTGGCTCAGTGGATAGAGCATTGGCCCTCCGATTGAAGGGTCCTGGGTTTGATTCCAGTCAAGAGCTCATACCTCGGTTATAGGCTCCATCCTTGGCCCCAGTCAGGGCACATGTGGGAGGCAACCAACTGATATGTCTCTGTCACATTGATGTTTCTCTCTCTCCCTCTCTTGCACTCTCTCTAAAAATCAAAGGAAAAATATCCTCTGGTGAGGATTAACAGCGAAAAATCCCTCTGGCTGCATGTGGAGAATAAATTGTAGAAGATGTAGTAGAGGGAGACTGGTTAGAGAACCATTACAGTGATCCAGATTATAGGCAGAAAAATTCCAGGATAGATTGTGGAAGTAGCATAGAAAATAATTGCTGATAAATTACATGTGGACAATAAAGGAAGGGAAAAAATCAAGGATAACATATACATTTGAGGTCATAAACACTAAAATGACTAAGTTGCATTAGTTCTTTTTAAATGGAGTTTTCAGGAGCATCCAAATTTTTACTTTCTGAAAAAATTAGAGAATGTAGAAACTTCTGTTATAACAATTTTAATAGATCAATTATATTGATTCATTTCTAAGCTGCCATGTTGATTTTTATTTCTGTGGCTTATGACCTCATTAAAAAAGACCATATTAATCTTTTGATGAAACATGAAGAATGGGTAGTCTCTTCAGCACATGGTGCTGGGAAAATGATATGCACATGCAAAAGAATGAAATCGGTCACTTATCCTGCACATATAAAATTCAATTAAAAATGGATTAAAGATTTAAATGTGAGACCTGAAACTGTAACACTGGAGGAAAACAGAGGGGACATTTTCTTGACATTCATCTTTGAAATAATTTATTGGATGTGATACCAAAAGTACAAACAACAAAAGAAAAAACAGACGGTAGGTCTACATCAGGCATGTTGTCAAATAATTACTCAATCCATTAGTCCATAAATTGTTTTTGTTTCTTTGATTAGAAAAGCCAAGTTCCAAAACCAGTTTACATATAACAGGAACTTCATTTACAACTACACTAAAGTCATATGATCACTACTTTTCTCATAGCAGCCTTTAACTGGTTCTGAAGGGAAGGAAAATACATGAAGAAATAAAACAGTCAAGCAAGTTAATATGCAATAATAACTCTAATTTGCTGAACATCTATTATGTGGGACTACATCAAACTAAAAAGTTTCTGTACTGCAAAATAAACAGTCAATGAAATGAAAAGACAACCTACGGAATGGGAGAAAATATTGATATTCAAAATATATAGAGAAGCATACAATTTAATAGCAAAAAACAACAAATAACCTGATTAAAAATGGACAAATACATTACTTCAAAAAAGACATACAAATGGCCAACAGTTATATGAAAAGATGCTCAATATTAATCATTAGAAGAATGTAAATCAAAACCACAATGATATATTGTTAGAATGACTATTATAAAAAAAAGACAAGTATTGTCAAGAATGTGGAAAAATTGGAACACATTTATCCTATTAGTGGGAATGCAAAATGGTTCAGTGCTATGGAAAACAATATGGATATTCAGAGGCTGGGTGCACGAATTCATGCACAGATGGGGTCCCTGGGCCAGGCAGGCGATCAGGGCCTGCTGGCCAGGGGGAGGGACCGCTGGAGGTTGGCCGACTGTGGGAGGTTGGCTGTGGGAACACACTGACCATCAGGGGGCAGCTCCTGTGTTGAACATCTGCCCACAGTTGTAACGGTAGCTTAGGCTTTTATACTAGTATATATAGATCCACATGATCAAAATAATTGAAATTTTGATCTCAGAGAGATGTCAGCATTCTCATGTTAATTGTAGCACTGTTCACAATCCTATCTAATAAAGAGGGAATATGCTAATTAACCATCACTCCGTCACAAAGATGGCTGCACCCACAGCTGAGGCCACATTCCCATAAAGAGCCTTAACCTTATCGAGCAATTAGCAGGGACCTGAGGCTACACCCTCCCCCGCCCCTGTGGGGCTTGACAGGGGACCTCAGGCCCCACCCTCCCACCCTGGCATCAGGCTGGGGGACCTCACGCTGCACCCCCGCCCCAGTGCCAGGCCAGGGGACCTGAGGCCACGCCCCCCACCCAGCGGGGCTTGACGGGGGACCTCAAGGTGCACTTCCCGTCCTGGTGCTGGGCTAGGGGACCTCAGGCTACTCCCCCTGCCCAGCAGGGCTTGACAGGGGACCTCAAGGTGCACCCCGAGTGCTGGGTCGGGGGAACTCAGGCCACACCCCCGCCCAGCGGGGCTTGACAGGGGACCTCAGGCCGTGCCCCCCACCCAGAAGGGCTTGACAGGGGACCTCAAGGTGCACCCCCAGTGCTGGGTCAGGGGAACTCAGGCTGTGCTCCTCACCCAGCGGGGCTTGATGGGGACCTGAGGCTGCGCCTTCCTGCCAGTGGGGCTTGATGGGGGACCTGAGGCTGTGCCCCCATCTCGGTGCTGGGCCAGGGGACCTGAGGCTGTGCCCCCCCGCCTGGCAGGGCTTGATGGAGGACCTCAAGTCACGCCCCCTGCCCTGGTCTGGGCTGGGGGACCTCAGGCCACACCCCCCGTCCTGGCACCAGACCAGGGGACCTGAGGCTACACCTCCTGCCTGGTGGGGCTTGACAAGGGTGGGACTGGCTGGGTCTGGATCTAGCCCAATTGGGGGGGCCAACCGGGTCTGGGTCTCATATGATTTTGAGGCGTATGTGGGTGGGCAGAGACTTGACTCTGGGTCCCGTGGTGAGCCCCAGACTCTTGACAGGAGGAAGGTTTTCATATACATTTTACTAATTTTCTTTCATCTCTGCACTTCTATTATAGAGGAAGAGCAAATAGCAGTATTAAATTATTTCCTCTAATTAATCCCTTTTTAATGTGCACAAATTTTGTGCACCGGGCCACTAGTAGCTAATATAAGAAAACAAACCTAATATCTATTGATGGTTGAATGAATAAGAAGGTGGTATTTACACATACATTGGAATATCATGCATCCTTAAAAAAGAAAGAAATCCTGTAATATGCAACAACATGAATAAACCCAAAGGACATTATATTAAGTGATATAAGTCAGTCACAAAAGGATAAATACTGCATGATATCACTTACATGGGGTACCAAAGATAGTCAAACTTATAGAAACAAAGAATAGAATGGTGGTTGCTATCAGCTGTGAGTGGAGAGCAAAGGAGAGTTGCCAAGCAATGGGTATAAAATCCTAGTTATGCAAGATGAGTAAATCTAAAGGTCTGCTGTACAACACTGTGCTATCTCTATATATAAAAGCCTAAGTGACCAGCCAACTGACCGACTGGCCAGTAACTATGATGAGCACTGACCAATGGGGGGCAGATGCTCAATGCAGGAGAAGCGGGAGTGCTGCTCAGCTGACAGATGGGTGCCAGATGCCTGGCTGACAGCTGGCGAGTGTAGCTGTGGTAGGGCAAGCCTCTCCTGCAGACACTCCCCCAGCGCACAGGAGCAGCTGCAGTGGCAGGCGCAGTGGTGCTGGGATGAGCGGGAGCAGTGCTGTGCCCTGCCGCTTCACACACTACTACATCCCCCTAGAGGTCCCAGATTGCTAGAAGGCGCAGACCAGGCTGAGGGACCCTGTGCACCAGACCTCTCGTAGATAATAATGTTACATTGTACACTTAAAAAAATCTGTTAAGGGAGTAGGTCACATGTTAAGTATTACCACAATAAAATAAAATTAAATAAAAAAACTTGTGATAAGGTAATGTTATTTAATGCTCAATTGTAGGGCATTGTGGGAATTGTAGTTTCCAGTTATTCATATGTGGTTTGGGTGGTGTTATCTAGCCTTGCAAAATTCTATTCACCTGTCAAAAATATCATTTGCTGCAGGAAATTGTTGAATGCAATTCTGCAAGACTGATCTGTATAGAGTGGTGGGTTTCTTGGAAATAGTGCTACAACTACAAGTCTCCTTCTGTCTCCCTACACAAAATGTAAAGGCATATCCATAAGATTTTGGTAATAAAGTGAAGCCATGAGCAGGTAAATAATCACCACACATTGAGCATTATTTTAGGCATTTATGGGGTTGTCAGGGTACTTATAGTGTGGACAAAATATAACCAGAGAAATGATATACACAGGCTATGTTCTGAATCAAACTCACAAGTAGATAGTTCTGGATATAGGGATATTTAGGGAGATTTTTAAAATCCTTAGAATGTTAGAATTGCAATACTGAATCATAGTCTGCCCTTTATTTTTTCTGAGAATCAGCAATAATAAATGGAAAAATGGCAGACCAAAGCAAACTCGTCTTTAAATGATGCAATAAAAGGAATAATGATGATCAATAGCCTTGATGACTACTACACAAGTTACAGTTTGTCCCCTTGGGAAAAGTTGGGATGGCTTTACTTGACATTAGGGAAAGATTAAGTGTCAATGTTCAGATTTGTTTAATTATACACCCAAATCCTTTCAATATACTAGTATCTCTGAAGCCAGGCTTTTTGCCTTTGAATATTTGTATTTTGACTCTTTGGATTGTTTACTGGTTACTTCTCTTTATAACTGGAACCTGAACACTAAATCCCATTGGCAACAACCACCTGTCAAGAGCAAAAATAAAAAAAAATAAAATTATGTATTTAGTTTTCAATATAGAAGTGCTTGTAGCTGAAAAAAATATGTACCTGTCAAGTTTTCAACATCTCACTGGGGATGCAATGCTGTTGTGGTTTCAGAACCTGGCTGACAAATTCACATTTCAGTAGTAAAGACAAATCAAGGGTTTTTCTACCCCCACTCCTTTTTTAAAATTCTTTTTTCCCCTACAGCTTTGACAGTCATACAGAACAATTTGAGATCTAACTGCCACTTTGATGCACTACTCCATTATTAAGTGGCACAGTCACTATAGAATAGATGACGGGCCTGTACTAAAGGCACTATGGATTAAACAGCTTTCTACAACAGAGAAACTGAATGGTCCAAAGAATTTTGAAAGATTTAAAAAAATATTTAAAAACTGCTTCAGAAACATCAAAGTATATAATTTTAAGTAACCTCGGGTAGTAAATGGTAAACTATGAAAAAACAAATGTTTAGAGGAAATATTAAATAAATTAACAAACATCAGAAAACCTACAATTACTAATTTCAAATATGAGTGCCTCAAGGGGCTTAAAAAAAGGCAATATGAATCTATGCAGACTTTAAGATATGAAGAAATGAACATTTATTATGTGACAGTAATTTCACACCATATTAATAGAAAAGGGTTGTAAGAACATTTCTTTATACCTAAAAGGTTGAGTTTCCACTAAAGTAATATTGACTTAAAGTACTTAAATTAATTCTTTTGTCAATATCTCTACAGTAAATCAATACACCTAGAATTAACACATTTTGCCAGAGGCAGACTAATCTTGGCAAGTTTTAGTTACAATTTATTAATCAATTGGTTACTCTTAGGAAAAATAAAAACAAATCAACAAAAATTTGATAATAATACAAAATAATAGACGTTTAATATTTTGTTAGATATTCTTCTTTTAATCCAGGGAATAAAAATATCAAGGGCTACCCTGTTATAATGACTCCCTTTTACATGTTTTTAGCTAACACAATTAAGTAATCACTTTTTCTAGAAATAAATAAAAATAAAATTTTATGGCATACTGTACTCCAGAATATAATGGGTCACAAAATATATTTTTTTGTAAAGTTATTAAAGGCAAAGTAATTATTTTAGAAACATTGATCCTCTGATATGTCCCAGGCAGGAAGGAAAAGACAAGAATCAAAAATTTCATTAATGTATATAGTTCTGAAATATTTGCTATAATGCTTATCCCTTTATAGTTCTGACAACTCAATCAAACTGATGAGTATCTGAGGATGTGATTACAATTTCAGTGCTTAGTGCTCCACATGGTTTTTTTTTTTTTTTTTTTGGTTGTTTTTTGTTTTTGTTTTTGTTTTGTTTTTTAAATTTCTTAGTCTGCTCTAAATGGGAAAAAATTGAATCATTCTTTTATCCTCTTTAACTAGTAACTCTCAGAGCAAGAAAAAATACATCAAGGAAAAAGGGATGTTTTATACCTTTTATAAGATGATAATAGAGAGGTATGGCCCTGTGAAACAATAGTCAATAGTAAATATATTGCTGCTTGATACTGAGATGTTTAAAAAAGAAAGGAAAAAAATCAATTTCATCAGTTTCTCACTTTTTATTTTTGAAGTGCTAAAGGGGTTAAAAGAGAGAGAGAGAGAGAGAGACCAAAAAGTAATTATGGGAAGTAAAATAAGAATTTTCTTAGTTACAATTCCTGCCCCTTTGCTGATTGCAGTAAATTATAAATTATGCAGTCAATGTAGGCCAACAAAAGAAGACATCTTCAAATCTCAGTCAAAGGTAATTACTTAAGTCGGCTGAATGTTCCCTTTTCATAGAGTGTGATCTCTCTCTGACAGCTCACACTGACAGATGACCTTCTCAGCAACGTTCTTATCCTTCGGATCATGAGCAGTGTGCCTCTCTCCCTGAATATCTCTATATATTTGTGACACGAAGCTTTCAAATACAGCTATTGACAAATCAGAACATCAGTCTAAGTGCTGGTCTCCCTATCACTCACAATATAGTAGCTATCACTTGTGGTGGTGTAGAGCAAGCACATCTCTGAAAAATGAGTTCTCACCAAGTGCTAATTTGACACAGCTCGCTTGCCTTCCCATAATTGCTCTGTCATTGTCAGTTGGCAGTTCTGGGCTCATTCCTGGAAGCTGTGCTGTACAATTGGATACAATTACTCCCATTTACCACCACTATTATGCCACTGATGTTGCCCAGTCCGCATATTGACATGCCTCATTAAACCTGGATTCAGGCCATTAATGAACATTGTTAGCATTTCTCTTAAACTTTTTTGCCTCTAATAAACAGTCAGTGTTCCATGAAGGAGCACTGCCATCCTTGTGATATGATATTTATTATCTTATGGGGGAAGGGGACTCCGCAAATGGAAACTATCCAGATGCTGTGAGAGAGATATACAGTTAGATCAGTAGGCATAGAGTTGATCAGCGGGACCTTTCTTTGCCAGGAGCATCCCAATCATTAACTGAGTGACTTTTTCTATCCAAAAAAAGACAAGCAGCATAAACATGAACACCTCAAAAGTACCCACATCCCAGTGAGCTCTCAAGGTTGCATCATTGTCAACACCTCTCTCTGGCCCTCTGTTACCCCCAGGTGGTGCTACATGCCATGATAAAGATCATTTTGCCCTGCATCTTCAATCCATTATGTCCAGCTAACTTCAACGGGCATTTTTATTCGGAGATAATTATGTGTTGATCAGAGAAGTCAGCGGCTGTCACCCATATTGCAAGCACACCTGTGGTGTGACATAGGTGGTAAGGATGTCACGCTCTTGAGCTGTCATGACACAAACAGGGACTTTATTATGTATATGTCATCATTTATCTTAAGAAAATGATACTTTCCCACACAATGACAATAATGAACCTTTGCAACACTCCCATAAATCTTATTTGCAGTTTTATTCTTGACCTTCATTAAATATATACTAAACATATAGAAATGCCTATAAATATGCAATATACTTTCTGGCTCTATATATGTTTATATATGTAGCCAGGTATGTGATATCAAATTGGAAATATAAAGATTTTAATTAGAAACAATATCTTAAATAAAAAGTAAGTTAGTCACTTAGGCTTATTAACTTTTCTACAATTATGATAAGAAAATAAATATTTATACAGTTGAAGGTATTTGTTGAATAGTATGAGTGCTACTAAAACAGATTTACTTGATTAACTAGTGTCAAGTTGTCATGTATTTTCTGTAATTAAGTTTACATAATAAAACTAAAGAGAAAAATCTTCATTTAGACAATGTTGACTTCTAAACCTTTATGCATGTATGTTTTAAATAAAATTCCTACCAAATCAATTGGTGTGTAATAATTAAGTTCACATCTATATGACTTTGAAGCATTTAGAAAACAGGTAATTTTCTTATTTTAGTTGAAAACCTTTATTGTAACATATAAAATATATATTTAAGACATGATGTGAAATTGACCTGAGCTACATTTGGAAAACTAATAGTTAAGGAATAATTTAAAAAGTAATAGGTAAGGAACAATTTTAAAAATTATTTTCTTTTAACTCCATAATCCATAACACAGTCCTATAGAATTTGGAGGAGGACATTGCATAGCACTTTCATGATCCTGGATAATTTGGGATCCTTAATTCTTAACACCTGGCTTAAGATCACCTGCAGACTTATTTCTTGGAGATACTTTGAATAAAAAGAGGAATATTTGTCCTTTCCTTTTAGATAGAAAATGTAAATTATAACAACTTCCAGAATATTCTGAGTCCTGCCCTTCTCCAGCCTAATAGGCTAAAACAACAACAAAAAATATTATTGAACAGTTACTAGTTCTCAGACATCATAACAAGCCTTCTTTGCATGTTTTCATTTAATCCCGCAATCAAGTTAATGAATTAGGTACTGTTATTATCCTCATTTGAGAGCATATACTGAGAAACAGAGATGTTATGTAACTCTCACAAAGTCACAGAGCTGTCAGTTAGCTGAGGCAGGACTTAAACCAGGGAAGTTGGCTACAATTACTATATTCTTAACAAATATTCAACACGGTCTCTCAAATGGCATTTTGTTCATCAGATTCCATATATAAGTGACTGGCATTTCTGTATTTAAAATGGCAAGCCAGTTTGATTCATTTGTTTCCACAGGATTAATTTTGAAGTTCACTGTTTTGGCATAGTAAAAGCATTATGAAAGTATAGACTTAATTGGATTATTTTCTATAATTTTTACTATTGGGGGTTATTTTGTGTTTTGATTGGAACATAAAAATGCAAGGGAAAACACTTTTTTAAAAAATTGAGTTGATCTCATTTCAGAAATGAAAATATGTCATTTGTCTCTTATTGAAATATAGGTCTAATTTATTCTGATCTAGTGATTTCTGATCTTTTATTTGCAAAGAAAGAGGAAATATGCTTTTATATGATATGGTTCAAAGTTTTATTACAAAATATAAATTATTCTCAAAGTTGGTGTAAGTGTTGGTTTCTGCTGAGCCTTTCATGAGCAGTGACTTCCTGTGATGTGGACATGTGTCTGTTACATGGAACAGGGCTAATCTCTAAATAACCTAATTTGCGAGTTTGCTAGTAGAAATAGTAGCTTGTAAAACTAGTAAGCTCTATTATCTTTCACATTTGGTTATTTTCTTTGTGGGTTAATTAAGCTGATAAATATTTTCATACTTGAATGAAAAATAAAACATTTAAACATCTTTTGTTTTAGCAGACATATAGACCAATGAAACAGAATAGAGAGGCAAGAAATAAACCCACACCTTTATAGTCAATTAATATTTCACAAAGGAGGCAAAAATATACAATGGGGTAAAGGTAGTCTATTCTATAAATGGTGTTGGAAAAATTGGACAGATATGTACAAAAAAATTGAAACTAGACTAACTTCTTACACTATACACAAGAATAAACTTAAAATGGATTAAAGACTTAAATGTTAGACTCAAAACTATAAAAATCCTAGAAGAAAATACAGGCAGTAAAGTCTCAGACATTTCTTATAGCCATATTTTTTTCTTGATTTATCACCTCAAAAGAGAAAAACAAAAGAAAAAAATAAACAAATGGGACTATATCAAACTAGAAAGTTTTTTAAAAAATATATTTTATTGATTTTTTACAGAGAGGAAGGGAAAGGGATAGAGAGTTAGAAACATCGATGACAGAGAAACATTGATCAGCTGCCTCGCCTCCTACTGGGGATGTGCCCGCAACCAAGGTACATGCCCTTGACCGGAATCGAACCTGGGACCTTTCAGTCTGCAGGCCGACGCCCTATCCACTGAGCCAAAACGGTTAGGGCCAAACTAGAAAGTTTTTGAACAGCAAAGGAAACCATCAACAAAGTGAAAATACAACCTCCTGAATGGAAGAAGATATTCACCAATGATACATATGATGAGATTAATATTCAAAATTTATAAAGAAGTGATACAACTCAACACCAAAAATACAAACAATCATCTAAATAAAACATGGGGAAAGGCCTGCATAGACGCTTGTCTAAAGCAGACATACAGATGGCATAAAGACATTTGAAAAGATGCTCAATGTAACAAATCACCAGAGAAATGCAAATTAAAACCACAATGAGATATCACCTCACACCTGTCGGAATGACTATCATCAATAAAACAACAAATAACAAGTATTGGCTAGGGGGTGGACAAAAGGAAACCCTCCTGCACTGTTGGTGGGTATGTAGATTGATGCAGCCACTATGAAAAACAGAATAGAGGTTCCTCAAAAAATAAAATAAAACTACCTTAGGACCCAACAATTCCACCTGTGGAATATACTTAAAGAAACATGAAACACTAATTCGAAAGAATATATGAGCTCCTATGTTCACTACAGAGTTATTTACAATAGCCAAGATTTGGAAGCAGCCCAAGTGCCCATCAGTAGATGAGTAGATAAAAAAGCTGTGGTACATTTACACAATGTAAAAAAGAAGGAAATCTTACCTTTGGGGATAGCATGGATGACCTGGAGAGTACTATGCTAAGTGAAAAAAGCCAGTCAGAGAAAGATAAAAACAATATGATTTCACTTATATATGGAATCTGATGAACAAAATAAACTAACAAAGTGGAGACAGACTCATGGATACAGAGAACAGACTGCCAACTATTAGAGGGGAGCTGGGTGAGAATGGAGGAATAGTAAAAGGACTAAGCAAAGCAAAAAAAAAAAGACTGGAGTACACAGAAAACAGTATAGTGATTGCCAGAGGGAAGGGGAAACAGGGAGGCAAAAATAAGTAAAGGGAGAATAAATGGTGATGGAAGGAGGCTTGATTTGGGGTGTTAAACACACAATACAGTATACAGATGATGTATTATAGAATTATATACCTGAAACCTGTATAATTTTATTAACAATATCACCTCAATAAATTCAATAAGAAAAAAAAACCTTGTTTTGTTTTTGGCAAGAGTAGGGCTATGTAACTATAATTGCCTTCTGTATGGATTTGTCAACATAAACCTTGAAGTATTATTATAGGAAATTTTGGGGTTTTGTTAATAATTTTCATTAATAATAAGCTTAACATTGTCCTGCTTCATCTCCGCTCTCTGATGTTTAAGAAGCATGAGAATACTAGAAGAAGGGGTGTGGGATGTGGCCTGCCAGGTAGTCACAGGCTAATATTTTAATTTTATAAAGGAGAAGGATTATATTGCCTGCTGTGTTCTTTCCCTTTGTCTTCATATAACAAAAGTGAGAGATGAACTCTGGTTGGAAACCAGAATAGTCTTTGATGCATAAGATAGATGGAACTGAAGCACAAGAGAATATAAGTTCTGCAAATAGAGACAAACACATCTGGCTGAGACAATGATGGATTCAGTGATGGCCTATGAGTTTGGCTCAGCTTGCTTCAAGCTGTAGTACCTAAATGTTAGAAAGAGGTGTATTTTATAATTATGGCATTCTTTGTGGAGAAAAAAAATTTTTCTCATGCCTTCAGTGAGATATTTTAATGATTCACATTCATTATTCAAAGGAATGTTTTACTGAGTGCCCATAAGTATCAGGTACCATTCTAGGACTAGAGATAAATCAACACACAAAAGAGATGAAAAGGTTTGTCCACAGAGAACTTAAATACTAGTGATTAGAGATATACAACAAGTAAAACAATTAAATAAATTATATAGTATGTTGGTGAAATTAAGTCAAGGAAGTACCACTGAGAAGGTTGGGGAAGGGTTGTAACTTTAAGCAGGTCTCATGGAGAGGTATACATTTGAGTAGAGATTTGAAAGAAATAGAGTAAGGAACATACACATATCTAGAAAGTGAGTGTTCCATGAAGGAAGAGCCATGCAGGGCCATGTGGGAACATAATTGGTATGTTTAAGGGATAGCGAGGAAATCAATGAAACAAGAGGTGAGTGAAATTAAGTAAAGAAAGGGAAGTGGTAGTTAGAAAGTATACCAACTTTTAGCAAAATGCTGTTTTTATAATTGAGTCATTGATTTGCATTTGCTTTTTATAAGTGCTAATCGAATGCCCCTCTTATCTCAAAGAGAATTGGAAATTATGCCTGAAATGGGCAGTATTTAATTTTATTTGGGTTCTAGAAGCAGAATGTAAATATTGGGAATGAATTCAGCAGAAGGTTTTTTCTTTCTACAAATACTGTTTTGGAGAAGGACTGTCAATCTGTTCAGTGTGTGACTGTGTTTTACAAGTCTCTAAACAACATTCACAGATCAGCAATGGTGTATGCATTTACGGCATATTCTCCTTGAAAGAGACATTTAGCTGGCAGAGTTAAAGACATTTGAGACTAATTTTGCATATTTTTTTTGTTTTCTTATAGCATATTTACCAAAAACTTTCTGTGAAGCAGAGAAAAAAATGTTAACATATTATGTCTGTTGGTCTCCCATTATTCATTTATGTTACATATACATGAAAGAAACTCATTCTGCCCTTCTGTACTACTTGGCTTATAATTTAGTTACTTATTGAATTGCTTTTCTCATTCTTTATGGTTAATAATTATTATAAAGTAGCATTTCTAGTATGTCTTTATTATTAATGTAGTATCAGCAAATTTAACTTATTTAATACACATATATTTGAAACACACTCTGGCCCATGTTTTGTATATGAGCACCAATTGCATTTTTATTTCATCTTTGGTTTTACATAGTTTCTATATATGGTATTGCCATCTTTATACTTATTTTAACATTCAAACTTTTGATTCAGAACCAACAACAATAAAAATATCTGTGAAATGTATAAAAATTCTTATGAACATATGTATATACTGTATTATGGTCAAAATATGTGACTCATATGGCTCAATGAAGATAAATTGGAACCTAACAAAAAACGGAGGTTTGCTGCCACAACCAAAGCCAAACTCCTGAGGCAGGTGCTGGTGCAAAAGGAAGTGGTTTGACTCCAGAGTTACATGACCTGGGAGAAGGGTGGACTCCCATATCAAAGACCAATCTCTCTTCCTGCTCAAGCACCCTGTTCTTATAGGGATATAAAGGGGGTGGCTTCTTTCCTGTCCAATTATCTTGCTAACTTTTGGCTGCTCAGGTCTTATTCACTCATATTTATAGCTTTCTGGAGCCTCATTGGAAGAACCTCTCCCTACTTCCATCTTGGCCAGTGGGGGAGAGTCCCTGGTGCTTGGACTAACTGTCTATGGTAAGAAAACTAACTGTTTTATAATGTCACTACCAGCCAGCCATGTTTTGTGTTAAATTTATAAATGAACTTTGTAATTATGACATAGCAACTGGATGTTTGTTTATTCATTTACTGGAATAATTACATAAAAATAATAAAACTTGAAATATATATATATATATATATATATATATATATATACACACACACACACACACACACACACACACACACACATATATATATATACACATATCTAGAAAGTGAGTATTCCAAGCATATATATATGCTTGTGTGTGTTATAATAATAGGTTATAACAATATAAAAACAATAGATCTCACATATGTGGAATGCTAAATAGTAATTCATAAATTTTTCTATTGCATTTTCATAGAAATGTTTTGTGATTATTAAGACTGAAGGCTTTAATCACAAACTTGTCTCTATGCAGAGTAAAACATTTTGAAACCTAACTCTACTCCAGCAGTGAAGACAATGTGAGGCTGTTTATAAAACTTGGCATTTTGCATCCATTTGACCATCTTCCTTACAAAGGGAGATGGTCAAAAAGGTTAAAAGAGGGAATTTCCATTGCTCAGTGTACACTACATATTTCTGCTTAGCTATACCCATAACTCATTTAAGGCATAGATTGGTTTATTTTGTGTGTTTTTTTATTTCAAGAATTTCAGGCATTATTTAAAAGAGGTATCTGAATCATATAAATAACATTACTATAAAAATATAATGCCAAGAAAAAAATGATGAAGAGTCCCTTACAAAATGACACTTTCCTAATTTTGGCTTATTTTTTATAAGCAAATAAAAAGAACAGCCAATATCTATGTTTGCAAGATGGATATGAATATTAATTTTTGAATTAACATTTGAAAATGATAGTTGAAGTAGAAATCAGCATTTCTAAACTGAAAAGTTTTCTTTTTTTGGAGCATCTATTATTATCATATTAAAGTTTGGAAAATTGAGAATGAGAAAACCATAATATAATAATGAAGAGGTTTTATACTTAGTTAAAATGTAAAGGCAAAGTAAAATCTTAAAATAGGAATTAGGGAAAGTGTTAGAATAGTGAAGATAAAGGCACAATAGCAAGTAATAACTTGTGAAAATAAAATTGCACCCTCTTTTCCAACTTCTCAAGTCCCTGTTTAAAAGATCCCTTAACACTTTATTTTCCTATTTTTTTCTACCTATGTTCTTCTTGTTTAATATCTGATAACAACGTGTGACAAGATAAATGCCACTTCATGTACCCATTAGCAGAAAGTTGAACAATTATGGATATGGAATATAGAATATATTTTAAAAGAAGGATTCAGGAATTCAGTTATTTGTAGTTACCTCATAACAAATTGTACAGTTGACTCTCATATAATTTTGCTTCTTACATCGACTGGTCACATAATCAATAAATAAAGAAAGCTAAAGCAAATGTGTTGTATCAGTGTAAATCCCCCAAGTTACATTGATTCACCTCTTTCCCTATTTTAAGTAACAATATTTGTTACAATGTCTTAGTATTTATGATATCAAGATGCAAGATATATGATTGAGGTATGGACATAATATTCATTATAGTTATTCCTTATACTATGAGAAGTCTGCTGCAAAGTTGAAATTCAAGTATTTTCATACATATATGTTGGTATATGTGTATATATATCCATTCACAAAAATTAAGACATCTATCTTAGTATAAGCCATATTATATTTTCAATGAGTTTATAAGTCCTTCTACTTACAAAAAAATTTTTACAAAAAGATTTATACCTACCAAAAAGAAACAATCAAAAAAACAAACAAAACAGAAAAATATGAATGCTGTTGTTTTCAGCAAATTTTAAGTATGTGGTAACCAAGCTATAGCAGTTCATGCCAGAAAATCTACATACTGGAGCCTTATAGAGGATGATTAGTTAACATCATTTTAATGATGAATTAATGTGTAGTAAAAGCATTCTAATTCCAATATGTACAAAACCTTCTACTTAAAGACACAGGATCAGGGAGAACAGAACCATGACCTTTGTGATACTGGCAAAGGTTGAGTTCACTACAGTTAACACCCAATTTGTCTTTCAAGGTTAACTACACGTGCCATGCTGGGAAATGAAACAATTACTAACAAATTTTACAGGTATATTCTATCAAATTTAAAAGGCAGTCGGAAGTCTAAATAAAAATTATGCCTGAGGAAATCATGTAAAGGAGATAAACCGGGAAGATGGGTGTCTGTATCTCTATGTCTGTAATATTTGAAAAAGACTCCTTCAGAAAAAGGCAGCATAAACTTTTCAAGTACACAAATGAAAATGCTTATATTGAACAAATCAAATATCCAGCTTATAGAAATGGAAATAGGAAGGACAGCACCTAATCATCTGGGCACAGCAAGAGAACATGATTCATTATTCTGTAATTAACTTTTAATTAACTTTGCTTTACTTACTTTAGAAAATTAAATAAACTTCATTTTATTGCTCATGCTAAACCAATGAGCAGAAGCTAGAGTTCTGCTCTAATTAAAACAGTTGAGCAAAACTGTGTGTAAAGAATAATGAAGAATTGTTTCTATCCAATTGATATATTTCTTATGTTCTGAAACACTTTTATAGATTTTTCAAGAATTCCATTAGTTAGGCACTGAAGCCTTCTGAAATATGTGATTTAAAAAATAATATTATGGTCCAGACTTAAGTTTAATTGATTTAAACTTAAGTTGAATTTCAAATTAGATGATTGAGAGAAGTGAAGGAGAAAGGGAACGAGTTAAAGAAAGAGGAGAGAAGAAGGAAGAATGAAAAAGGGAGAAAGATAAAAAAAAAATTAAAGCTGTGCTATTTCATCCACCATCCATACAGGGTGAGGCAAAAGTAGGTTTATTGTTATTCATATAAAAAATAACACGATAATTAATAAATAACAATACAAGAATAATAATAAAAGAATTTTATGCTCTCTTGCTGACAATCATCTGCCTTTCCATTCTTTAATAGTAACACAATGGCCACTCCATACTGATTTTAGATTATAAATTCTATAATTTTGAATTTCAGAAATTTTTCTTCTCACTATTATCTCTGATATCCACTGTCTCCAATTCTTAATTTATCCTGAATCTGTTTTTTTCTATCATGTGCTCTTATTAAATACTAGAGGCCCAGTGCACAAAATTCATGCATTCACGGGGAGGGGTTCCTCAGCCTGGCCTGCAACCTCTCGAACTCCGAAGGCCTCAGGGGATGTCTAAATGATGGCTTAGGCCCGCTCCCTAGGGAGTGGGCCTAAGCTAGCAGTCGGATATACTTAGCGCTGCTGCGGAGGTGGGAGAGGCTCCCGCCACTGCCACTATGCTCGCCAGCCATGAGCCCGGCTTCTGGCTGAGCAGCGCTCCCTCTGTGGGAGCGCAGTGACCACCAGGGGGCAGCTCCTGTGTTGAGCAGGATTGGGCCTAATATTCTAAGTGAGAGAGGGCACAGGCCAGGCTGAGGGACCCCACAGGTGCATGATTGGGGCTAGGAAGGGATGCGGGAGGTTGGCCAGCCAGGGAGGGACCGCAGGAGGGCTCCAGAGCATGTCAGGCCTATCTTGCTCAGTCCCAATCGGCCTGACCCCAGCAGCAAGCTAACCTATGGGTTGGAGCATCTGCCCCCTGGTGGTCAGTGCACATCATAGAGCAGTTGAGCGGCCTTAGCATATTATTAGATTATTACGCTTTGATTGGTTGAACAAACGACCGACTGGGCATTTAGCATATTAGGTTCTTATTATATAGGATGATGTGTTCTTTAAGAACATAATTTCTTTCTGGTTTCACTTACTTTCCACCCATCCTTTAAACATAGTAAACCTTGTCAGTAGTATAACCAGATTAGCATCCTAGAGATTCCTTGTCCTATCAAAATACCTAGATAACCAGTATTAACCTGTAACAAATCTCCACTTGTGAATTATTTGTCATCGCAAAATAATGTGTATAGGAAACTAGGGAAATGGAAACAACCCAGGCCAAATATACCTGGATTGAATCAAAATAATCTTTAATGGGAATTTTACCATACCCTTAACTCTACTACATAGAAGGTGACTGGAATATTTTTAATTTTTTAATTTCCTTTAAGTTGTATTTATTTTAAAGTGAATGAATTAATGAATTGGGTCCATAGCAAATTTCTTTTTATTTTTACTATCAGCAAAGCACATCCTTGTTCTAAATAAACCCTTTATTCATATTATTTTATTTTTTTAAATTACAGTTGATATGCAATATATATTAGTATCAGGTGTACAACCCAGTGATTAGAAATATATATCTCACCCTGATAAATCTAGTACCCATATGACACCACATATAGTTATTACAATATTATTGAATATATTTCCTATACTATACTTGCATTCCCATGACTATTCTGTAACAAATAATTTGTACTTCCTAATCCCTTCACCTTTTTAATTTATCCCCCAACAACATCCCTTCTGGTAACCATAAAAATGTTTTCTATATCTATGAGTCCATTTCTATTCTGCTTGTTCATTTATTTTGTTTTTTAGATTCCACATATAAATGAAATCATATAGCATTTGTCTTTCTCATTAGCACAATACACTCTAGTTCAGGGGTGGGCAAACTTTTTGACTCGAGGGCCACAATGGGTTCTTAAACTGGACCGGAGGGCCGGAACAAAAGCATGGATGGAGTGTTTGTGTGAACTAAAATAAATTCAAAGTTAAGGAGCGGAGGGGAGAACAAGAGAACCGGATAGAACAGCCGGATCCGGCCCGCGGGCCGTAGTTTGCCCACGGCTGCTCTAGTTCCATCCTTGCAGATGGCAATATTTCATTGCCTTTTATGGCTGAGTCATATTCCATTAAATATAAGCACCACTTTTTCTTTATCCATTTATTTATTGATGGACACTTAAGTTGCTTCCATATCTTGGTGATTATAAACTAAAGGCCTGGTGCACGAAATTCGTGCACGGGGGAGGGGTGTATCCCTAAGCCCAGCCTGCACACTCTCCAATCTGGGATCCCTCAAGGGATGTCCGACTGCCCGTTTAGGCCAGTGGGATCAGGCCTAAATGGGCAGTCGGACATCCCTCTCACAATCCAGGACTGCTGGCTCCCAACTGCTTGCTTGCCTGCCTTCCTGATTGCCCCTAACCACTTCTGCCTGCCAGCCTGATCACCCCCTAACCACTCCCCTACCAGCCTGATTGATGCCTAACTGCTCCCCTGCCAGCCTGATTGCCCCCAACTGCCCTCTCCTGCAGGCCTGGTCCCCCCCAACTGTTCTCCCTTGCAGGCCTGGGTCCCCCCCAACTGCCCTCCCCTGCAGGCCTGATCGCCCCCAACTTCCCTCCTCTGCCAGCCTGGTCACCCCTAACTGCCCTCCCCTGCAGGCTTGATTGTCCCCAATTGCCCTCCCTTGCAGGCCTGGTCCCTCCCAACTGCCCTCCGCTGCTGGCCATCTTGTGGTGGCCATCTTGTGTCCACATGGGGGCAGGATCTTTGACCACATGGGGGCAGCCATCTTGTGTGTTAGAGTGATGGTAAATTTGCATATTACTCTTTTATTAGATAGGATAATTTTGTAATGTGCATAATGGGATACATATATGTTTTTTTCACTTAGTAATTTGGTTTTCTTCATATAAGAATGGAATTGCTGGATCCTTTTGTTATAGGCTTTGTTTTAAAGTCTATTTTGTCTGGCATAAATATTGCTACCCCAGCTTGTTGCTTGTTTGTTTGTTTCAATTTTTATGAAGTACCTTTTTCCATCCATTTACTTTCAGTCTGTGTGTGTTTTTTGCTCTGAAGCAAATCTCTTGTAGACAGCATATGTGCTTTGTTTTGTTTTGTTTTGTTTTTTATCCATTCAGCCACCCTATGTCTTTTGATTGGAGCATTTAACCCATTTTCATTTAAAGTAATTATTGATACATATGTATTGATTGCCATTTTATTACTCATATTTTTAAACTTTTTCTTCTTCTTAGAGAAGACACTTTAACATTTCTTGTCTGGGAAGCATATTATCTGGTCTTCCATTCTAAATGATACCTTTGCTGGGTAGAGTAATCTTGATTGTAGGCCCTTGCATTTCATCACTTTAAATATTTTTTTGCCAATCTATTCAGGCCTGCAAAGTTTTAGTTAATAAATCAGTTGACATCTTATGGGTTCTCACTTACAAATAATTAATTACTTTTTTCTTGCTACTTTTAAGAATTTCTCTTTGTCTTCTAAATTTTAATACTTATTACCATTTTAATTATGATGTGTCTTAGTGTTGGCCTCTTTTGATTCATCTTGTTTGGGACCGTCTACCCTTCCTGGTCTTGTGTGTCTTTTTCCTTCACCAGGTTAGGGAAGATTTCGATCACTATTTCTTTAATAGGTTCTCAATTCCTTGTTCTCTCTCTTCTTCTTCTGGTATCCCTATTATATGATGCTGTTATGCTTGAGGCTCCTTAAACTATCCTCATTTTTAAAAATTATTTTTCCTTTTTACTGCTATGATTGTATTTTTTCTGTTACCTTGTCTTCCAAATCAGTGATTCAGTTCTTGGCTTCATTTAGTCTGCTATTAATTTATTTCAGTGCAGTCTTCATTTCAGTTATTGTAGTCTTTATTTCTGACTGGTTCTTTTTTATGGTTTCTATGTCCTTTTATATGCTCAGATATGGCCCCAACCTGCTGGATCTGTAGAGGGAGGGCTTAGAAAAGGAACAACAGTATTTTCCAGCACTTCTCTGTAGGAGAAAGCTGCCACTCAGTCCCTTCCCAGAAGCCAGATGATTTAATTATCCCCCATATCTCCCTAGAACTTTTGAAGCTTCTGCCCCACCACTGGAGTTCTGAGTGAGTGAGTCTGTGTGCTGGACCTTTAAGATAAATGCCAGGGACTTCAGGAGGCCCCTGTCTCACTCAGCCATAATATCTACTGATTTCCACAGCAGACGTAACAGGGACTTTTCTTCCTGGCACAGAACCTGGTGCCTCAGAGGAAACCTTCACAGCCAAGATAACCCTCCTGATTTTTAGTCACCACATGTGAGCGTGTCATTAGCCAATTCTGTGTCTCTGCCTGTCCTACTGTTCTAGATGTAGCTTCTTCTCTATGTCCTTAGTTACAGGACTGATGTTCAGTGAGGCTTAAGGTGGTTCTCCATAATGGTTGTTCTGTGGCCCTTGCCGAGTTGTTCAGTTGGTTAGACCACTGTCCTCATGCACCAAGGTTGTGCATTTGATCCCTAGTCAGAGTACATGCAAAATCACCCATTTAATGCATAAATAAGTGAAACAATGAATTGATGTTTGTCTCTCTCTCTCTCTTTCTCTCTCTCTCTCTCTCTCCCCCTTAAATCAATAAAAAAAAAAAATATGTCTCTTTTGTCATTTAGTTGTTATTTTGGTGTGGTTGTGGGAGGATGCCAGCACCATGATTCCCTGATCTCCATCTTGACCACCCTTTGTTTATCCTTCACTACACCCTATACCAAGGGAGTACCAAGCCTCTTGTTACTCTTCAAAGCATCTCTTTTAAAACTAAAAGATCCAGAGCTTGCTATAAGGCAATATAAGGTGTCACTTATAAGAAGAAAGAATAGAGGAAGCAAGTAAAATCTAAAGTTTGAAAATGACAAAAACAGATTATTGAAAACAGTCTGAAAGCAACAAGCATTTTATTTATTTTTCAATATTTAACTAGAGAATTAACATTTATTTCTATGCTGGTAACTTTTTAGAAAAGGAAATAGATAATTTATTATTGGGTTTTTCTTTTTTCTCAGGTGGAAAAGTGTTATCTATAGAAATATATATTTGTTTTTAGTGATCTCTTTATTTTTATTATTGTTAATATTATTATTATTTAATACTAGAGGCCCAGTGCATGAAATTCATGCACTCGGCCAGGGGCCCTCAGCCTGGCTTGCGCCCTCTTGCAGTCTGGGAGCCCTTGAGGGACATCCTTAGTGCTGCCTCTGAGGAAGGAGAGGCTTCCGCAACCACTGCTGCGCTCGCCAGCCGTGAGCTCAGCTTCTGGCTGTGAGAGTGCACTGACCACCAGGGGCCAGCTCCTGCATTGAGCATCTGCGCCCTGGTGGTCAGTGTGCATTATAGCGGCCAGTCATTCCACCGTTTGGTTGATTTGCATATTAGCCTTTTAGTATATAGGATTTTCTTTAGGAGAGGGTCTGAAGCTGTGCAATAAAGTGATTTAAAGAGTATCTATGTGTAGATGTCTGTATAAATAAAAAAAATATATATGTAAATCTATTATTTTAAATTCCAGCTATCAACATGTAACTGCATTCCTCTTTATCAAATGCAAGAACATAACCAATAACTGGAAATTTTTGGGTGTCAGAGTATAGTAGACTAGTTGGTCACAGTATATGTGACAAATTTCTCATTTATTTAAATTGTTTCCCAAGTTTTGGTGTATTTTCCCAGGGTGAGACTTGTTGGAAAATCAAACATACTAAAAAGATCAGCAGCTAACACTTTTCACATAACCTGAACAAGTGTAACTTCTGATCCTATGAGTATCACTGTTCTTTGTTCTTTCCTTCATCATTTCTGATTTATTCTCTGTACTCATAGGTACATCATTTTCAGGCCTTTTCTAAACCTATGCATTGTCCTTGATTTTTATTTCTAATGCCAAATCCTCTTACGGTTGCAAAGTCTTTCTTAATATAATATAAAGCTGAAACATTCTTCTTTAGTTTCAGATCAGTGTTCCTTGTCCTCTATCTTCTGATTCTTTGAATAATCACATTCTTTCATTTATACAGTTGCTTGTAAGGTATTTATAGACAGATCAAATCCCCTTCAATCTTTCTCTTCTCTTGACTATATAAATGTCTATGACCCTAAATCACGTCAAACACTTCGTCCTCTTTTTATTTTTAATTTTCTATTAACTCTTTCAAATCTTTTACAACTTTTACATTGCCAGGATAAATAGAAATGCAATAACTCATTTATTTTTATCATAGGTTAAATATAGTTGGATAGTTTTTTTCAAGTTATGTACTCATTTTTTGGATTGTAGTTATTATTTAATTATTATTTTTATCTAAAATGAATTTTTATTATTTTAATGAAAAGTATAATTTTGAACAGAGTGCAGAATCTCGGAGGGAAGGCGGGGGCTCTTCCATTAATATCCATATATAATTTCCCTCAATTCTCTGAGTCACTGGAAATATGCATATTGACTCTTGAAAGAGTATTATATCTTTAATAATTTGCTGAGTACAGGTGCAAAAACCTGGCCTTGAGTTTGTATTAATTTATCATAAACATTAACTAATTTCAAATCTTTTATTACTACTAAAGTCTCCATCTTTGTACAGTGGGTAGGAGTTTTTCTAAATAAATATCAATGCTAATTAGGTCTGCTATTTCTATTCTGCTGTGGGTGTATATGTGCTTACATATATATTTACAAAAGTAGCTATAGGCATTCTACTCTGCATAAATATTTATAAAATGTACCTATAGGTGTTCTACTGAATTTTTAAATGCATTTGATAATAGAGATCTTAAAGAATTCAGTAGGGATATTTATTTGGGTCACTAATAAAAATGAACCCAAATACAATGATAAAAAATACATAAAAACCCCTAATTTGAAAAAATGAGAAAAAAAATTAATAAAACACTAGAATATGTGTGTGAGTGTGTGTGTGTCTGTGTGTGTGTTGAGATGCGGAGATTGTGCATATGTGTATTTGGAGGAATTATTAGTCCTTAAAAGTCTACAGGATATTTCCCAATGGAACTCACAACAACAACAAAAATAATTCATATTCTCCCTAATTGTATATATGCATATATTCATTTTTTGTCAATATTTGAGTAATATTAAAGATATGGAATATCAAGTGTTGGTATTTAACTAATTTTTTTATTAAGCTCAATTCCTTTTCTTGCATACATTGTGGTTAGGAGTAAACATCAAAAATGGAATCTAGACTTTAATTCAGGAATTTGAGAACTGTCAAAGGGCAGTTATCTGTATTATACTATAGGATTATAATAAGAAATCTATATGATTTAATAAGAAAAGCTCATAACAATTTTATACTAAGAAGTACAAATCTACACTAATAGAAGAGAAATATGCAAATTGACCATACCTCTGTGACGCCCATCAGCCAATCAGGAGTGGGAACTATTGGAGACCCAACAAAGATGGCAGGTTAATTTGCATACACAGGTGCAGAGTGGCCAGGCAGGGAGGGATGCCTGCTATGGGGGGAGGGCGGGGGCGGAGGGAGCTACAGGAGTGGCGCTCTGGCTGGGAGTGAAGACTTGCAGGCTCCAGGGCAGCTGGGAGCAAAGCCAGGAAAAGGAAGGCCTATTCTTACATGAATCTTTGTGCAACAGGCCTCTGGTTTTATATATGTACAAATGTTTTATGAAGGTACCAAAAGCACCACTGAAACTATAACTTAAAATTGATATAAAGTTAAAGGCTTTCAGAAATAGTGCTCTTCTTGTGAAATGGTGTATTGACCAACTTGATCCAGTGCCTCATATTTTGGTTCAAAGAAAATATATATTATGGCAAAAAAAGTATTCCTTAATGGCAGTTCATCCTGACATGGAGGCATGGGAAGTTAAAGTCCACTTATGACTTACTTTTCAATAACAGATTTTAGATGAATTCTTCTGCTTTTGATAACTTATGAAGTGATGATAACTGTAGAAAATTAAACCTATTTCATGTTTATATATTTTAATGACATTCAATGCATCACATGTAATTTTTCCATAGTAATTTCATTATTGAGCTTTTCCTAAGAATTACAACTTTGTAAGTTGTAATTGTCAATGAATATTCAGTATTCACTATGTAATTTTCTTATATGTCCCTAAATTTTTCTATGACAAAAATAAGTACAAGGGTGGGGAAAATTAGGTTTACAGTTTATGTGAAACACAGTTTATTCTTGTGTTAATATGTATTAATTATTTTATTATTTATTTGTATTACTAATTTTTCCCACCCTTGTATATAAAATAAACATAACTATACACAGTCCAGGCTACTTTCACAGAGACTTGGTGACGCTAAAGGTTAGAGGATAATGTATAAAGAAATTGTAATTATGGTCAAATTTTTCTCAGAAAAATAGACATACAAGAAAACTTTATTTTCCGTATTTGTTTTCCTCAGACCAAGGAATCAGGCTTTGTAATATTATACAAGCAATTGCAATCCTAAGGCAGAAGGATCTATGCAAACAACTCATTTTTTCCCTCTCACTGCCCTTTTCATAAAATACTGAATATGTATATTCTCCTCCAGACATATATATTATTTCCTATTTTATCCTCTTAGAATTCTCCTCCCAGGAACAATGCTCAAACTCCCATTCCTCAACCAATGGAGTAGAAATTTGCTCAGTAGGCATTGACATTCCCTGTTCTCAGATGTTTTTGTGGGGCCTTTCCCTAAATTTCTGTCCCAATCTTAAACATTACCTTCTAATTTATCATGATGAAGCTAGGCTCCAGATACATTTTGCCATTGTTTTGCCAACTTGTAGTATTCTAGCAACTTCAAACTGGGCTCACAAGCTTGGGTATATAATATCAGGGCAAAAAACCTACCACCCTTTGTACTGGACATGTGCCTGCGTATATGCATCACATGCATATCCCAACTACAGACTGATCCCACACCAACTTTAAAAATGTATTTAATCTACTACCAATTATAACTTAACAATTAGTCACTGTTAAAATAGTAGCACTTTCCTTTTAACAGCCATATAATTATGACAATAAATGCTATTTTTATCTGTCATAATTTCATATGTAGAAAAAATAAAATATTAATTTGTTCTAGTAGCATCTTACATGTGGGAAACTAGTAAACCTCTTATTAACACTTTTTACATTATATGTTTATTTTAAGTCATCCTTCAGCCTGTTAGTATTCTCTGGATTTTTTCAATTATATGTAGAAACCAGTTTGGGGGTTGTTTTTTTGTTTTTGTTTGTTTGTTTGTTTTTCTGGTTTGTTTGTGGGTTTTTTGTTTTGTTTGTTTTTTTGTCGCTTTTGCAAGAGGACCTGGGTCAAGTTTAGTCAGACAGGAAACTGTAACCAATAAGAAAGTGGCCTGAGGCCTGAGTCTGAGATCATAAAAATGGGATTGGAGGTTCCTAATATTGCTATAAATCAGGAATTAGCCGAGGGTCCAAAAGACCCCAGATCAAGGTGGCAACCAAGTAATGTGGATTCTCAGATCTTAACAGCAATTTGACAAACCAGAAATCATAAAATCAAAATGAAGTCTAGAAAACCAGTGATATCCATGACAATGGCAGGGCAAAATCTGGAATTGTGATGTCAAGGGAATGGAAAGCAAAGTCAGTAATTTTAGAGTGATCAAAGTATGTAAAATGCCATACTTAGCATTGTAATATGACTTAGATGTCTGATTACACGAGAGCAGCCCCATTAATCAAATGTAGAGAAGAGAATGAGATTATGTCTGGCCTTTCCCTGCTTTGCATATGGCCTTGTACCTATTAGCACAAGCAGGGAGAAACGATAGGTCCCTAAATAAGTAGAATAACAAATTGATGTTTTTCTCTCTTTCTCACTCTCTTCCTCTCTTTAAAAATCAATAAAAAAGGAATACAGAGTTAGGCAAAAGTAAGTTTTCAGTTACAATTACACTAAACACAAGAGTTAATCTTTGTATTGTTATTCATATTATTTTCCATATGATAACTGTAAACCTACTTTTGCCCCACACTGTATGAGAACATTGATATATCAGCAGTTTTTATATCTAAGAAGTACTTGGATTCTGGAAGAACTATTGGAGACCCACAGTATAGTAAAAGAAATGTAAGGACACTAATGACTCTGTGGTCTTGACCTTAGAGTTTTGAAACACTTGAAACATTTGACTAAGGTCACTTGGAACTAGGTAAATGTCATGAGCACTCTAGCTGTAAGTATAGTCTTTTCTGTAAGTCATGCCATGTCCTGACCCCCAGATATATCAGGGGTGCCTGATGGAGGCCAGGACCCTAGGAGATTGGTTGGTGCTCTAAGTTCCTGACACAAAGTAACAACAGTGAGTCAACACAGGTGACTATACTGTCAACTTAGCTTTTATTATTTGCAGTTTTAATCCAAATTCCAGACACATCAGAACACACACACACAAATATTGTGAGTTAACACACAAAAGTCCAAGAGTCCCGAATGTCCTCTGGTCCAGGCTATTGACAGATCGGTGATTGCTGGTCACTCGGAGTAACTGAAGCCTCAGTGTCCAGCAGGTCCTCGTCTTGTAAGGAAAACTAGACAGCAAGGCCCCAGAATAATCAACGGCCACCAAGCCAGACCCACAGGCTGCAGCACGGCTCATTTGTAGGGGGGCGAATAGCAAGTGTCACTGTTCTTAGTTTCACTTTCATCTTATCATACCTTTCATACCTTTCTTTATATCTTAGATTTTAATATTATTCTAATACTTTCATTTAAAGCTTTTGCTGAGCACCTATTATATGTGACTAGAGGCCCAGTGCATGAATTTGTGCATGGATGGGTCTGGCCACCTGCCCCAATGAGGGCTATGGGGGCCAGACAGGCGGGTGGAAGGGATGCAGGAGGTTGGCTGGCTGGCCCTGCCCCTGATCAGGGTGGGGCGACAGACTGGGGGTGGAACCAGCGGGGCAAAGGGCTGCAGCCAGTTAGGGGGCTTATCAGGGCCCTGATGGGGCTGGTTGGCTGCTGCAGTGCACGTCATAGCGACCAGTCATTCCGGTCATTCTGTCGTTCTGGTCACTTGGCTTTTATATATATAGGTAAGTACGTGAGTGACAAACAATACTTGTCATCATGAATTTCATAGTCTCCGTGGGAGGATATACATATCAACAGAGGATTTAAAATACAGCATGGTACATACTGAAACAAAAATATGGATCATGAGCAAGAGAAGCACTGCAAACTAAAAGAATTCTACCTGAGCCAGTCAATGGCAGCTGCAAATAATATGACTTTGTGTCTGGAAGAATAAAGAGGAAAATACAATACAGGAATCAGCAAATATAAAAGCATAGGCAATCCAAGAAAAAAATGACAAGGAACTTTATTATTGCCTGTAATTAGAGTTGATGAAGTTTGGGAATATTCTGAAATGACATTGGACAGAGGTTGAAAATAAATTGTGGAAGTTACAGTTAAGGTAGGGAATTTGATATTTTTTCCCCAATTAGTAACAGGTATCATACAAATATATTAACTAGGCAATACTTTTCTTATCTTTTTTATTTTTTAATTGAGGAAAATAGCTGAAAGCATTGTAGCTGATCATTTGGACTGGAGAAAAATTGATGGCAATGAGTCTTGGTAGGTGCTTGTTCCAGTAGTGTAAGTTAATGACAACAAATGATTTGTGTTGAGAAAGGAAGGCAGAATTCAAGAGATATTTTTTGGCTGCAATAGGTGCAATACCTGGGTTGTGGAGCAGTGGTAGTGCAGCTGGAGAGAAATGGATGGATTCCAGAGACATATAGGAGATAAAGTTGACAAACCTTAAAGCACATAAAGAAAGAAACATTGGGACTCAAAAGAACTGTTGGCCCAGAAAGAAACTCACTACAGACTGATTCATTTGCCTCTCAGCATAACCATTATTGCTTGTCTCATTTTCGGTTCTTATAAGTGTATTTCTAGTATCACATGATCTCACTCATCTAGGGGAAATAATGAACAACATAAACTGATGAACAAAAACAGACCCGGAGACAGGAGAAGCATTGATCAGACTGTCAAACCTCAGAGGGAAGGTAGGGGAGGGTGGGGGAAAGGGAGAGATCAACCAAAGGACTTGTATGCATGCATATAAGCCTAACCAGTGGTCACGGATAACAGGGGGGTGGGGGCATGCTTGGGAGGGGTTTGGGATGGGAATGGGGGGGATGAGGACAAATATGTGATACCTTAATCAATAAAGAAATTAATAAAAAAATACAAATAAATCTATTAAAAACCTCAAAAAAAAAAAAAGAAGAAAGAAATAAGCTATCATGAGTTAGATTTAGTTGAACCAATAACTCTGATATCAGACCAGCAAAACCTGTGGATATTGGAATTTCATATATAAAATATAATTTTACTAAATGTTTTAAGAAATCAAAAAGGAAATGAAAAGCGTGAGTAATGAGAAGGATATTACCACAGGTATCAAAGCAGAATTGTAAAAAAAATAAAAAAATAGAAATAAGAATTAAAAACTTAATTTAGGCCTAGCTGGTTTGGCTCAGTGGATAAATGTCAGCCTGCAGACTGAAGGGTTCCTCCTGGTTCGATTCCCATCCCATCAAGGGCACAGCCCAGGTTGCAAGCTCAATCCCCAGTAGGGGGCGTGCAGGAGGCAACCAATCAATGATTCTCATCATGGATGTTTCTATCTCTTTCTCCCTCTCCCTTCCTCTAAAACAGTGGTCGGCAAACTGCGGCTCGCGAGCCACATGCAGCTCTTTGGCCCCTTGAGTGTGGCTCTTCCACAAAATACCACGGCCTGGACGAGTCTATTTTGAAGAAGTGGCGTTAGAAGAAGTTTAAGTTTAAAAAATTAGGCTCTCAAAAGAAATTTCAATCGTTGTACTGTTGATATTTGGCTCTGTTGACTAATGAGTTTGCCGACCACTGCTCTAAAATAAGTAAAAATACATTAAACTTTTTTTTAAAATCCTGAAATTAGAAATGATTAGGGCAACTAAAAACAGACTAGTCACAAGTTAAGAAAAAAACTAGTAAAACAGAAGATAGAGTTAAACAATTGTCTAGAACTCTAGATCAACAGAGAAATTTTAAAAAATGAAAAATACAAAAGACATTCTAAAAGACATGATGAATAGCATTAGAAGTTCCAAAATGTATGTAATGTGAGTTCCATAAATAAAGAATAGAATGAATGGGACAAAGCAGTGTTCAATGAGGTAATTAATGACTATGAAATTACCATACTTGAAGCCTACACAATGATTAAAAGGGTACATCAAGAGGCATCCCACCATGACTCACTGTCATGAAAACAAATATTGACTGAGAACAAAGATAGATTACAAAGGAAAGTTTTTAGACTGATTTCTTACTTTGCAATAGAGTAACAATGAAAGCCAAAAAGCTGTGGAATAACATCTCCAAAAGTTTTAATTTATATATAGTATTACATATCCTGTAAAATTCCATTTTAAGAATAAGGGTAAAATCAATACTTTTTAAGATAGGAAAAATTGAGAGAGATTACTTTCAATCGACCTATCAAAAAATTTCTAGAGGATAAGCTTCATAAAGTTAAAAATCATTAAGAAAGACTGAGAGTGATAAAAGGATGATAATTAGAAAAAATATCAAGCATAAGATTAGTTCAAACAAAACTTGATGGTATAAAACAAATTTCACAAATCAGATATAGTTACTTTCAAGATTACCTGACAGTAGCAATAATTAATTTGTGAATATTAAATTTCACAATTAATATATTGGATATAAATATTAGTTTGGAAATAAAACATTCTAAGGTCCTCATAATGTTTGGAAAAAAAGAGTAGATATTCCTTAACTCTGGACATTTAAAGTTAAGTATGCGTGCTAACACTTTTGGGGTAACCACTAACATAGTAGAGAAAGATAGAGTGTGTAACTTCCAAAATAATGGAATGGAAATATATGGGTGCAGGAAGGGAACAAACAACAAGCAAATAATAACAATAATACTTTATATAAATTGTATAGAAGCAAGAGAGAGAAAATGATGTATTAGAAAAGAGAACAACTAGAAAGCCCAACATAATGGTGTAGAAGAATTTCAAATTAATAATTGTTATAATAAACATAAATGGACTAAATTCTGAAATTAAAAGTCTAAAATGTCAGAACAAATGAAAAGATACAACTATATTAATATTAAACAAAAGAATACAAACAAATAGAAACTAACACTAACCAAAGCAAATTGTGTCCGATATTGTTATCCCACAAGGTAGACTTTAAGGCAAAGGTGTTGTTAGCAATGAAGAGAAACAATAAATAATGATAAAATACTCAATTTACTAGGAAGATACAACAGAACTTTTATATTACTAATAATTTGGCTTCACAATATAAAATGAGAAAAAATTAAAAACTTCAAGGAACACAAATTTTAAATTCTATGTATGATATTATTAAAAAGATACCTACGAAACAAGATTTATGGGGTCTTCAATAACATTAATAAACTGATAAAATAATCAACTGTGAGTGATTTAAAACACACACACAAGGATAATCTGCTTTAGAACTTCTGAATAAACAGGAAGCTTGACCATAAGCTAATAAAATCAATGATTTTAAGAATAAAGAAACTGAGGTCTCAACAGGGTTGATAATCCACCAAAGGCCAGACAGCATATCCTGGCAAAGCCACCACTAGAAGCAAATTAACCAATTTTTAGGCCAGAATGTATTTTATTTTAATAGTGTTTGAATATAGCCTATTGTCTACTGAATTTCTCTTATACTATAAATGTACTGGTTTAAATAGTTTGGTTTTGTGTGCTTTTGTTCTTTCTTACACATTATTTGGTGTGGAGGAGTAGATCTATGCTAAGATCTAAAATGGAAGCAAAGAAAGGCATAGGTAGACAGATGTGGAATTTCAGACAAGATAAAATGAAGAATGTAGATAGGTAGAAATTAAGCAAGTCATTGCAAAACCCATTTGGAAGAAGATTCAGAATTACAATTCTAGCATAGAATTCTTTTCCCTACCAAGTTGAATATAAGAAATACCCATAACCAGTCCTGGAAATCATGTATGGCTGGAATCTGGACTATATCAAGACTCTAAAGAATTCTATACTCTCCACATGATGTAATAAAGCTTATAGGGCTGTTGGAGAAAAAGATGTTAACAGTAATTGGGGTAGTGTTCCAACAAAGGTCACATAAATGAACAACAACAATAACAAAAGCCTCTGGGCAGATTCATTTTTCAAGAATTATTATATCACAAATTCTTAAACCACAGCCATTTTTCATCATAACATTACTTTCTACTCATTGAATTATGTCAACAATATGTTTTATCCTCAGTATAATTTTCAAGCCTAAACTCATCTTTATGTTTGTTTATGAGTTAAATTCTTCTGATTTGATTTATTTCCCTATCCAATCTGCCAATCACTTCAACTGTTATCTTATCTATAACCTTAAGTTCTCCAAAAGTACTCTTACTGCAGTAATGTTGGGTTCAAAGGAAGAAGTAGATCCTCTGTCAAATCGAAGATAGAATAGTAAAATTAGGAAAGTCCAAAGAGTAAAAGAGATGCTTTTATTATATGTTTTCTTTAAGAATGTTCTCGCTGAAACCGGTTTGGCTTTTTTTTGTGGATAGAGCGTCGGCCTGCGTACTGAAGGGTCCCGGGTTCGATTCCGGTCAAGGGCATGTACCTTGGTTGAGGGCACATCCCCAGTGGGAGGTGTGCAGGAGGCAGCTGACCAATGTTTCTCTCTCATCGATGTTACTAGCTCTCTATCCCTCTCCCTTCCTCTCTATAAAATATCAATAAAATATATTTTTTAAAAAAAGAATGTTCTCAACATTTGCCCCCATTTTTTTACAGACACACCTAATTCAGCTAATATGAGATAAAATTCAATTTTGGAAACTCTCAGGCATATCGCGACATTAGTTGGAAGAACATACCATTTTTTCAGCCAATATAAAATTATCCAGTATATACTATGTTCCAGACACTTTTTAATTTTTTAAAAACTGAATTTATTGGGTTGATCTTGGTTTGCACAATCATACACGTCTCAAGAGTACAACTCAATAAAACGTCATTGGCACACTGCATTGTGTGCCCATCACCCCAAGCAATGCCTCTTTCCATCCCAATTCCACACACCCCCTTTGCCCACCTCCACCTAGCCCTCATCCCCTTTTCCTCTAACTATCACCACACAGTTGCCTGTCTCTATTTGTTAGGTATACATGTTTCGGGGCTCATCCCTTCACTTTCAATCATCCAGTCCCACCACCAATCTCCCCTCTGGCTGCTGTCAGTCTGCTCAGTGTATCCATGCCTCTGTTTCTATTTTGTTCATTAGTTTATTTTGTTAATTAAATTCCACATGTAACTGGGATCTTATGATATTTGTCTTTCTCTGAGTAGCTTATTCAACGTAGCAAAATATCTCCAGGTCCATCCATGCTATCACAAGATGTTAAGATTGGCTGCTTTATTATGGCCCCTTAGTATTCCTGTGTGTAAATGTACCACAGCTTTTTTATCCATTCATCTTCTGATGGGCACTTGGGCTGTTTCCAAATCTTAGCTATCTATATATATATAAAAGCCTAAGTGACCGAACAACCGAATGACTGATCAACTGGTCACTATGACGTGCACTGACCACCAGGGGGCAGACACTCAATGCAGGAGCTGCCCCCTGGTGGTCAGTGTGCTCCCACAGCCAACCTCCCATCCCCCCCCCTTCCCCAGCTGAGGGACCCCACCTGTGCACGAATTCGTGCACCAGGCCTCTAGTTATAAATAATGCTGCAATGAACATAGGGGTGTATTCTTTCAAATTAGTTTTTCAGGTTTCTTTGGATATATTCCCAGAAATGGGATCTCTCTATCATAAGAGAGTTCCATTTTTAATGTTTTGAGGAAACTCCATACTGTTTTCCACAGTGGCTGTACCAGTCTGCATTCCTACCAATAGTGCATGAGGGTTCCCTTTTCTCCACATCGTTGCCAGCACTTGTTTGTTGATATACTCAAATTGCCATTCTGAGAGGTGTGAGGTAGCATGTCAATGTGGTTTTATTTTGCATTTTTCTGAAGATTAGTGATGTTGAGCATTTTTAATATGTCTGTTGATCACCTGTATGTCCTCTTTGGAGAAGTATCTATTCAGGTGATTTGCCCAATCTTAAATTGGGTTGTTTGTCTTCCTTGTGTTGAGTTGTATAAGTTCTTTATATATTTTGGAAATTAATCACTTATCAGTATCATTGGCAAATATGTTTTCCCATTCAATGGGTTCCTTTTTCGTGTTGTTCATTCACTTTCAGCCTGTGTGTATCATTTGTTCTGAGGTGGGTTTCTTATAGACAGTATGTATATTGGTCATGTATTCTTACCCATTTAGCTATCCTATGCATTTTAATTGCAGCATTTAATCCATTTACATTTAAGGTTATTATTAATAGCCACTTAATTATTGTCATTTTATTCTTTTTAATTAAATAATTATTGTTGAAAGTCTTATATATGTCCTTCTTTTCCCCCCATTAACCCTTTCAAGCCTGCCCCCATCCCACATCCCAGGCTTTCACCACCCTATTGTCTGGGTTCATGGGTTATGCATATATGCATACACGTTCTTTGGTTGATCTCTTCCAACCTACCCACCCATCCCTGCCTTCCCCCTGAGATTCCAAAGTCTGTTCCATGCTTCTATGTCTCTGGATCTATTTTGTTCATCGGTTTATTAAAATTATAACCTTGCTGGGTAGAATAGTCTTGGTTGTAGTACTTGCTTTTAATCACTTTGAATATTTCATGCCAATCCCTTCAGTCCTAAAGTGTTTCTGTAGTGAATTCAAGGGCTTTAAGGGAACTCCTTTGTAAATAACTAATTGCTTTTCTCTTAAGATTCTCTCTTTGTCTTTATTCTTTGGCATTTTAATTATGATGCCTCTTGATGTAGGCCTCTTTGGGTTCATTTTGATTAGGACTGTCTATGCTTCCTGAACTCGTGTGACATTTTCCAGGTTAGGGAAGTTTTCAGTCATTCTTTCTATTTTTTTTTTATTGTCTAAAGTTTTACTATGTCTCCTTTTTCCCCAATTGACACCCGCCCCCCGCCATTCCCACTCCAGGCAAGCCCCCACCGCCTCAGTGTCTGTGTCCATTGGTTATTCTAATATGCATGCATATAAGTGCAGTCATTATTTCTTCACCAGGTTAATGTGATAAGAGAGACAATAGGAAGAAATTTAATTTTTTGACAGAAGTAACCTAAAGGAAGTTAGGGAACTTTTCAGTCATTATTTCTTCAAACAGGTTCTCTATCTCTTGCTCACTTTCTTCTCCTTCTGTTACCTCTATGAAGCTGATATTGTTATACTTGATGTCCCAGAGTTCTCTTAGACTTTCTTCACTTTTTAAAATTCTTTTCTCTTTTTGATGATCTGCTTGGTTGCTTACTGTTATCTTGTCCTCTAAATAGCTGATTCTATCTTCTGCTTCATCTAACCTGCTGTTGATTCCTTCTAGTGTATTCTTCATTTCAGATATTGCATTCTTTATTTCTAATTGGTATATATATATATATATATATATATATATATATATATGTAGGTTCTTTTTAATGCTTACTATATCTTCATTTAAGTTCTCACTGATAACATCCATTCTTCCTTCAGGTCCTTGAACATTCTTATAACTATTATTTTAAACTCTGCATCTGGTATTTTGATTGCTTCCATTTCATCCAATTATTTTTCTGGAGGCATCTCTTGTTCTTTCATTTGGGCATATGTCTTTGTCTCCCCTTTTTGTCTTTGTGTATGGAGTAGGTCTACTATGACTCCCAAACTTGTTAGGATTGCTTTATGATGAAGGTGGCTTGTTGAGCTCAGTGATACAAACTTACAGATAAGCTGAGCTCCATGTTCTAGGAAACTTTTTTGTGGGTTATGTGCACCCTCATGTTGTAGTTGAGTTTGGAATGCTATTGGCCCTTTTGCTGATAGAGTTAAATCATCAGGCAAGCTGACTTTAAGGGTAAACCTCAATTAACATGTATAAGATGCTGTGCAGGGGCTGCCCAGCAAGGCAGAGTTGTTCCCATCAGGATCTGATGCCTGCTTAGATCTTCCTTTGGGTGTGCCACTTGTGTGGCTATATGGATCAAAGTCTGGTGTGATCTGAAGCCAACCATTGGTTGTGTTAGTTCTGGGACCACTTGGGCAGGATTCAGGTATAGGTTGATGTCAGACGTTGTGTGTGCCCTGCCTGTAACTTCCATGTCATTCATTCACTGTTTGTGGCTGCATCTACTGGGCTTGGCATGCATATGAAGGGCCAATCTCTGTATAAGGGTCAGCTTCTTTCAGCTTAGAACAGAGGGGATATCTGAAAAAGGACTGAGCCTCCCTGAGGTCTGCCTCAACCTGTCAGCTACTCAGCCTAACCCTGAGGTTGCCTGATCTTCCTCCAGAGCCTTCTGAAGAAAGACCATAGAGTGAACCCAGGCTGGCCACAACCCACAGGTTGCAAGCCAAACCACTTGGTCTCTGCCAGAATCTTCAACTCTAGTTCCACCACCAGCAGAGGCATGCCACAGGTACAGGTTGAGTGCAGCCAGCCATCCATCTCTGCAGGAGTAAGCTCAGCTGCCCTGGGTTCAGGGAAATAGATAAAAGGAATCTCCCATTGGGAGTGATGCTGCCCCAGCCAGTAGGTGTTTGCTAAGTAAGCACTTTGTCTTAGTCCCAGACATTAGACTCTGAGAGACTCACACTTTGAATGTCCCAGTTCTGAGCCACTCTCTGTATCTCATGTGAAACTAACCCCTGCAGGGTTGAGTACCCAGGACTTGGCAGGGCTGATCTAAACAGTCTCCAATTGGGCATGATGCCTGCAAGCCTTAAGAGAAGTGTGGGCACTTCTTTCCCTTCCCTGGGTAGTAGGGGCTAGCTCACAAGGGAGATAGGGGTATCCCACACCACCCACAATGTAGCAACACATCCCAGCACCTTCTCATCTGGTTCCTAGACAAAAGCTTCCCTGAGAGACACCACTCCAAAGTCCCAGCTCTACAGGATACTCCGGCTCCCCTGCATGACTGAACTCAGCAGGATGGGGCTGGCCAGGTGATTCAACAGGTGGGGTAAGGGATGCCAGCTGTGTGCTCAAGGTGGTGGAGACTAGAGCTCTTTACAAAGCCACAGTTTAGTCACTGCCTGAGCCTCAGCCAGGAACCTTCCCAGAAAAAGAGGGCTCCAAAAGGCACTGTTGGCTGCTGCCAGCAGACCCTTCCACCAGACTGTGCAAGGCAGAGTGGCCTTGCCGGCAGTCAGGGACCTTGAAGTGCACTCCTCAGACTGGTGCTGTAACAACAGGAATGCTCCTTCCTGGGAAGGTGGTGTCTGGGTTTCCTTAGGCAGACTGAATTCCCATTGATTTTCACCACCAGATGCTATGAGGACTCCTCTTCCCATCTCTGTTGTTCTGAGTTGGGGATCCCTGAGTAGGGTTGAGACCCTATGCTCCTGGGGGACAGGGGGAAATTGTGCTGCCACCACAAAGCCCTCTGGCTTCTCAGCCACTGCACCTGGGTGTGGGGTCTTGCCCTTTTCAAGAGAATTTTAATATGTTTTGTTGTCTTCACCCTTCTTGCAGTCTCCATGTGGCTCGTTCTGTAAATAGTTGGTTAAAATATTTCAGTTCAGCTAGCCTGTAAATAACCTTGTACCACCCAGTTAGACTATCATTGAAAAACAACACCACCTTCTCAAATATTCATCAATTTAACCCTCAATTCTTATCCTTGCTATTCCTATATACTTGGATTTTTATCATAATCTTCTAATTATAAGAGTTTTTAATTTCACCCTCTTTGCCATAACCCATCATATATATTGCATTTCTAGATTATTACACCTAAGTGGTAGCTTGAGCCCATTAGTCCTCTACTGGAAAAAAAAATCCAATGACATGAAACAAACAAAACTTATTAAAATTATCTCTTATTATGGCCCAATAATTCTTTTCATCATGTCCTTCCCTGATCTTTATTTGTAGCTAGCCTGTAAACACCATGAGACAGGAGCCATCTCTCCTGTAGTCAACATTGTATCAACAACACATGACACATTTCCCATGGTATCCTAGATGCTCAAACTTTGTTGAATAAATTAATAAAACATGCAAAAAAAAAGAAACTAGACCACCAACTTACACCATACACAAAAATAAACTCAAAATGGATAAATGACTTAAATATAAGACAGAAAACCATAAAATACTAGAGGAATCCACAGGCAGCAAAATCTCAGACATATGCCAAAGCAATTTCTTCACTGATACTGCTCCTAGGACAATGGAAACTAAAGAGAAAATAAACAAATGGGACTACATCAAAATAAAAAGCTTTTGCACAGCAAAAGAAACCATCAACAAAACAACAAGAAAGCCCATTGCATGTGAGAACATATTTGCCAATGTTATCACTGATAAGGGTTAACCTCCAACATTTACAGGGAACTCATACAAGTTAACAAAAGGAAGATAAACAACCCAATACAAAAATGGGCAATGGATCTAAATAGATACTTTTCGAAAGAAGACAGAAGGAAGGCCAAGAGACATATGAAAACATGCTCAAAGTCACTAATCATCAGAGAGATGCAAATCAAAATGACAGTGAGGTACCATCTCACACCTGTCAGAATGGCTATCATCAACAAATCAACAAACGACAAGTGCTGGTGAGGATGTGGAGAAAAAGGAACCCTCATGCACTGCTGGTGGGAATGCAGACTGGTGCAGCCACTGTAGAGAACAGTATGGAGTTTCCTCAAAAAACTAAAAATGGAACTCCCATTTGACCCAGTGATCCCACTTCTAGGAATATATCCCAATAAACTAAAACACCAATCAGAAAGGATATATGCACCCCTATGTTCATAGCAGCACAATTCACCATAGCTAAGATTTAGAAACAGACTAAGTGCCCATCAGCAGATGAGTTGAATAAAAAACTGTGGTACATCTACACAATGGAATACTACGCTGCGGTAAAAAAAGGAGTTCTTACCATTTGCAACAGTATGGATGGAACTGGAGAGCATTATGCTAAGTGAAATATGCCAGTCAGAGAAAGATAATATCACATGATCTCACTCATTTATGGAATATAATGAACAACATAAACTGATGAACAAAAACAGATCAATTGATCAGACCATCAAACATCTGAGGGAAGGTAGTGGAGGGTGGGGGTAAGGGGGAGAGATCAACCAAAGGACTTGTATGCATACATATAAGCCTAACCAAGGGACACAGACAAGAGGGGGGTGAGGGCATGAGTGAGGGGGGTGGGGGGGTAATGGGGGGATAAGGACAAATATGTAATATCTTAATCAATAAAGAAATTTTAAAAAATTAAAAATAACAACCAATTATAGTAAAAGCTAACATCCATTAAGTACTTATATCACAGGTTCAACCCTAAATGTTTTTGGTGGATTAGCTTATTTAACCATCAAAACAACCCTGTCCTGTGAGCCTGAAACAAATTGACATACCTTGATGTGGAGTTGGGGGGATGAGAAGAGATAAAACTAAAGAACTTATTGTATATAATAAAAGGTGAATATGCAAATTATCCCCTCAACCAGGAGTTGGACCAGGGGATGGGGCCAGCCAGCCAACTGGCTGTTGCCCCTCCGCCCAGCCAGCCCCACCCTTGATTGTCCCCCCACCCTGATTGGGGGCGGGACTAGCCAGCCAACTTCCCACATCCCCTCCCCCTGGCTGGCCCAGCCCAATCTGCCCCATTTGGGGAGGGCCGGCTGGACCCCACCCGTGCACCAGGCCTC